>NW_017731450.1:3677833-3681715 GCF_001890085.2 Hipposideros armiger | reverse complement strand
GTTCACTAAAAATTTTAAAGTGATAATGATACGTTTCTTATTAAAATCTGATGTGAAAACTTAAGCCTAAAATATTTAAAATTGTTTTTCTGATGAAACCATATTTAGTTGCAGACCTGTTACTCATTATGCAATTCCTATTTCTATGATTCATAGTACAGATAATTTTGCAATTCAGAATTTTTTTGAGAAAAAAACAAAGTTAAAATGGAAGAACGTTTCTCTTCGTATATATCTACTCACAAACATAACCTAGGCACTTCATTTAGAACCCAAAATGTAGCACGTACAGGGTGACATTTGGGACACTATCTCTTCTTGACATTTAAAGAAAGCGCGTTTCATGACCCTGTGAAGCAGCCTTGTCATGGGGCAGCGAGGGGTGACCGGCACCTGTGTCTGGCCCGCGCTGCCACACCGAACCCGGAGGAAGGTAAGCCACAGGGCCTTGGCGGGACCCTGCCACTTGCGTTCACCCAGCCTTGGGGAGTCTGAGCTCTCCCGCTGGCCCCGGGGAACTCTGTGTGGCAGCATGAGACACATGTGCTCGGTGAGGACACAACATCAGGGAGACGCCCGGTGATAAAAAGCTGCCATTTTAAGAAGCTTCATTTCTACGGATAGTTATCTGGAATTTTAAGGCTGAAACCAAGTAACATGTTTGCCTTAGTCCATCCGGGCCGCCCGGACAAAATCCCGCTGGCTGGGTGGCTTACAAACAACAGAAATCCATCCTCATGGTCCTGGCGCTGGAGTCCCAGATCAGGGTGCCGCCGGTCAGGCGAGGGCCCCTTCCGGGTCGCCCAGGTCTCCTTGAATCCACACACTCAAGTGGGCGAAGGGGCTCTGTGAGGTGTCCTTTATAAGGGCACTAATGCCATTCACGAGGCCGTGCCCTCCCGATCCGTGTGCCTCCCAAAGGCTCTGTCTCCTAATGCGATCACGTTGGGCCTCGGGGTTTCAACATGCGGATTTGGGCGGACACGAAAATTCAGACTATTGCACGTTTCAATGATAGATTTTGATAGTGGAGAAAAAAGCAAAAGCACACAAAACCTACTAAAGCCACACACCCATGGCGGGGTCTGTATTATAGGTCCACTTAAAATTTAGCTAAGGAATTACCTCCGTCACAGAGAGAGAGAGAGAGAGAGAGAGAGAGAGAGAGAGAGAGAGAGAGAGAGAGAGAGNGTGACATTACGAATATGAATAATGGCGATGGTCACAGCATTAACACTAAACATTAATGCATCTCATGTGTTTACGAAGTGTTTCCAGTACGTTACAGCCCTTAACCCCCAAAGGAGGCGGACCGAGGCGTAAGCGTCGCATTGTCCGTCTTTCCCAGATAAGGAAACAGACTCAGGGAGCCCACAGAGAGTAGGCGGTGAGCATCACACTTGAACGCCTGTCCTGAAGCCAAAGTCCTAGATTTTTTCCCTCCACTGAATGCTCTCAGTGACGTCGTCACGATGACCCAAAATCCTCAGGGATTTGCCTTTTGTTTACGCTCTGCCCGAGGCGTATCTAACACCACAGGGCTGTGCGCACACGACCTGGGACCGTCCTCCAGGCTCCCGCACAGGCCCCGACATCAGGTCAGTGGCCCAGGCTGGGTCGCCTTGGCCGAGGAGGACAGAGCAGGACGCTGACAACACCTGCGAGCCTCCCGGGCCAGGCCCCTCCCCCACCGGCATTCCTCAAGGCGGTGGCCGCCTCCCTGGCATCTGGAGCTCCTGTTTTCAGCACACCCTGGTTCTGTGCTCCACACCGGTCCCGGCCTGGACCTGAAACCCTGACGTGGACAGATGGTACAGCAGAGTCGCCCACAGAAGCCAAAAGGCAGTTGCATGGGCAGCACCATGGGCCTGATACTAAGGTCAGCTATGACTGTCCTGCCCGCCACTGCTGGGCCCAAAGAGGCAACAGTGCCTGAGTGCACGGGCACCTCTCTCTGAAAGGTCAACTGAGGCCAGCGGGGTTCGGGCACGCCTCCGTGAAGGGCTCGAGGTCCCACGCGTGGGACCAGCATGGTCACTGGCCTCCTTGACCTTGGCCTTGCGTCCTCAGCAAGGTGATGCTGGAGCAAAGTGAAAGGCGCAGGGCCGGTCCGAGGCGTCGCACATCGGCCTTCCGAGCCCGGCCAGCCTGCCCTGCCACCTCCGCCACCCACAGGACACCAGTCAGCCCAGCGGAAGTTCAAATCCACACCTACACTTCGACTTGGAATCTCTAAGTCGGGAAAGCTAAGACATAAAGCCCGTCTCCGACTTACGCAGACACGAAGCTCAGCGTTTATTGTGTTTGCTGCTTTTACTATTTCTGCAGCTGGCGAGGACCTCAGTGCTCAAGCTCTCTGCTCCTTTGACCCGGAGCTGGGCCGGCAGCTCTGTGATTAGGGGCCTCAGCCCTTCAGAGAGCCAAGCGGCCGCCTCCACGCAGCTTCCACATGTGGACGTGCTCAAACGTCACCACGTGGCTTCTGGGACATAACCTTTAATGTCCACGCTCCACGAGGCCAGAGATGGGAACGGAGGGACGTGCCCAAGGTCACAGCCCTGGGCGGGGCGGGCCTGAGCCCCCAGGTTCTCCGTCTGGGCCTTGTGGCTCCTTCCTTGAGATGAAAGGCAAGAGGGAGCATTTTGAAACACTAAGATGAAACTGAAAACTGAGAAAACGTTTCACGAACTATTTTCAGGTATTAAGCGGAGTTTTGCAGGTCAACACAGTGAAACAGGACGCCTGTGCTGGTACTCCCCCACAGCGTCCCTGGCGATCTTGATTTACAAACACTCGCGTCTGCGAGGCTGGACGGCGTGGCCCCTCCTTCCTGTCTGAACAGCCCCCGCCCCATCTCCAGGGCAAAGCAGGTCACCAGCAGGGACACGGTGAAACCACCGTCATTTTCAGGGGACAGAAGTCGGAGATGCTTCAAGTTCCTTCAAATGGAAAACCTGCCGTTTGTATGCTAATCACTTCAATTCAAAGAACAGCTCTTCCGTTTAAAGGATAAGACACACCTGAGAAGATTAAACTAGAAACTTCTGCAAAGTCAGGTGGGGCCTCTGAGCGCAGCTCTCAGCTCCTGCTGGCTGCAAAGACAGCTCGGGGGAGAAAGGAAATCGCTTTAGTTTCCTCAGGAACCACATCTGACACACCAGTATTTCAGCAGCAAATGGAAATGGTGAGCATTTGGGTGATATAAGTAATTCTGAAAAATCTACCTCTGGTGTCACATTTCTTTCTTGGAGTTTAAGTCATGAAAAGATTTTGGTCTCCGAATTTATAACCTAGAAATGGAGTCAATGTCTTCATATCAGCTCACAATCCTTTTACTAATCACAGATTTTAATGTTATTTTATTTATTTTTAAATTATTTTTTTATTGTGAAATACACATTTTTATAGAATTAGTTTCAGCTGTACAACACAGTGCACTAGTTATACTTTTTACCCCTCGAGGTGACAACCCCCCTCCCCCGATTTTAATGTTATTTTAATATTTTGTGGTTCAACTTTTTACAAAAATATCTCTACTTCAAGAGAATATTTCTCTGTATGGATGAACTTGGACGTTTTAACGGGAACTGGAAAACAGAAGCTGTGTGAGCCACCCCGCTTCCGTCGGCCTCCTCTGGCAGGAGAGCAAGGTGAAAGTTTGCCTTTAATTTTCACAGCTGTCTTGGTCCTGTCTTTTTTAGAACAGCTAGTTTTGTTTGCATGGAGTGGCTGATAGGCTCTAACTAGTTTAACGCTGCACACGCGCGTCCCTTATCTGCCGGAATGTGCCGTAACATCGAGCCTGCTAACTTTGTGACATCAAGACCACTCCGCTGTCCCCTTCCCCGCGGCTCAGCGGTCAGCTCAGGTCAGGCCTCCCCG
>NW_017731450.1:3672916-3676268 GCF_001890085.2 Hipposideros armiger | reverse complement strand
GGGCCTGTTACTTTATCCCCGAGAGCCCATCTGCACTTCGAGTAAAATAAATGGCCAGTGAAAGACCTGGTTGTTCATTCATATATTCATTCAATTAAACAAGATTTGTCCAAAAATATCTCTTACAAGAACCAAGTGAAACATTGGGTTTGTTTTTTAATTTAAAAAATAATAGATGTTGACTTCTGTTACCAGCTATGATGAAGTAACCGGGACAAGCCTAACTTTGAGGCATAAACAACTAGAAAACGGGGCAGAATACAGGAAAGAACTGTTTTCAGATATTGGAAACCAGGCAGCACAGAGGGCTCTGATCCCGGACAAAACGAGAACCAGTGTGGCGATTCCTGTCATTGGCCACGTGCACAGGGTAACGTCCTCAGGGAACACGCGTGAGGACAGCGCTTCCCCAGGGTTCTCACACCGAGGACCGTTTCCTCCACTTGGCAGCGTGCAGCCCTTGTCACTCGCGACTCTGAGAGCCCTGCTCCTTGGTGGCCGTGCTGTGTCTTGTCCTTGAGCAGAGGGATGCCAGCTTTCCTCTTTTGCCCACAGAAATTACAGGTTCTTTTTGCCCTTAGGTCTGGAGGCCTTTTAACTTTGTCTTTAAACTTTAAGTTTTATTGGGCTGTATCTGAGAGTTAAATATTCAAGGCTAATTTCCAGAGGTAATGAATAGACCCTTCTAACAAGTAGTTTCAATTCTTCCTTTATTTACAGAAAAGTTGTTTCGTGAGAGTTTCCTTAGGTCTGACCCGTCAGTTTCTCTGCGACTCTAGTTCTTTGTCTGTTGCTTCCTCCTTGTCTCTCTTCCACTGCACCATTTTCACTCTGATCCTTCTTAATTTATCTAACTTAATTAATGTTTTGGTTGTTTTCTTGTCTTTATCCAATGCCTCAATTTTTCACTTATTTCCATGATTCCTGTTTTTGTCATTTTTATGCGCTGAACAAAAGTTGCTCTTTTCTCACCACCACGGGCTTGGCGAGTGTTTGAGCGTGCGGCACTGAACTTTCTCCTGCTTCGTCGGGATTTTCGCATTTTCATCAGCTGAAATCTTTTGATTCTCATTTTGCATTTTCTTCTAATAATAGCTTTTTCTAACTCTCAGCTGCCTTTGTTTATTCATTTCCTCAGTGCAGATGGCAGTTGTGGTGGTTGATGGGACGCCTTGTTCAATAGCTCTCTCTTCTGTCAGCACAGCAAAATCCCGTTTCTCATGGGAGAAATAGTTCAGTGCTTTGATTTTAGGGTCCTCTTTGGTCATGCAGGACCCTGGCTGTTCCCCTTTCCTTCTCTGTCCCTTCACCAGCTGCCTCTGACGGGCGCCCCGATTTTCTGACTTACCTCTCCTTCTCCAAAAGCACGCCTCTCTGAAACTGCCACCGTGAGGCCCGACCTAGGCAGGTCCCGAGCTGAGTCACCAAGACCATTTCCAGCAGGCCCAGCCCCGGGAGTGAGGCTGCCTGAGCTGCAGGCCGCACGTCT
The DNA here is from genome assembly GCF_001890085.2 of Hipposideros armiger. Taxonomy (NCBI): domain Eukaryota; kingdom Metazoa; phylum Chordata; class Mammalia; order Chiroptera; family Hipposideridae; genus Hipposideros; species Hipposideros armiger. The sequence goes on along the minus strand of NW_017731450.1, from coordinate 3,674,779 downwards.
GTCCACTCCCCTCCTTTATGCTTCCCTGGACTTTCCCGGGTCCCCACCAAGCTTTGCTGGGGATGTACAGATCCCTCGTAGGCATGTGTTGTTTATTTTTCTACTTGTAAGTAATTTAAAATTCACAGTGTTTCTCTCTCCCACTTACGTGAAGGGAAGAAGAGTTTAATGTAGTTTTAATTGCTCTTTATGTTTATTTGTAGAGTTTTTTTGGAGAAGTTCAGTTTTAGGTGGCCGTTAGTAACTTCAGGCTACCCACAGTCAAATTAACATTTTTGTTAAATATGAAATAATTATGAAGAAAGTGGTTTTACACATTTAAGAATTATAATTACCATGGAGCCAGTTATTTTCTTCGTTATCATTCATCACTCTGTTAATTTTTTATTGATACTGAGTAGGTAATGGTTTTAGAAAAAGCAAGGTAAGTTAGATCCGCTAATCACGGAGGGCGAGGCTCCCTCTCAGGTCTCACACGAGGGGTGTGAGTCTCTATCGCCGGCCTCACGTATTGAAGCATAATTTTTATGTTAGGGAACTTCTCATTTTTATTTCTGTTCTCTATTTCTTCACACTTTTTACTTTTTACATGGGTCCTGTTTTAAGATATGTTCTATGTTTTTAAAAAGTTGACTGATAAATGTTGAAGATCTTACTGGCTTTATTCAATGATTCATGAATCGGGCAGATAAAGGAGCTCCGAGGAGAAGGAAGTGGGGACAAGGAAGTGATGCTAGCAAAGGTGGACAGGTTGTAGCATGGTCACCTTCCTTTGCGGGTGGCCAGGGTCTGTCACGCGGATGACCTCACCACCACAGCACTAACACGCATGTCCAGGACGGTTAGAAGCGCAGCATGGGCGATGTACGCAAGTGTCTAGTGCAGAACAAACACTCATACGTTATAAGGATCAAGACTATTTTTATTATGAAAATCTAATCTGTTTAGATTCCTTCTCCATGATTACTCCTGTACATTGTCAATGACCCAACTGGACACGGAAACCCCTACTAGGTGATATTTCTTCTCTTTTCCTCATTTATGGTGTTGTAAGCATTTTCAGAGTGTTATCTGAATCGAGGAATAACATTGTTCCCTCTTCACCAAAAATAAAAAACCAAAAAAAAAACACCCAAAAACAGAAAAACCAGCACTAATATTTTGTCATCTTAACATGTTGTTTACAATTGTCCATAACAGGAGTCTATGGAATCTTCATGGAAGGGAAAATGTACAAAGACACAAATGATTACAGGGGACACAGTCGAGTGATTTTTCTTTTTAATCTAAGTTGTGATGATTAAAGCTTATTTAGTTTTGGAAGAAATATAATGATTTGGTAAAAATATGTCTTTTGCTACTTGATAATAAAAATATAAGAGAATATTTCAATGACTATTCTATTAATATTTTCACAAAAGATTAGCATTTCTCACTGTCACTGGAGTGTATCATCTGATTATAAAATATAAGCGCGATTTCAGACGCTTAGGGATTAAGTTCCTGAACCTCTGGTGTCCTAGGTTAGGGTTTGTGTTCAGTTTTCTAACAAGGACTCACACAGTCCGGAAGTACATAGATAGTGAAAATCGTGGGATTAATTTTCCCTGAAACTACCCAGAGTTTATTCTATCAATTCTCCATAAAAAAATCAATATGATTAACCTTCCATTTATTTCTAACTGTGGTGGATGCATATTTCAAAACAGATTCTTGAGCTTCTTTTGTCCTATGAAACCAACAGTATTTTATGGAAAAATGCAATTCATTCAGTGAATGTCTACTTTTGGCCATGATTTCTACCCACAGAAAAATATACAGAATTCCACAAGGCTCTTGAAAGCATTTTACAAGTTTCCCTCT
>NW_017731450.1:3670599-3672866 GCF_001890085.2 Hipposideros armiger | reverse complement strand
CTCAGGCAAGATCACAGCCGCTTTATTATTAGGTTGTCAGAAAAGTCATGACGCATTTTTGCAATGAAAAACATAGAAAAAATATGTCAAGACTTTTCCGACAGCCAATAGAATGTCATTAGCTGGAACTCGAGCGACCGAGTCCCCACGGTCCTTGCCGAGAGCAGAACTTGCATTCTCCCTGCACAGAGCATGTGGGAAGCCTCATCGTAAATGTGTTTACGTATTGCCCTTCTCCTATCAAAAGAGCAACGGCTACGTGCCCCTCACGGCATCGGGGGAGGTTATTGTGGCTACTTGTGCAAAATGAACATGAGGTGGTGGTGCTGTTTCCACCTGTGAAGGAAATACCTTCTAACATTCAGAGCTCATCTTGGTAGGCGACGTACGGTTTTGGGCGTTGTAGCTATGCTTTTCCTGCAAATGGACTTTGGATAAATTTTAAATGACTCTTTAACCAAAAGGTGTCCCATGCATGCACGGTGCCTGTCCGAGGCGTAAGGGAGTAAAGCCTGATTTCTGACTCTAAGGACTCACGGTCCTTATGAGGAAACCCCATGTTCACACTCAGAGGACTGTGGGACAAGGTGTGACAAAGAGGGGAGGTTCTGCTCAGATCTACGAACTGCAATCCTCTGTTTTCCACTGAAATTTTTTATGGCCGTAGAGATCTTGAATCCTACTGAAGTAACCCAAAGTCTCTGATAGATGATAGAGAAGAGAGATAGATGATTGCTTGATAGATAATAGTGATAGATGATTGATAGATAGGTAATAGTGATAGATGACAGATAGATGCAGATAGATGGTAGATGCTATTGATAGAGAAATAGAAAAACAGTGATAGATGATAGACAGACACATAGATACAGATAGACAGGCATAGACCTCGCTGTACTGCAACCTCACAGACACTGAGTCGGAAGTTGAAAAGTTCTGTACCTTCTGTGGTTGCACTTAGCAGCAGTGCAGAGCCCAGGGCCTGGGAAGTGGGGGGAACCTCCCCCCTGTTGCGTACCTCCCTCCTCTGCGCCCCTTTCTGCCCCCTCCTCACCCACCGCCATTCTTCAGCGCCCTCAGACCCCACCCTCCCTGCCAGCCCCCACCTGCTCAACCCCTGCCTTCCCCTACACCCTACCCATCTCCCTCCTTCAGCCTCCTCTTCCTGAAACTTTTTAAAATTACATCATATGTCCAGTCGACACAGCTTCATTCTTTTCCAGTACGAGCTCGGAGGCAGCCACGTTTAACAAGCAGCCATGTGATTCAGGTGACATCCAGGACCCAGAGCAGCTTAGCCCAGAAGTGTGCCCTGGGACGGCAGTCCTGGGCCTGGAGACGGTGACAAGGAGAGGGAACAAGTGACATGGACAGAGCAAACCGTATCAAAGCCGTGTGCGTCAGCAGGCAGGACAGTCTGACCACGGGGATGGCATCTGATACTCCAGCAGCATCTGTCACGAGCATAGAAATTATGTGATTTCCATTGTTCGAGTGTCAAGACTTGGAAAACGCACAAGCTGAAGGCAGTGTGGCCCAGGATCTACATTCTACACAGAAAGACGCACAGTCACCGGTGTCCTCATGGCAGGGGAGTAAGAGGTGAGCTGCAGGAAGTTAGATACGATCCAATTCCTTGGAGCGTTTCTAGTTAAGACTGCGTGTGACGTGGCTTCCTCATCACGGAAGGGCACAGCCTCTGGCCCAGCGGCCGTCCCATCGCTGCACAAAGAGCCGGTGACAGGCGCTCAAGGTGAGGTGAGCTCTGTCGTCCCCCACGAGGTAAACGGACGCCCCGCGAAGGCATGGGAGGCCCGCTCTGGTTAGTTCCAAACGTTGCAGCAAGGAAACAGGTGTTCTGCTCCACACGCCATCTGCTTAGAAAGGGAGGCGTCCGGCTTTCTCCTGAGTGTGTGGAAGCGCCCACCGTCCGGGCATCGCGCTGGGCGGAAACCCCAGTGCAGGAGCCGTGGCCTCAGAGGGCTGTGCCTGCTGGTGGGCTGGGCTCGGCCGCTGTCTCCTGTGCTGTCTCTACAGGATTTACCCAAATGCCACCACCAACAAGCAAGACAGGCCTCGGGCACTCAGACGCCTTCTTTGTGTTGAATCCCGAGCGTAAACCTAGCCCCACGCTGTGCATTTGTGTTCTTCCTTTTCACTCCAGTTTGGAACGTTTGGCAAAGCAGGTCACTTACGGTTAGAGGCACCGAACTTTGGGGTGATGAAGAATGCAGGTGTGCCGACGGATGTCACAGCTGATGGGCCCA
>NW_017731450.1:3651826-3669879 GCF_001890085.2 Hipposideros armiger | reverse complement strand
CATCAGGTGGAGGGGGATGGTGCACCTGTCCTGTTGGAAAAAACCCCGCCGGGAGCCACAGTGAACCTGGCAGGAGGGGTGCAGACGGCAGCACCTGGGAAGGGACCCCGCTTCCTCTGGGGGGCCCAGGCAGGATCAGAAAACAGGATAGAAGATCTGGGAAGTAAATATTTAGGAGACTCTAATACACCCAAGGAGAAGAATTTATTTTACATTTCAGTTCCTTTGTGGGATTTGAAGCAGGAGGCAGTGCACGCGGTCTGCTGTTCACGTGTCCCAGCCCCAGGCTGTCACAGGGCAGAGCGGGCCTCAGCCCAGTGTCCCAGCTTCGGTGGCCGCGTGTCCCGCCCCGACTCGGCTACGCTTTCCTTTCCTCGGTTGTTCACCGTATGTTCACGGCCCATGAAAACTCAGCCAGGCTCAGGTCCTCCCGGCGGTCCCTGCAAACCCCACTGCATTCCAGGGCATGGGAGCGCCTCTCGTGGAAAACTTCAGCTAAGCCTGCCCTTCCTGAGAACCAGACCGGCCACTGTCCCTCTGTGGCGTGAGACTGGCCAGCGGTTCACAGCACTGTTCCGAAGAGCCGTCCACGTGGCTCCTGTGGCATCAAAGCCAGCGAGGGCCACCGAGAAGTGACACAATACTCATTTCAGTCATCCGCCCAGACACTGAACACCTGACTCTGTCCAGAACGCGGCAGTCTGAACCTCAATTGCTTCGGCTTATGTAGAGAGGTTGAAAAGTCAAATATAAAGACGGAGATTTAAACGCATTTTGTCAGGATGGTGATGTCAGGTCACGGGAGCAAAGCCAAGCCCTTGGGAGTGGACATGACCTATTCTCAGGTGAGGACTAAGGACGGTCCAGCAGGAGGAGGCCACGGCGTCCCGTCTGGTGGTAGACACGCTGCATTAACGGCCGAGGAGCCGCAGCCTGGACCCTGGCTTCCTGTCTCTACAGGCGATGGCTGTCCCGCCTGCTCTGGTCACAGGCACCGACCGCAGTGGGCACCGTCGCCTGTGCTGAGCTCGTCCAGCTCTGCACACACAAGTGTGGTAGTGCCAGGCAGGCTGACTTCTGTGCCTGGTGGCTTCGGCACCCCACACAGGGTGTGGACGTTGCAGCTCTGGGGGTGCTGGGCAGGCACAGGGGACAATCCTGCTGCGGTGAGCCCCCCTGAGCCACAGCGACCGCTGCAGCCGCAGCCGCAGCCACCAGACTGCAGGAGGTCACCTCAGAGTATGACTGCCACTTCACAGTTACTGGAAATCACGGGGAAACGTGAAGACACAGTGAGCTGGCTTCTGTGTCCGGGTTTGGGCTGCGTCACTGACTCATGCGCCCTCCTGCAGCCTCAGCAGACGGCAGGCTCCTGGCACTCGGGGCCTCGGGGCTGAGCCGCCTGATCGCACTTATCCAGGGTTTCCATGTGGCAGGAGCTCTGTGTCTTTCATGTCACTGTCATCTAAGAAGGGTGCAGGTGCAGGAAAGCGATTTCCGTCCTGCGGGCATCATGCATCCCTTCCTTCCTGGTCCCTGGCCATGAGCCCCAGGGCGCACCTGTGAGAAGGACACCCCCTGTGCTCCTGTCCTTGGCCCTGTAAGGGCAGAAACGCAGAGCAGCCACACAGACTGAGGATAATGGGCAAAGTGGAGCTTCAAGGAAATCTTCTCAACGAAAAGAAAGAAAGTCTCTCGGGGGCATCCTGAGCGCCCCAGGGACCCGGGATGAGCAATCCCTACCAGAGTCACGATAACTTACACTCGACACCCACGGGCTCCATTCAACGGCCCATGCTCAGCCTCACCTCCCTTCAAATCCTGTCCCTGTGCCCCAAGCCTTTCTCCGGGATGGAGGTTGTGATCCCGCTGAGCCTGCGGCACAGCATCCGGCGCTAGGCCATGATGGCTGGACATGCAGCCTGCTGACCTCACCCCCCGCACCACCAACCCCCACAGCAGCGCCCTCTGTGGGTCCCACGCATGTCTGAGGGCGGGTCGTTCCGGAGTGTCCTGCATCCCCCCTTCCCAGGGCTTCCTTGCAGGCTGCTACGGCGGCTTCCGCAGGGCACTTCCTGTGCCGACCCCCACCTGCAGTTGCATTGGCTGGTCCCCTGCTGACCGCCCTTCACATCTCACTGTTTTTCTCCAAGGCTTGGGGCTTGTGATCCTTAGGTAAACATCCCTAGAGCCACGTGGGAAGGACATGGTCACCAAACTGTCATCTGATGAGACCAGTGCTGTATTCTGCTGGTGTTCGTGTGATCCTGGCTGCCATACAGGGTGTTTAGAAAACCCTGGTGCGACGCTCAGACATCACAGTCTGGGGAGGCCCACGGAGCCAGGCAGCGGGGACTGCCGAGTGCTGACAGACAGCCGTGCAGACGTGAAGGGCACGTGTGTCCCAGAGTCAGCAGTTGTTTTCTAACAAGAAACAAAGGGAAGTCTTCCCATGATAAATCACACTTTGCTGTGTTAGCTGCATCACGGGGTTGTACAGGTCACAGCAGAAAAGACGACTGGAAGTTCTTCCTGGCGCCTACATGTGACATTTTGTATACAGCCCCCTGGAGAGCTATATTTTTGCTTCACAAGGTACTTAAGGTACATTAGCAAACGAGCTGCCGTTCTGTCGAGGATGCCTGTATTCAGCGTGACTTAAACAAACGCGTTCTAAAATGTAGGCATACCTCTAGAGACGTCTTTCCAAAAATAAGTAACTTTGATTTATCTGCAGCTATATAAGTAAAGTCACCTTACTTGAATTTTGGAGTTTGCCTGATTCATCTGTCCATTCAACAGATATTCACTGAGCACCTGCTACGAGCAGAGCATTTTATTTAGTGCTGCCCATGCTAAAAATACAGGCCTGCTCTCTCCAAGTTTTGTGTAGAACAGATATACATATATAAGTAGTTATCAAACCTGATACAGAAGCATAAATAATTCACAGAAAGTGCGATCCTCTTTAAAAGAAGGCAGATAAGAAAATCTCTTTCTGGATGAAATGCCTGAATAAGGAATTCAAAGCATGAGCAGCTCCCAGGCACGCACAAACGCCGAGGAGAATAGTCCAAGAGACCCCGCCCGACTGCTTACTCTGAACAAGTGAATGTTCAAAGAAGCGTGGGCAGGTTTCTCTCTAGAATACTCTTTAACACCACAGCACAGAGATGGGAACAGCTAAAGCATCTGTATTAGCCAGAATCCTCCAGACAAACAGAACCAATCAGATATCTGATGCGCATGGATGATACGCATATAAAAAACTACACCATAAGGAATCGGCTCACGTGACTATGGCTGCTGGTGAGTTCCAACAAGACCCGCAGTGGGGGTCAGCAAGTGGGGGGCCCAGAAACAACCATGTTCATTTGAGCCGGAGGTGGGGAGAAACCCACGTCCCAGTGCGATGGAGCCAGGCAGGAGGAGCCCCTCTGACTTGGGAGAGATCGACCTTTTGTTCTACTAAGACCTTGACTGACTGGATGGGACCCACACACACTAGGAAGGGCCACCTGCTCCACTCAGCTCACTGACGATGTAAGTGCTGATCTCATCCAAAACGGCCACCCAGAAACACCCAGAATAGTGTCTGACCAAGTTTTTGGGCACCCCATGACCCCATCAAGTTATTCCATGATATAAAAGGAGTTAAATATCCTATACTAATTCTAAAAAGGGAATTTTATGTAACAATTAAAATGACATAAACATATCATTACATAGACACCGTTTAAATATATATTAGTTGGAAAAGCATAATGGAGAGTAGACTTCAGTGTATAATTACAGCATACCAATAGTGTAATAATAGTGTGTTTCATATACAGCATTATAATCATACACATGGGAAGAGTAATATTTGAGAGGACTTATGCCAGTGGTTACAGGTATGTAACAGAACTTTGGGTGACATTTCTCTGCATTTAAAAATATCTGGATTTGCTAATTTTTTTTGAAATGTCTCAGATTACCATAAAGAAGAACCACGAGGTGAGTTTATCATTGTCAATAACAGCAAGCTTTTTGTAAAGAGTAAAATGTTATAAATGAATTCAAATTCACTTTCACAACATTTTGTCTAAGAAACTACAGAAAAAGCAAAATGAGAGGAGAGCCAAGATGGCAGAGTAGATAAACACTGTGCTTGCCTGCCTCCATGAACACGTTAAAATTACAACTAAATTATAGACCAATCAACCTGGAGAACCATTTGAAGTCCAGCCAAACAGAAGTCCTGTAACTAAGGTATAAAGCAGCCACGTCGAGACTGGTAGGAGGGGCGGAGACGCAGAACAGGCCCCACACCTGCATGTGGTGAATGAGAATTAGGTAGGGTATCTCGGCTGCGGAGGTGCCCCCAGCAGAGTGGGGGCCCTAGCCTTACTCTGGCCTCCTCAGCTCAGAGTACGAGTGCTGGGAAGAGGAGTCGCCACACCATCTGACTGTGAAAAACAGTGAGGATTCTGACCTACCGAGTGGGACGGAGGCAGCAGGAAACCCAGGCGTCCCCTTAAAGGGCCGGCGCACAGACACACTCACTCGCAGGGACTCACCTTGGGCTCCAGCGCAGGGTCGATGACTTGAGGGCGTCGGAGGCATACGGGGAGCAGACTGAGGTGTGTGGCTTTAGGATGAAGGCTGGAAGACAGTCAGCATTTTCCCTGTAAGAAGGGCCTTCTCCTGTGCAGCAGGCAGACACCATCTTTCCCGTGTTGAGTCTACCCCGTCTGGCCAAATTTGAATCCGATTGATCTGTGAGTGCGGCTGTTTCTTCCTGCTGACTCACTGGGACCCCATCCCATCCAACTTCACCTCCACTGGAGGCACTTTCTCTGTGAACAGCCAGCCCTGCCCACATTGCACTCTTTCTTGGGAAACTATTGGAGTCCATGGCCCCAGGCAGAAGGCAGCTAAGCCTTGCTGTGTTCTGAGACTTTTGCTGAGCAGCTCCAGGCTCAGCACTGGCACCAAACCAGTTTACATTAACCTGGTGACCAATACTCTTCCCACTCTAGTGACTCCCTGAGACCCTGCCTCACCCAACTCGCATTATGCATGAGGCTTTATCAGCAGGTGAACCTTAAGGGAGCCTGCAGGTGGCAGCAGGACTCAAGGTGTCCTGGCTTTTTGCGGAGCCACTCCAGGCCTGGTACTGGTGACAGATGTCCTCGGTTTGCAGCATGGCCTCTCACAAGTGACTGCAGGTCCAGCACAGGCAGCGAACAACTGCAGGTCACTTTGTAGCTCCTATCAGGTGGTCCCCGGCCAGTCATAGGCAGTGGGTGACCTGGGCCTGCACCAGAGCCCCTCCCAAGAGGCCCCAGAGCCCACTGGGGTGAACCCCACTCCATGGGGTAAGCACCTACACAGCAGCCCATAAGCTGTACACATGGCCAAACCCCACAGACAATCAGCCTGAGGGTCAATCCCACCCACTGATGAGCCAATAGCAATCAAGGCTCAACTATAACAGGAGGGCACACACAACGCACAAGAGACACTCCTGGAGCACCTGGTGCAGGTGACCAGGGAGATGGTGCCAGGGCCCCACAAGGCACCTACTATATAAGGCCACTCAGCCAAGACAGGGAGACATGGCAGACCCACCTAATACATAGAAACAAACACAGGGAGGCGGCCAAAATGAGGAAACAAAGAAATATACCCCAAGTGAAAGAGCAGGAGAAAACTTCAGAAAAAGAAGTAAACAAAATGGGGGCAAGCAATCTACCAGAGACAGAGTCCAAGAGACTAGTTAAAAGGATGCTCAAGGAACTTAGTGAGAACTTCGACAAAGAGACAGTATGCATAAAAAAGGACATAGAACCTATAAAAAAGAACCAGTCAGAAGTGAAGAACACAGTAACTGAAATGAAGAAAGCACTAGACGGAATCACCAGCAGACTAGATGAAGCAGAGGATTAAATCAGCAATTTAGACAAGGTGGCAGAAAACACCCAATCGGAATAGCAAAAAGAAAAAAGAATCCAAAAAAGTGAAGACAGTTTGAGACCTCTGGGACAACATCAAGCATAAAAACATTCACATCATAGGGGGACCAGAAGGAGAGAGACAGCAAGGGATTGAGAACCTATTTGAAGAAATGATGACAGAAAACTTCCCTAACCTGGTGAAGGAAATAGACATACAAGGCCAGGAAGCACAGAGTCTCAAATAAGATGAATCCAAACAGGCCCACACCAAGACACATCATAATTAAAATGCCAGAGGTTAAAAACAAAGAGAGAATCCTAAACACAGCAAAATGAAAGCAGTTAGTTCCCTACAAGGGAGCTCCCATAGGATTGTCAGCTGATTTCTCAACAGAAACTTTGCAGTCCAGAGGGAACAGCACAAAATATTCAAAGTGATGATAATCAAGGACCTACAACCAAGGGTACTCTACCCAGCAAGGCTGTCACTTAAATCAAAGGACAGATAAAGAACTTCCCAGGCAAAAAAAAAAAAAAAAAAGCTAGATTTCATCACCACCAAACCAATATTACAAGGAATGTTAGAGAGACTTTTTTAAAATGGAAAAAAAATATCAAAATTATAAATAATAAAACGGCAATAGCTACATATCTATCAGCAATTACTTTCAATGTAAATGGAGTAAATGCTCCAGTGAAAAACATAGAGTGGCTGAATGGATAAGAAAACAAAACCCTTACATAAGTTGCCTACAAGAGATTCACTTTAGGCTGAAACACACACAGAGACGAAAAGCAAAGGAATGGAAAAAGATATTTCATGCAAATAGAAACAAACAAAAAAGCTGGAGTAGCAATACTTATACCAGACAAAATAGACTTTAAAACAAAGGCTATAACAAGAGACAAAGAAGGACCCAGTAATCCCACTTTTGGGTATTTATCTGAAGAAACCTGAAACGCTGTTTTGAGGGGACCTGTGAATCCATATGTTCGTTGCAGCATTGTTTACAATGGCCAAGATGAGGAGGCAGCCTGGGTGTCTGTCGAAGGAAGAATGGATAAAGAGGAGGTGGTGCGTATACACAGTGGAATACTGCTCGGCCAGGGAAGGGAATGGGTTCTTGCCATCTGCAGCAGCATGGATGGACCTGGAGGGTGTTGTGCTGAGTGGAGTGTCAGACAGAGAAAGACAGATGCAATGTGATTTCTCTTATATGTGGAATCTAAGAACAAAATAAACAAAACAAAAACAAACTCCTAGATACAGAAAACATTTGATGGTTGCCAGATGAGAGGGAGGTTGGGGGTGTGGGTGAAAAAGGTGAAGGGATTAAGAAGTACAGATTGGTAGTTACAAAATGGTCATGAGGGATTAAAGCACAGGGAATATAGTCAATAACATGGTAATAATTACGTGTAGTGCCAGGTGGGTACTAGACTAGTCAGGGGGATCACTTCTCAAGTTATACATACGTATAACAACTATTCTGTACTACTGAAATTGGTATAATATTGGATGTCAACTGTAACTGAAACATTAAGTGGGGGGTGGAGGTCCAAATCTCCAGGTCTAAAACCAGTAAGTCACGGGGGTGTAAGGTACAGCATGGGGAACATAGTAATATTGTGACAGCGTGGGATGGTGTCAGATGGTCGCTGGACGTATCATGGTGATCACTTTTTTAGCTATATAAATGTTGAATAGCTATGGTGTTCCCCTGAAACTAATATAATATTGCACGTTAGCTATAATTTAATAAAAATCTTGAAAAACAAACTATAATATGAAGCCCCTCTCCAGCCATGAACGACCCTGATTAGGTAAAGATAAGCCAACACCAGCAAGAACGATGCTGAGGGTTCAGACTAGCCCACCAGGCACCAAGATGTGGCGAAACAGAGCACAGACGCTATTCCACAGAGGGCCTGGAACACTGAATGAGGGCAGTTGTAAGAATGCAGAGCCCAGGGGATCGTGTTCCCGACAACACGGGATGCACTGTATCCTGGGGGAAAAACTTCTTACTAAACCGTCTTCATCACCCGTTTTCTGCGGTGATCTCCAAATGCAACCCTCGTAATGACAGATGCATTAGGCTTGTTTTGGAGGACATATATGCCAGACACCTGTCTTAATATGTTTTGAAAAGATACCCCAGTGTGAGTCTGCAAGGGCACAGACATCTTCAAGGCGCCAAAACGCTGCAAATAACATACCACTCATGTATCCGGTGCCAGCCTCCCCTCCGCCTGGTAAAGATAAGTCACCACAGTAGAGCCGCACGGAGGCTGCGCCATGAGCTCCCCAAGGTCGGGAGATGAATCCAATCAGCCTTGTTTCCAGGGTCTCCACACCCCCTGGAGCAGCTCCCCACACACAGAGTCACTTTAAACACGTGTGATGAGTTAATGCAACTGATTTTGGTATTGCCCGTTAAGTTCTGGGTTTTTCTAAACATTTTATCTACTTTTATTTCCGTTTTCACAGTTCAAATGTAACAAACAACTTTCCTTATGATTTCGAAGAGAACAAAATCGCATGTTTACTTCCCTAACAAATATTCTCTGGCTTTTCCTGTGCTAGGTACGCATCATAGCGATGAATTCATGGGTTCCCAGACCTCGAAGGCTTAGCTTCCTGAGGACATCAACACATAAACGAACCACGTCAGCACACCCTCAACCTGTTCCTCAGTTCTCAGGTTCCTCGGGAAAGCATACACATGTGCCCAAGGGAACGGAGAGGAAACACCCAGATGGTTGTAAGGAGGGCAGCTGCGTCCGGGGAGCGTGTCTGCAGACATCCTGACCTCTCCACTGCTAACCGCGTGTCCAAGTGACAGTACCGCCTCGCCTCCTGTGACCATGGGTTAGTCCCACCAGCATCTTCCCAGCCACCTGCACCACAAAAGCGTTAGACAAAATAGAAGGAAACTGACAGTGCTGCTTCAGACAAACTTTAGTAATAAACGTGTTGCATTTATATCCGTGCTACTGGTAAATCGCCCTGATGACAACTCTGAGGGCTTATGTTCTTAACACATTATGTTCCCTATTTACCTTTCTGCTTCCATCCAAAGACTGTGGGAAATACATGAGATAATATACCTACATGAAATGATTTTGTATGTGTGTGTGTTTTTTGTGTTTGTCATTTTATGATAGGGTGAATTTGACACTTGCATTTTTTCTTTGACATTTGCGTTGTCAAACTGAAAAATCCACATAGATTCCTCTATTTAAGTGTTAATAATTTTCCAATAAAGATATAGTGGTAAAATCATTCTAGCAATGACATCAAACTTCTGCTTCTGTGAGGTTATGCTGATGGAGAACTGTTGACATTTGAATAAAGCCAGATGAATTTCACCTAAGTTGACTAAAATTTTCAGAACTTCTTTTGCCTTTGGGAATATTCTGCTAACAGTTTAAGTCTATGATCTATAGCAGAAATATAAACCAATGATCTCTTTGAGATAGTTTACTTATGTCCATGGGAAGGGAAAATTAGAAAACTGTTTGTAACAAGTAACGCCAGAGGCTCAGGAATAGTCCGTTGAAATAAAAAATGTGTTGGAATGCTATAATAAAAACATAAAGACCATTCTTATCAAATGGGAAAGGTCAAAATGTTTGCGATGATGTAAACAAAAATACATTTTGGAACACCAGGCAAATAAGCAAAGGGTCAGGGAAATTTCCTACTCTGTAGAATTGTTTAGCTTGAGTGAAGTGTACTTAAAGATGTGAGGTATAAAATAAAGACATTTCCCTACCTTGTCCTGTGGTTAACAAGGAAGTATAGCAAAACCTCCCTATAAACAATGACACAAAAGGCTGTTCCTCACATCTAAAACCCAGTAATAATTCAACAAGCACAGGACTTCAGATTTTTCTGTTGCTACTACATAAAATAAACTAAATCAGCACCCAATAACCCTTTCCAAAAAAATAAAATATATCCCCAAACTGGGAAGGCTAACTGTTACCAAAAGGCCTGAAAATTATCGCCAGCTCTGGTACATTCTGCTCCAGACTCAATCATTTGGAAAGTTGTAATCACTGTGTCCTCTCATCAAGGGGACTGCTGGCGCGGCATGTGGGCCACGCTCTAATGCCCCACTCAGCCCGGCCCAGCGTTTCTGAGGTTACCTTCTACTCTGACGGCTGACAGACCCGGATTCCAGGGGGCTGCTGGGTGACAGCTAACCTGGAACAGAACCCTGACACGAGGGAGACACGGGTAGGCTGCCGGCTGGCTTCCCGGCCCCTGGGGGACGCGTGCTCCTTCCCAGCGCTCTGCCGGACTGTGTGCTGGTCTCTGCGACAGGAAAGGAAACGGCCGAGGCGAGCAGCAGGAAAAGCAGGCTGTTGGCGGTCCACCCTCCAGAGAATCAACGGGCGCTCTGCAGGTTTTCTGACCCCTGAATCTGGCCTTTTCCTGTCTAAAGCATCATGTCACACTTTCAGTATCAGTGAGACCTTTGAACCACGAAAGGGTTAAAGTCACACCTCTGTCTTCCCACCTTCTGAGACCAGGAATGGGATGACAGAGGCCAGGCAACCGTCCGTGGAAGACAGACTAAACTCTACCAAGAAACAGCAACATTTTTTCTCCTCCCCAAAGATAAAACAGCCAAAAAAAAAAAAAATTAAACTCCCTTCCTATAACTCCTCTTTGCCCAGCAAAACAACACCTGTTTCTGTCAGTCTTATTTGCAAAGAATTTCTGTATAAATAAATCAGTGACTTTGTCATAAAATGTAGACAGAGAAAAGGCACAATGCAGTTTTGGGCATAAAAACTAACAAATCCATCAGATTCTTTACAATGAGCTTTCAAAATGTAACCTAGGACATTGACCTTATAGAATTTGTTTCAAAAGGTGTGAGTTTTAATAAATATGTGTATATTGCATAGGTAAATGAACCAACAACAGCTGTGAGGTGAGCTAATGCTGGTGACACTGAGCACATGCTCTGTGTCACCCAGATTTATGACACTTACTGAGTGTGTGCTGTGTATCACCTGAATTTGTGACTGAGTGCTTTGCATGGATTACCGCATTTCCCCATGTATAAGATGCACCCTTTTTCGAAAAATTTGGGGTCTAAAAGCTGGGTGCGTCTTATATAGTGGTTGTATGAGTGCAAAAACAAGCGTGAAAAAAGCGGGAAATGCAAGTAAAAAAAAATCTACAGCCATTGTATAAGATGCACCCAGTTTTTAGACCCCAAATTTTTTGGAAAAGGGTACATCTTATACATGGAGAAATACATAGTTCACATAAGTATTTGAAACTCTCTATGAAGTTGATTTCCCTCAGGTGATAAAACTGGAGGAGAGAGAAGTTACAGAATTGGTTATGAGCTGGAGGTAGTAGATTGAGGACGAAAGTCCGGCCCGCCTGAGGCCACACAATTCACCAGGTGTTCTTTACTGTGTGTCAGGGTAAGATGTGTGGTAAGAAAAAGCTGACTAGCTGAACGGACGAGGCAGATCACTGCTTTGGCCTGTCTGCACCATCAAACCTCTGATTCCCTGGTTTTGCAGTGTCTCTCCCTGTGACAGTGACGAGGCTTATGTCACCTTGTGACTTATTTTATTCATGTACAAATGATAGATTTGGAATGTGATCTAAGCTGGGACCCTTCTGGACAAAGTGTCTATTACTTGCTTCTCAAATGTGGCCCTTTTTGAATGAAGTGGCATCTTAAAAGTTTCGGCGTCTTAAAGACCATTCGTGTGTGAAGTGTGGAGACAGATACTAGTCTCTCAACTCTCCACATTAAACTCGCATATCAAGTGAGAAGAAAAACAAAGAAACCTCTTTGACTTTTTCTATATATCTAAATAGTTGTTATTTCAAATTGTGTACTCTACGTAGAGTGACTTTTTCTGTATATGTAAATAATTTTTTTCTAGGTAAATAATTGTCATTTTAAATTGTGCAGTCTCTAAAAATTAGATGATTTACTCCGTTATGTAGACTTTAACGAAAATGGAAACTCCCACTCTACTGGTATTATGATGCCAGAGTTTGAGTGACAATTCTGAGGTCACAGCAATATTACTTGAGAAGATGAAAATCTGTAACAGACTGAAGTGATGTCCCAGTCGCAGAAAGGAAGGAGGGGAGGTCAGGGGTCTGCCCCTCCCCACGGAGAAGACAGAGCAGGCCCAGTGGTGTGAGGGAGGGCGGCGTGCGCCTGCGCCCTGCCGCCTGCAGGAGCTGTCCCTTGTGGGCACATCGCTTACCCACACCTGGGGCTCGGGGAGGCCTCGCCAGCGTCCTATCCCGAAGGCTACTCAGGGGCTGACAGTCCACTGGCCTGGACTGTCATTCCGACCTGGGCTGAGCTCTGCCCCAGCTCTGGACGAGAGAAAGGCTAGTTTCCCGGAAGCAGGTGTCACCTAAGGTGGTCTGCTAGTCCAGGTCTCCCCGGCGGGTCCTCAGGGCGGGTGAATCCTCCCTCTCGCCCTGGAGACTTCACCTGCCCCAGCGAGTGCAGCCGACGCACAGGTCCAGCCAGGTTGGCTTCTCAGCCACCCTCAGGACAACCTCGCTGGTGACAGACGAAGGCGCGTTCTCTAAAAATCACCAGGGCCGTGGTGACCAGGAAATAACAGCTGGAAGGTGGACGTGTGTGACGCCGAGTAAGTGAACGGAGCCTCGGGACCCAGACAGCGAGCTCTGCGGTCCCCTGTCCCCCTCACGGCCTTTCTCCACCTGCGATGGATGCGCGGTACTTGAGGCGCCCGCGCCCGGCGCCCCTGCGCCCATGTGCCCACGCTCACCCCTGCTCACCCGCACCCGCCTGCACGCACCCACGTGTGTTCCCAGACCCACGCCAGTGTATGTTTGTGTGTGGCGGGCGGGCAGCGCCTTCCGAGTCGTGCCCCAGCCCAGCTGTCCCCAGCGCGAAGCACACCTGGCATCTCCCTGGCCGGCCCCTCCCACCCACACTCCAGTCTCTGCCCAGGTGCCAGCCACGCAGGCCCCGCGTCTGAGAACCCACTTCACGGCAGCAGGTGGAAGGGGACAAGCCCTGGACACGCAGATCCGGGGAGCTGCTTCAGGCGTTGGGGTTGGGCTCTGTCCATAGTGACATGGGCGTGTGACACCATGGAGCGCTTGGTCGACCGTGTCGCTGTCACAGCCGGCACTGCGTCTCCTCTCTGGCACTGGTCCGTTGGTTAAAGCCATCTCCACACCACAGCCCTGATCCCAGGGGTTCAGCCTTTTGCTATTACGTTAATGTCGGCAGTCAGGCAGGTTTTGGGTAAAGACCTTCATCTGATTGGAGTGGGACCTTTCTGTTCCTGGTTTGCTAACCATTCTTATCAGATGATATTTATCATGTCCAAAGCTTTGCCTTTGCTACTGAGGTGGTCTTTGATTATCTCTCCTTTAATCTGCTAAAGTGGCAACTTTAATTCATTAGTTTTTTAACTTCATTCTTGAAACAAACCCAATTTGGTCATAAAACTCTCTTTCATGTATTGTTAGATGTGGTTTGTGGATATTTTCACCAGCTTTGTAGAGATAATTCACTTACGACGAACTTCGCCCACTTAAAATGTACAGTTTAGTGGGTTTTCTGATCTAGTCACAGTTGTAACAACAGTTTCATCACCTGGAAGAAAACCCTGCTGCGTTAACCAACGGCTCCTCCCCTCTCCTCCCAGCCCCGCCCCCTCTCCTCCCCGCCNTCTTCCCCCGCCCCCAACTCCGCCCCCAGAGCCTAGTTTCTGTTTCTACAGGTTTCCTATTCTAGTCACTCCATACAAATGAAATCTCACTGTACCTGTCCTATTGTGACTGGTCCGAAGATGCGTTCACGCTGCGTGTGTCAGTATGTCACCCCTTTTATGGTAAAATGACACGCATTGTGTGACAGTTGCATTCACCTGTGGGTGGACACTCGGGCTGATCTCACCTTTGGCTCTTATGCACCTGAGTACACAGGTTCCTGTGTGTCCACCTGAGCAGTTCTCCCCAGGACGGGCCACGCGGGACAGGGCTGAGCTCGTCACCAGCTGTCCCTCCGTAGCGGGCGTGGCGCTGGGGGCCTTGCCGCTTGCCCCGCCCTCTGTGACACGGGGCTGAGGAGCACGTCACCCCCGATTTCCTCCCGCGTCTGGGAAGGAGGGCGGTGGGAGCCCTGCCACTGCCCTTCCTGGCGAGCACCTGGATTTGATGCCAGCGCCCCGGTCAGGCCCAGAGCCCTGAACCGCTGCGCTGGCTCACCCCGGCCCGCTGAGTGCACGCCACTCGGGGGGCAGCGCCCTGGGCCTCGAACCCACACGCGGAGGTGCTGCGGGAGCTGCCCAGCGCCCCACGCGGGTTTCTGTCTCTCTGAGGACAGCTGATGTCGGGGCACAGCTTTTCTTTCTCACAGTGTCCTCCTCAGCTGCGGGTGTCGTGTCTTCCCGTAAAAAATGAATTGGGGAGTTTTCTCTCTTTTTCTTCTCTTTGGTTACATTTTTGTAGAATTCAATGGTGAACGTCTTTGGGTTTAGAATTTTCTTTGTGGGAAGTATTCATTTATAAGATTTAATTTACTTAGCAGTTCCAGGATATTCGTGTTTCCTGCTGCATTTTGCCGCTTGGTAAGTTGCGTTTTTTAGGAATATTTCCATAGCATCTGGCTTTCCTTTTTGTTTATGTGTTGGCATAAGGATGTTCACGATTTCTGCTGGTTTATTTTCATGCTTTGTAGTTTAGTTTTAACCTTTTAATCATAAAGATGAGGAAAACATGGAGCTGGAATGACTTCAGCAGTGAGGGCGGCAGTGAGAGAACCTGAGGACAGGCTCCGGCTGTGGCCGCGCTACCCCTGCACAAGGAAAGGTTTCATCTTAAACCCGCAGGATCAAGGTTGTGTACCAGCCTTACCTTTTTTTCTGTTTCCCAAGCAACTCACCAATTTAACTTTTGACACAGGCTAGTTTATATTTAGATAAAAGCTTTTCACGTGTTGACAATTATGACTTCACTGTCCGGGACGTCCCACCAAAGGGTCCCCGTAGATTCACCTCCCAGAGACCAACTGCGCAGCCCAAGAAGTGGACCTCAGGGCAGGGGGCGTTCCCGGAGCCCATGCCAGACCCTCAGAGAACCTCGCTCCTGCTGACTCTTTCCCTGGCTCTGTTTTGTGTCTGTCAGTCAGGGTTCCCCAGAGAAGCAGCAACAGCAGGACATCTGTACACACGTGTGTAACGTCCCAGGGGCTGAGGGAATACAGTGAGAGACAGGTCTTGGTTGAGGGCTGGCAAATCTGGACTCCGCAGGCAAGGCCATCCGTCAGGTCTTCAAGCAGAATTGCATCTTCTTTGGGAAACCCCAGGTTTCGCTCTCAGAAGAGGCCCACCCACTTATGGAGGAAATCTCCCCTCAGCCTGCTGATTGTAAATGCTGACCGCACCCCCTGAGGTGTGCTTGACAACTGGGTACTAGCCCAGCCAAGTGGGCACGAAGGCTGACCACCCCGTCTCCGTTTCTGGTTCGTGGATGAGTTTGGTGTGGGTCGAGTGTGGCTGATACATTAGCCTCCGCTGGTGGCAGCAGATGAACGAGGGTTTGGTTTATGACGAAGCCAGTCCTGTAGAGATCACAGGGAATATGGTTAGTTCCTCTTTTCGTTCGTGCAAAAATCGTGTCCCCTATGAAGGAGACATTTCTTTGAGCTGTGGAGCTGTTTGCCTTGGTGTTTCTGTGTTTACCCCATGTCTGCACTTGAGAAACAGAAGCTGCCAGGTGTCCGTGAGTCTGTGCACACCTCTCATCATGGGACATTACTGGGATCCCACCTCCAGAGCATGTCAGTGAATCGGGTTTCAGGGCCCCTTGAAAAAAAGGAACACTTTTCTGACTGGTTTATAGACTATCAGTATTCACAGAAATCTAATATTTTTTAAATTCCAAGAAAGTAAAAAAAAAAGAGAAAACTGAACACTTAAAGTGTACTAAGCTTTTATGAAAACAAAACAAAACAAAACAAACACAAAAAAACAGCCTTTTCAAAGAAACTGATAGCAAAAAGGTTTTTTTCTATGAGAAACCAAATTCAAACAAAGATAAACCTTGGACAAGTCAATCTGGTTTGATAATTTTAATTTTAAAAAATTAATGTGCAATATATTATTTTTCATTTTATTTTATTTCAAGATCTGCATACTTTCTTATGGCAAGTCTATGTAAGTTTTCTAAATTTCTTATACTGATTTACTGTTTGGATAAACTAATAATACACCTGTATCATCTTTAAGATTATAAAAGTATAATTATATTTTCAGCTAACTGTAGTTGTGATTCTGACATATTTTTATGGAAACAGTAATTATGTATTGTAGTGTGTGACCTTAAAACAGCTGTCAGACCTTTAGTTAAACTAAAGTCTGGGCATAATCGAATTCAGTTATTCTTGTTCTGTGTTGTCACGTGGCTGCATCTTTGGGTCGTGAGAATGAATGCATTCACTTTCTATTTTAAGTAGGAATAGAGAATGTGTTTAGCTGTAAGAAATCAGATTGTGTGACTCATAGCTTTGCTGACCTGCAAAACGCTTTTCTAAGATGGGAGTTCTCAACTGCCTGTCTCCCACCTCCGTGTGTGAAGTAAAATTAATTTGGTTAAAAGTTCTCATAATTATGGGTGGTTGAGGCTGTACTAGGAGCAATGCTAGCAGACATACGCGATGAAATGTCTACTTATTAAAGGAAAAAAGAATTATTTTCCTTTTAAATTGCTGCTTATCGTGTTTATGAATAAGGAGATCTTGTAAAAGGAAATTTTATTTTCCCTGGTTTTAATGTTTGCAAATAATAGATTTCTAAAGAAGCATGAAATCTTGGCAAATTGGGCTCAGTTTTGATAGATTTGTTCATCAGACTTTTGAAAAGGATCTTGGGAATCCATTCTAGCCAAACATTATCTTAGTGCAAAACTGACTTTCTTTCTGTAAAATGACAATCTATCCTTAGCATATTGTCTGTTTTTAATACCAGGTAATAAGAGGTTATTGTCCATATTCGGTGTGAGCCATGCAGAGAGCACAGTCTGTATCTCACCACAGCGACTTTCTGTTCTATGTATTGGTTGGCTCACCTCTTTCACTATTAAGAAATAAAAGCAAATGTGTCTCACTTCTGGGGGAGCTGAGGTTCTGAAAGGTGGCCTTCTTCAGGGCTCTGCTTCCAGCAGGAACCTTGGTCAACAGGCAGCCCAGCCTCAGCCGTTCGCCTTGCTCAGGCGCCTGTGGTCACACCTTCAATAAGAAGCAGTCCTTCTGATAAACCTTTCGATTACCGAAGTTACAACCACAATCCATAACCGCGGAGTTCTCAGGATGGCTTTTACACTTAGACTGTCTTTGGAACTTCCACACGGCCACGGAAATGCCCCAAAGATGAGCTCCTTCACCTTACAGAGATGAGAGCTCACTGCCTGCCCATTCCATAACCAGCCCCGCTACGTGACGGGGCGTGGGAGACGCGTCCTCGCAGGGGAGAGACTCGGCCGCCTCAGGCGAACCTTGTCAGGTGGCAGTGGCCGCAGGTAGGAAGGGATGACGTGTTCCGGGAGACGCCAGCGATTTCCAGGGTCCTCACGGCGCGGGGCGTGTTCAGCACATGGGGGGGGGGGTCCTCTGAAACAGCTGTGTGCGAGTCTCGTGGGGAGAGACAGTCAGACAGCCTCTCTCCCGCAGGCGTGTCGTGATAAATAAGCTCCCGCGGCACCCACGCTGGTGTAACTGTAAGACAGTTAAGACTCTTATAAAGGCTAGCAGGTGGGTAAAATAAAAATAATGAGACCTAAAAAATGAGGCTCAAGATAAAAATTGAGAAACTCAATAAATGAAAGTTATAACATCATAATTAGTTAGATATTAATAAGAGAGAGAAAATTTAATTGAGAAGAGTGGATAGAAATGAAAATTAAAAACGAGAGCTAAGAACTTTAAGGTAGAGGAAGATTAAGAAAAATATCTGAGGGCCGGCCGAGTGGCGCATTGGTTGAGCTGGCTTGGGACACCAGAGGGCCCTGGTTCGGATCCCACATATGAGGGCCAGTGACACTGCCCTCCACAGCTAAGATGCTGAACAACA
>NW_017731450.1:3647018-3651551 GCF_001890085.2 Hipposideros armiger | reverse complement strand
CAAAAACGACAGCAACTTGTCTGTTCCCCTCCCCCCAATTCCCCAGCACTGTTCCCATCCCCCCAATTCCCCAATAAAAATCTTTAAAAAAAACAGTAAAACATCTGAAAGAAACTACAATAGAATAAGAAATGTGAAGATTAGAGAGCGGTATTGTAATTAAAGTCACATGTTTGCGAGAGAAAACATCAGCAGACAACACCCTGTATAAAGAACAGGACGACCTTTCTATCATTCACTTGAAGAATTTACTGTTTTTTCTTAGCAGGAACAAGGTTCCCGACGTGGTTGTCATGAGTGTCAATCCAGGACTGTGGCCTCTCTGGCCACCTGGTGAGCATGCCATGCTGGGTGGGCGGGGTTAAGGTCTCCTCCTCGCATGTGGCTTTGTCTGCAAGGACCCCACACATGCGCGCCTGGGCATGTAGCCGGATCAAGTCTTTTTGTGCAAGTGATGGAGAGCTGGGGTGATTATTAACACTGTAAACCTAACCTGACTGAAATGACAATACCAAATTGGGGTGTCCATTTAGGGCAGTCAAGGAACTGGATTAATTTTTTTAAAGTATGGAGCAAAAAAAGTAGGCCGCGGGCAGAAGAATGGGTCCCCAAATATGTCCACATGCTGCTCAGCACAACCCGCAGTATGTGAGGTAACACAGCAAAGGGAAATTCAGGTTGCAGATGGAACTAGTCAGCTGGCCTTGAAATGGGACACTGTCCTGGATTCTCTGGGTGGCCCCAATGCCGTCACACGGATTTGTGTAAGTGGAAGAGAGAGGCAAATATGAAAGCGTTCAAGAGTTGCCATGTGACAAGGACTCTGCTGGGGAGAAAGGGCCATGAGGCAGAGATGTGGGCTGTCCCCAGAAGCCGTAAGAGGCACGGAGCTCCCGGAAGGAGTGGCGCCTTACTGGACACCTCGGTTTCAGACTGGTAAAACCCACCTTGGACTTCTGACTTACAGAACCTAAGAAAATAAATGCGTGTTGTATAAAGCCACCAAGTTTGTGGTCATTTGTCACAACAGCCATGACCTGAAGGGATGAACGCTTAGTAAGACCGTGACTCACAAAGGGAGAATGTGGAGAGGTGCCAGCCTGCGGCTTTTACGTGGCGGGGGCATGGTGACCATGGCACCCAGTGAATCCTTTCAATTACACAGGACTTCTCCAGAAAAAGGGCTAAGGATGTGGTTCGCACTCGTCTACCTGATGGTGGAAGGTAAGTAATGGGGGGAGGGGGGAGAGCCGTCCTCTAAAAGAACCGTCAGTGTGGACGTTGGCACAGGACCCCAAACAGGAAGCTCACCAGGTGTTTGAAACAGTTAATGCAGAAGACAGCCTGGACAGGGTCGGTGACGTCTGGAGAACGTACAGGACCCATGGGCCCACCTTCCCCAGCAGCGCACACCGAGGACAGCTCAGCCATGCGATCAGTGACCAGCTGTCAATATTGCCAATAACGAGCCCATTCCTCCAGAGAGACTTTCTGTCCGTTCAGAATGTTGCAGGGCCCCGCAGAGCTGGGCTGGGACAGACCCTGGAATGGAACTGTCACCCTGGCTCTGTGACTGCCTAGGCCCATCGGCGCTCAGTGCCATCTGACTAGTGCAGCACCCCGGCCTAGCAGTAACGTCCCCAAGTACCAGCTTCACCCAGACACAGAGCCATGGGGTCCCGTTGGGAGTGCAGGTGGGAAGACAGAAGACACGCGTGCGCGTGGGTGTGAGTGCGCGGCTGATGCTGAGGCAACCTCGTTTTTACCGTCGTTTTGACCACCACCTGCCTGATGGTGTCTCCAAAGGCTGCGGACCAGGGCGGGAGCTAGAAATGCAGCGTTTGGTGGGAGGATTTCTTGAGACTGGCCTGAGTTTATCCTGCACTTTCTATTCTCAATTTACACAACAACTGGATTGGAAATTTTACATTTATGTATTTTTTCAAAGAAAAACCTTTATTTGTAGGTTGGGTAACATTTGCTGATAGGGCAGAGGTATATGTGATAGTCTATGACCACACATTTTGTGTTCTTTCAGCTGGAGTCCGACCTTTATGAGAGAAAGAGAGAGAGAGAGAGAGAGAGAGAGAGAGAGAGAGAGAGAGAGAGAGAGAGGGAAATTGATTAAAGGAAGGAAAGAAAGAAAGAAAAGAAAGAAAAGAAACTCCTCCAGCAGTGAAACAGCCAATGCCTGGGCTGGCATCTGCCTACAAGCTCATCGAGGCTTACAAGGGGCAGGCTGGGAACGGCCGTCAGAGTGAGGTAGGCTTCACACTTAGAGGCGTCAGATTCCTTCAGTGAGGTGGAAGAGGCGCTCACGCGGTCTGAGAGTTCCCGTTACAGGAATTTGCTGTGACTCTCATGCTAGCTGGGTGTTTCCGTGTGCAGCTGTAAGCCGGAGGCTCAACTTGACGGAAGCAGATGGCACCTTTTTTCTGCTGAGTTTTCATATCATAGTTTACTGAAGTGCAAATTAGCAGAATTATCATATTGCACAGTGAACTAAACAGGCCATTAAAAACAAAGCAGGAATTTGAACCACTCTACATTGATTTAAAAAATACTAATGCACACTTTCTGATGGAGAAAGCATTTGTTTTTATGGTGGGAGAGGAAAGGGAAAGTCACCATGTCTCTAAGTCCTGTTGGGACTTTTAATGGCAGCTATTGTTTACAATGTAACTAAATGGCTTAGCAATGAACGAATCCTGAATAATTACAGTGAATGACTACGTTTATTGATGTTTTTCCATATTTTTACAAAGGAGCCATTATAACAACTTTCCAAAGTAGGCCTTCTGATTTTGGTGTTGAAATCCAAAGTCAGTGAATAAGGAACTGCTTCCTTTTAGTGAGGTGCACAGAGTCGGAGAGCGGGCTCCGTGCCCAGGTCCCCACTCCCCAGCTCTGTGGCCTAAACAGGCCCCCATGCCTCGCGTGTGAAATGGGGTAAAGCATCAGCTCCCAGGGCTGCGGAGAAGATGAAATGAGCCCCACCCACACAGGGCGCTTTGCTGCTTGACGATTGCACAGAAAGCTTCCAAAAAGTCTGGCTGCCCCAGTAGCAATTATTGTCATTATTGGAGGTTTTTTGTGGTGGCCGTGCCATCACAGAACTGCCATGCAGCTCCAATTTCTGTCCCCTCCATCAGACACATCACCCCAACCCAATGTAACCTCAAGTTTGGGACGAACAAGGCAACATTTGCATTGTATTTAAAAATTCCAATCACTGATGACTAAAAGGAGCTAATGGTTCAAGGTTTTGAAGCCCTTTCACAAAAAACTGTAACTATCTCTCACAATCCAATATTAGTTTTCTCCTTCTTTAGAAATACATTGGCCAAGAGTTTTCCCTTGTTCTTTACCTGCCGCACCCATTCATTTTTATGATCGAAGTGTCTGTTATGTGTAGTGGTTTGGAAGAATGGCAGTGATAAGTAAGGGAAGAGCAGAAGGTTTGTTTATGAGACAAACTTGAAGACGGCATTTGTTTTCTTTTAAATGTGATAAAAACTAGGAAGGAGGAACCATAATAATGAATTTTACACAGGACTTACTGTGTAATTTGTAACCGTTAAGTGATTTACCTGTTTCGAGGACACTCTCCAGGCATCCAGGAGCAGATAGGGTAAAAGGATTTTCATCACAATGTTGTGACAGTAGCAAAAGTTAGAGACAAGCTAAAGGTTTATCCTTATTATCTGGAAAAGAGATACGTAGAATGATGGAATTTTATGAAGGACTTGAGATAATGTACTAAGTTTAATGTCGTGTTAAATCTCAAAAACATAGTAAGGTGGAGAATGTCAGAAAGAGAGCAATTTCTATGCAAAGTGCTATCTATATAACTCACAAACACCCCACTGCATTTTTCCAAGGACACACGTCTAGAACTGGATGTACATGTAGGGCGGATCACGGGCGTGGGGGTGACAAGAGGAATCATTGTGACATGGAGGCCTTTCGGCAAACCAGGGGTGGTTATATAACAGGAGTGGGAAATACTAGCTCGGCGCTGTCACCTAGGATCCTAAGACGCACCTGCTGGAATATGACAGGCTGGTCACCCATGTTTATTTTCCATCCTTTTGGAAACACCACTGAAGCAGAATTTAGTAGAATAAAGTTGTGATTGTAGAAATAAAATAATAAAAATATAGTGACAAACATATCAGTAAAGTAAGACCAGGAAATCTTCCAGGATGTAAAATAGACAAAGAGAAGAAAATATGAAAGAACCTATATTGGATCCAACTAACAAGACTTTCAGAAGAAAAAATAAATACAACATGAGCAAAGGGAGAGAAAGGAGAATAAACCCAAACCATTCCTAGCAGTGGAGGACTCGGGTCTCCACACAGAGGCGGGCTGTGCACCTGGCACAACCCAGCATGGAACCCCAGAACCAGCAGGAGACGGAGGTCAAGCAAACGTCCCACAGGCTCCGAGGGAGCAGCAAGGCCCCAAAAGGACAAGGACAACACTGGGGACAGAGTGTCCACAGAGTGTCAGGAACTTAGAGGCAACCTT
>NW_017731450.1:3639877-3646738 GCF_001890085.2 Hipposideros armiger | reverse complement strand
AATAAGGACAGAAGAAAGATATTCAAATATTTTAGACTCAAAGTGCGGGAGGAAGAGGGAGCATGAGAAATGCTGGAGAAGCTGAGAGGAGGAGAAGGCCTACGGGGCAGGTTCCACAGGGCGGCTGGGGTTGTGTCCCGGGGAGACGCAGGTTCCCCCCAGGGCAGGGGACAGGAGAGCTTCTGTAGGGAGGCAGCCAAGTGGGGGGACTGGATGGGAGGGTGATCCACAAATGAGGCCCTTCCTCCGTCTGTTCCAGTTTCTCTTTGAATTAGGGAGCAAGACCTGCAGCAGAGTGAATGGGGGGGGGGAGGGTAGGGAGAGAGGGAGAGAGAGAGGGAGAGGGAAGATGGAGGTTGTTTTAGAGGCTGGGAAATCAGACACAGAGGAAGGCTGGTGACCCCCAGGACTGTCGGCGTGCCTGATAGGGGTGTATCGTGGATGGAGACAGACCAGTCAGCACAGTTTTGTGTGGTTTCTTAAGGGCTCAGGTGTTTGGGGGTAGATATGGAACAGGTGGGTCGGTGGGCTGCACAGGCTGTGGTTTTACTAGGCAGGAAGATGGGGTAAACTGGGAGGAAGCTAGGAGTGTTTGTGAGGGACGGATTACGGTGGACTTTACAGTTTAAACAGAATAAGGGAGAAACTGAAGCATGTTTTTGAGGAAGGGGTCAGTGGTTGGCAGTGTGGTAAGACACACAGGACCACACGGAGTGAAGGAGCTAGGGTGAGGTTGGGGCGGGGCTCCGGGGGCTCCGGGGGCTCCGGAAGGGAAGACGTTGGGTGACACAGTTATGGGCTCAGGTGATCCGTAGGGCGGGCGCCAGGTGAGGGCGGGAGCCCTGAGGCAGCCCATTCAATCGCTACGTAATGCCGTTGCCCAGACGCCCCTATTTCTGCGTTCGCTGCCTCTGTGCGTCCTGCAGTTGACTGAAGAATAGCTGTGTCTCACCGTCATCCCTCCCTCATAGTACAGCGCCTGATACACAGTTCTGTGCATATTTTTGAATAAGTAATGAACAAATGAGATCAGTGAATGATCACCTTATTAAATTACGAAGCAAAGGAACCCCATATGTCTTGGTTGTAGCTGGGTGTTTTATGAAAGCATTTTCTTATAAGTAATAATATTTTTGAATTACAAGTCATTTCCAATTAGAAAAAGTAAATAAATCAGAAATTCAGACTTCTCAAAATTCATATACTTTATACATTTGTAATGTACACATTAAGAAAAGGAAAGTAATTAAATGAGAAGATAGCCTTATAATTAGTTTTATCACAGCAAAAGTTAAAGAGAATCACAGAATGTTGCTCAAATATTTCTATTCATTTCACTTAAGCCTATGAAAACCTAAGTATATTTGTGTTCAGAAACTGGTTCTGTCCTCAGAGGCTCTGTACACTTACATAACTGAAAACAGGGCCTGAGGACGCGGTTATGAGTCAAACCCGAGTGTATTCATGGCTCATTCCTATTTGAAGACCATCCTAAAAGCTCAGGTGTGCGTTTGAATACCCCAGTGCCAGGGAGGTATTTTTAGTATCTTCTCCCAATAGTCACTCGGGTGAGGACGGAGTGACAGTCCGTTATGAGTTCATTTATTCATTTTCAGGAATACCCAGGGCATGTATGTAAAGCTACTCATTTGTGAAGGACAGTTTTGCTACCTGGTGACAAAGTGTCTGCAGCTGCCCCCTAAATAAGGTGGGTTTCACGTGGCTGGTCCCCTGGACTCTGCACTCTGTGAGGACCCGGCAGACCTTGGTTACCACGTCCAGCACCTACTGAAGCAGGCGGACACCGGTCAGCAACCGACCAATAGTTGTTGAATGTGTGAGCGATGGAGAAAACAGTGAAAATTAGAAGTGGTAAAAGACACAAACATTACAGACGGTTTTAGGCATCACCGACAGCCACCTGAGCCCACCCTCGGACCTCGGCTGGGAGGTCCCTGCACTTGCCGCCGTGACCAGGCCCACGGCCACACGCTGAGTCCTCTGGGCCACCTGCCAATCCCCAAATGTCCCCAACAGCCACTGCTGCTGGGGTGGATGTCCTGACCCTCAGACACTAACTGCCCCGCTGCTGTGGGACCTTCCATGTCCTTTCTTTGCTTCTTTTTCTGTCTGTGAGTGTCATGATCATTGTATTTATATCACTTCATCCTTTACCAGGCGACAATGTCATGTTTCCCAAAAGGGTCTCAAAAGCAGCATTCTCTTGAACTCCTTAGCACACAAATATCCACAGATTTCCAAAACAATATTAAGTTTGTAGTGTTTAAAATAATTCAAATTCACTTACCTGAAGAACGGGAAAAAGTGATACCTTCCCTGTATGTAGTTCTTAGGAATTGCAAATATGATTCATAATAAAGATCAGTTTAAAAAAATAGGAATTCGGTATATGATCATAAATGGCATTCTTTTTCTTAAATAGTTGTCTTTTTTCCTTCTGAGTGAATTTCCACAGTTTAGAGGACACCAGTAAATTATGTCAGATACAAACATACTGCTTTTGCAGCAAATATCATTGAGAAACACATGTGAGTCTTTTGCTTGTAGGCGCGATGGGGAGGCCTGTGTTTGGCCATCCCTCCGACCACGAGCAAATGGAAAAGCTGGATATAACACATGGGCGCTCGAGCGTGTGCGAGAACAGCCAGTGCCACCAGAACTTGCCGAAGAGACTCTGGAGAGAAGGGGCAGCTGTGAGGCGAGCCTCCTCCTCGGCTCCGACGGAGGCAGCCGCCCTCTTACAGACAGTGCCGCCGCGGGCTGGGCCCTCTGCAGTCCCGCAGAGCTGGGGAAACAAAATTGGAGTTCCCAGCTACCGAAGCATCCAGGACTCCAGCGACCGAGGTCCTGGTGGGTCTATGCTTGTTCTCAAAGCCACCGGTTGCCTGGCGGTGCCAGGGGGAACCAGGCCGGTGCAGAGAGATGGATGCCAGGGCCTGGCTGGCACAGGCTGCATGTGAGGTGAGGCGGGCGGACAGCAGCCTGTGTGCGGGGCCGGCTGAGCCACTGCCAGTCAAAGGGCCATGCTCCGAGAGCTGATGAGATGCAGGGAGGCTGAGTAAAAGTGTGGATGGAATTGAGAAGATGGGGATACTGGTGGAGGAGGGAGACAGAGCTGTGGAGGAGCCAGCAGCCGGACCAGCTCTGCAGTGTTGCTCTGGCAAAGAGCAAGTAAATACGAACTTGCAAAAGCAGCTGAGCGTAGACGTGTACATGTACATACAGTTTCCGTAGCTTTGTCTGCTGGGAGGAGCTGGAAGTCCTGTATCCCAGCAGCAGTGAGCCCACTGAGCACTTAGATTCCAGTTTCTAAACATCACTCACCACTAAGAAGAGTGAGGGCTCCTGGGGGAGCAGGCTGGTTCTGAGGACGGGGCAGCAAAAATAAAACGAGGCAGGACTAGAACGCGGAGTCCTCAGAGAACCGGGAGGGCGTGGAAAGCACAGAGGTTGGCTCGAGGGGCTCTAACTGGCTGAAGGTGGTGCGATCTGAGCATCCGTGTGGTCACGAGTGACATGCAGGCCCACATGTTCGCGCGGGTATGAATATGTGAATGAATAAATAAACATTTTAGTATAGAGTGCCAAGTAATAGATGGAGAACGATGAAGTTATAAGATCATCCTTTGTCAACCATCATAGCAGTAGCTGACTCACACGAGAGCCACCAGTGAGTTATTTAAACGTGTTTATTCCTTACTGTGGCAGCCAGAGGCCTGGAGATGCCTGCTGGCACTTGTGCCCTTGCCCTCCCACGTTGACTCAGGGGTGGCCCTGGCGACCCATCGTATTCACACAGTGCCTTCTGAGGCCAGGCTGAACCGGACACAGCAGCTTGAGGACTTAACGCTTGCTCTGGGGCGCCTGGCCCCATGCCGTGAGGACGCGCACACGGCCCTGTCCAGGGGAGCAGGTGGGGAAGGACTGAGGCCCAGGACTGCACCCAGTGCCTCCTCGCTGGCCAGGTGGGCTAGCCACCTTGGCAAGGGGCTGGAGGCTCTGTCCAACCTCCCTAGGACGGCAGTCCCGGGGACATCCACTGTCACCCCCTGAGACACTCTGAGTGGAACCCCGTAGGTTGGCCAGTCCTAAGTGTCTGATTCCCAGAAACTGAGACAATAAATCATTGGTATTATCTGAAGCGAGTGCATTTTAGGATAATTTGTCATGTAGAATTAGATAATTCAGGCACAAATTCATATTGATCACTTAATAATACATTCATTAATCAGTTGTTTACTAATGAGTAAGTTCCCACATTTATTAATTAATGTCCCAGTGGCTACACCTGGTAGACACTTTTAACCAAGTGACAAAGTTAATGTCCCCAGCACTGGGTCACACTAATACCATGTGTTTTCCGATAATATGCACGTGAGTGACACAATGTCACTTCTGTGATATTCCTGCCAGAACTGTAGAAATGAGTCCAGTGATGAGGAAGCTTTGGACAGCCCCAAACGGGGGGGCTTCCTGTCCTCTTCGACAAGGTCAAGGTTGGATTGGAGGGGATCGGAAAGTCACACAACTGAAGGCAGACGTGACCTGAATTGGATATTGAAGCAGAAAAAGAATGGTTAACTGTGTGTGTATTATTGCTACGAAAGCTCATTATTAGGAAAATTAACAAATGTGATTTGCAGTTCTCAAGTGTCATGGGAATGTTCTGCTTTGGATGCGCCTGCCCTGACTGTGAAGGGCAGTCATTTGTGAGTAGGAAGTGCGAGCTAAGGACTCAGAGGTGAGGGCACATCGTGTCTGCAAATTCCTCTCCACATACTTTCAGAAAGTGGTCTGTATATAAATAGAAACACATCATATGGCAAATGCGGTCAGCTGTGGACAGTGTGGGGAACTGCAGGGAGGGATAAATGGAGTTCGTTACAAATTTGCAACTTTTATGTAAATTTGGAGTTACTTCACAATGAAAAATTAATAAATTAAGGAGGTACTCTCTATTCATCATGAAAATGTTCGAGTTGGGTTTCACATAGTAAAGTCATAGCAGCTCATGCCCTCTCACAGTTTCAGGATACTCAGGATTTCACAATTTATCATCATCATTGTTATTGTGGCAGAGCCCCATTACTTAACAACAAGCAAACAAATCCTTATGTGCAGTCCTAACACAAAATGTGTGAAAACAGAGATGCTACGGTGAAAACGTTAAAACCTGAATCGCTTGGCTTTTTTAAGGCAGCCCTCCACACCTGAGAGGGCCTGGTCTGGAGTCATAACAGTTTAGTGCAAGAAAGGATTCCAGAAATCGTGGGTAAAACCACGTATTTTATAAATGACCTAACTTTGGCCTGAAAAAAATACACCCAGATTCTTTCAATAATTTAATGCTAAAATTGAACAAAAACTCATCTCCTGAATTCAACCTTTATGCATTTTTTTTTTTGTCTTTAGACCCTGGAAAAGATCTTCTCCAGAAGTGAATGAGACAGTGTGTTTGTGGATCTTGCAGACCTTTAATTTCTCAGAAATTAGATCCATGCACGCTTATGCTTTTTTAATGCAATTAAAAAAGATCTCTTATACTTTCTTATTCTAGGTTTTGCCATAAGTAAAAAACAGTACAGTATTTTTTTTTACCAATTCATCCAAGAAACTTGTTTGGGGGCACCATGCCAAGGATAAAAACAAGACCTAATTTCTGTGCTTGAAGAGCTTATGCTCTAGTAAACCAATGAGTGTTAAGCTCCAGTAGATTTCCATGCAGAAATGAGGAGAGATGGAAGCCCAAAAGAGAGACAAACCTGGAAAGTCTAATTCTCCTTTATGTCTGGGTTAGAAGCCCAGTCCTGCTCAGTCCAGACAGGCTGTAAATTGGTGCAGCCCCTACGGAAAACGGTACGGAGGTGCCTCAAAATATTAAAATAGAGCTACCTTATGACCCAGCAATCCCTCTTCTGGGTATATGATCCAAGGAAATGAAAACAGGATCTCAGAGAGATACCTGCACTCCCAGAGGTATTGCAGCATTATTCACAGTAGCCAAGATGTGGAAACAGCCTGAGTGTTTGGCAATGGATGAATGGATAAGGAATATGCATATGTATGGAACATTACTCAGCCATGAGAAAGAAGGACATTCTGCCGTTTGTGGATGAACTTTGAGGGCACTGTGCTAAAATAAGTCAGACAGAGAAAGACAAATATTGTTTGATTGCATATATGGAAAATAAAAAAATCCAAAGTCAGAGAAATAGAGAGTCGAGTGGCAGTTAGCAGGGGCTGGGGGTGGAGGAGATTAATGGGAAGATGCTGGCCAGAGGGTGAACATTTTCAGTCATAAGATGAGTAAGTTCTGGGGATCTTATGTGCAGCATGGTGACATTGTTATCAATACTATGTTAAATACGTGGAAGTTGTTACGAGAGTGAATCTTAACTTTGAAAGAAATGGTGATTATGTGACTTGATGGAGGCGTCAGCTAGCCCTCTGGCGGCAATGATATTGCAATATAAACATGAATCGGATCAACACTTTGTAAACATGAAACTTACACAACGTTACATGTCAATTACATCTCAAAGGTGGAAAATAAACAAAAGCAGGTGGGAGTGAGAAAAGGCAGTGTCTTTATGTGTTCAATATGTGTGTCTGTCATGTGTCAGGCATGCTAGTCCTGGAGGCGGTTCACGGCCTCGGCCAGGCTTGTCCTGGCCTGGAGGGTAATGACGGGCTTGCTGAGATGGAATCCCGTAGGGGGCGGGGGGCGGGCACAGAAAAATCTATGCTTGCTTCTTTTTAAAAGGTTGGTAGTCTTGTGTTTTTGTGTTTACTTCCAGAGATTTATCCAAAACTACCTTCCGTTTACTTTGAATTAGGATG
>NW_017731450.1:3634217-3638117 GCF_001890085.2 Hipposideros armiger | reverse complement strand
TAAGTCTGGATGGAGGTAGATGCCTCTTCCATCAAGTTTTACCACTTTGGGATATTGCCAGAAAACCCGAGAATTAAAGTTTGTGTCAAGCTCGTGGTTATTTGCCCAGTACTTTGTAGCCACCCAGCTGTGGCAGGTGTGCTGGCCAGCTGAGGCTCGTGAGCGCTTGAGGGAGTAGGGCCCCAGGGACAGACTTCTTGCTGCTCACGGCCTTGAAACGAGGCCCCCCCCCCAAATGAGTAGGAACTGTGCGCCTGCTTGAGATGCCCTGACAACAAGTCCTGTGACTGTAGTGCAAGAATTGAACTGGATTTGTCGTCCTACATAACTGACCCAGCTGACGCGTTATTGGCAGTAACTTCGGTTTTGAAAGCCGTCTACCAACAGCAAGGCCTGGGCCCAGCCCCGCTGTGTGCTGAGTGTGACCCCTTTAGGGGCGACCCGGGCCCTCAGCCCAGGTGGCTCCAGTCACCAGTTTGCTGCAAGATATGGTTAGTGCTTCTTCGTAATAAGTGCCTGGATTATAGAGACAACCTGTGAATTGTACTTGCAAGGAAGTTTT
The DNA here is from genome assembly GCF_001890085.2 of Hipposideros armiger. Taxonomy (NCBI): domain Eukaryota; kingdom Metazoa; phylum Chordata; class Mammalia; order Chiroptera; family Hipposideridae; genus Hipposideros; species Hipposideros armiger. The sequence continues at coordinate 3,637,555 of NW_017731450.1, read as the reverse complement.
GAAGCCGTGGAGGCTGAATGTTAGAATAATACAGCATTCTGAGAGCAGGAATAACTGTGGTTTCCTGAATAACAAGGTGTGTTCTGTGGGCCCCTGATCTCCACGGGAGGGGAGGTTCAGATGCTTACTGAGAACGGATATCACACATCCGCCTTTAAACCGTGAACATTCACAGCATACAGTGAGCTTGAATATTTGATGGGAAAGGTCTCTATATGTCAACGCATTATGAACTTCTGTGGCCACTAATTTTTACTGGAATGACTGGGGTCAGGCAACCATGAGGAATTACTGATTTTCTTATTATAATAGTAAGTATCCATAACCTCATTGAATTGCAGTTATTTAGTCATTTCAGCTGAGAAAGAGAACTTTGTGATTCTAATTAGAAAAACGATGGCAAAACGTTGTTTTAAGCCCGTTATATTTCTAGTCACAAAGGTTTTACTTTTTTTGTAAGAAATACGACACATTCTTTATGACTGCTTGTTTGAATCATGGGAATTTGGCCAAACCTGAATGTCTCTTGTTCGGTATTGGAGCTTCTTTTTTCTCTCTCCTTGTGGGGATTGTCTCCTATCGTATACTTTTCCTGAGTTGAGCCAGTTCTTGTACCTGTGTCCCTAACTGTGTCTGTGTTCCGTGGTAAATAAACCCTGAGGGGAGCCGTCAGTACGATGTGACAGTGTGTGCGGCTTTCACGTTCCAAACTGCTGTCGGCTTGCACGGGGAACATGGTTTCTGTTTTCAAGCAACAACACTGCTTCCGTGTTGAGCTGGAGCATGGAGGCAGCCATGTCCTGTGCCTTGTGACAAGCTGCCACCCGGACGGTGAGAGTCTGTCGTGCAGTTAGTTAGTGATGGAGCCACTTAGTGACCCACTGGAGATGTGAGTGGCTGCATGAGAGAATTCAGGCGTGGAACCTCCCAGAGAGGCCCTGCATGAGTGGTGCTCTTGTCACACGACTCTCCTTGCTGACTCATCTTGGGCTTCAGTTGTGCAATTTCTGGTGATGTCTATGACATCATAAGCTAGATTCACTCATTTTTACAAGGGGAATGATCTGATTTGATCAGGAGATGTGTTTGCTCGTGAACATTTACCAAGGTCCAAGTTACAAAAGTATGCTGATCCACTGAAAACGTCCGATGTTCACACTGTCTTAGTCCCCAGGCCGTAGTGTGCAACAGCAGCCGTTTACGGCTGCATGTCTGCATGGATGCATAGATACAGACGCGGCTTTTTCAATTGCACCTCGAATTTAGTTCTACTTCCCAAGATGTCCCATGAGATGCACTTTGAGAGAGGCTGACGTGAGGTGGCCTCAAAGTCTACTCCATCAAAGAAATGAGCTGCAAATTCAGACCCTGGGCTGCTTTCTAATCGGGATGCAGCGGGGAGACCCTGTGTGGATGAGGACAAATCAATTTACTCCCAGCTTCCTCACCTATTAAGTGGGTGTATTGGCTATAGAATTATTAGAGCAGTTTGATGTTTGGCTTGCCTGTCACCACAGGTAGCATATGGCCGCACCAGGCACAGGGGGCGGGTTCTCTCCAGGGCTCCTGTCTGCGCCACACCCAGCGTCCTGCAGGCTCGCCCTGAGTCTTATGGACACGGATGTGACTGGTGGGACCCCATCCAGGAGAACCTGGGCCCCTCGGGTAGATGGCAGCTCGGTGTCCCCAGCCTCCTTTGTCACCTGAAGAATGTGTTGTGTGTGTTCTGAAGGTGGCTTTGTATCTTTGATCCCCAAACCCTGAGTTACTCACTGTTTAATTATATTGTACAGGTTTTTTTCCCTTTGAAACAAGAAAGTTTAAAAAATGCCTTTGGAGGGAAAAATACATGAGAATTTCATGGCAAAATGTATATGCATTTCAAACTGGGAGTGCTTTTCATTATGACCCGACTGGTTACAGTACGTTGTCATTCAGGCTAGTTTTGGACAGGAGGTTTTGGATTATTGTCGGTGAACACTAGATGTCGCTTCTCCCCGGTCCATGCTAACGTTCCTTTAAGGTGCAGGAGGTCCGCTCCCTGCCCCTCTGTGACCTGGGCCCTCTCCAGGCCTGAGCTGCCACCCCCGAGACCGTGTTGCCGTCTCACCATCAGCCCTAACCTTCATCTTTTTCTCCCTCACATCCTCTTCAGTGCTGTTAAAAAGTGCTGGGAATATGACGTCGTGAGTTTTCAAATAAAATTATTGAGTAACATAGTTTCTGTTTTCTAAGGAGTCTACAGTTTTAGATCCTGTAAATATTATTAATAATTAGATATGGTTTACTTAAGCAAAGGTTAGGATTTTAAAGAATATGCTTCTTAATTTAGGTTTTCATCATTTATCGAGAAATAGGAGCTTACTCCTCATGCCTTAAACTGGGGACGTTTGGAAGCCAGGGGGCTTGGGGATGGTTCTTTTGGGACACCTGCCAGTGTTGACCAGTGAGCACAGGTTCGTGTTGTCTTGATGAAAGAAACCTGTCTGGCTTTAGTGAAATTGTCATCGTCCTTGGAATAAGGGAGAGATACCAGCTCTGCTTTTGTGTACTAGAAACGTAGAGATGTCACTGCCTCCGTACACTGGGGGGACCTGGCAGAGGGAGTGGCGGGGACGCCCCGTGGGGGTTTTCTCAGCCTTGAGGTTGCCCCTGGAGAGTGGGGGCTGTGATGGTACAGCGTAGTGTCCCCTGGGAGAGTGCTCTGTGAGTGTAAATGTGCACACACCCCACAGAAGAATGCGAACACCTGCCCGGTGCCGTGCCCTGTGCTGGGAACTAGAGGTGACACAAACGTCAGAGTGGCCCAGACACGAGGCCCTGCACAGGCGGCCGGGCCACTGGTGGCGTCCAGGAGGCACGTCCTAGCAAAGCAGACACGAAGCAGCGTCACTGCGCTACAGTCACTCCCGTGGCCACCGTGGAATTACTGCTGGGCGTCATGGGGACACGATGCTGGGTGTGGCCACAGACCCTTAGGAGAGGTCAGGGTTTGCAAAGAGTGACGCACGTAAAACACGGTTGAGTGTTTTTATGGTGTGAGGGAAAGAGAAGGCTGCTGTGGTAGAGAATGACGTGTGTTAACCATGTCATTGTCATTAGTACCTACAGAGGGGCCTCAACAGTGGGTACCTGTGTGAATGGCCCAGGAGGAGACTCCTGAGTCAGTGACACTGAGATCTGCGGGGCGTGTGGGCGGAGCAATGGTGAGCGTCAGCAGGTCAGGGCCGGGTGCAGACAAAGTCACGCCGTGGGACTGCTGACAGGGGACTCACCTCAGTGTCTTGGCCAAGGCTACTCCGGCTTGCTGACTTTCCATCCTTCTCGGGCTCCACACC
>NW_017731450.1:3625708-3630159 GCF_001890085.2 Hipposideros armiger | reverse complement strand
TGTAAGTGTCCTGCAGGACAGACGTCAGGCCCCAGCGGTCCCACTACCGGTGGGCAATGTCCGGCATATTTAACAGGCCACTGCCCTCTGCTGGTGTGGCGCCAGCTCTGGGAGACGACCACCGAGGGACGGCTGGCAGCCCCTGTGCAGAGGCTGTGACAGCTCTCAGGGCTGGAGGGCGCGTGGGAGGGGCTTTCCTGTCCCGTGTCGCTGGCCCCCGAGTCCACTGGCCTCTTCGTGACGGGTCTGTCTTTGCGATTTATATCAAAGGTCAGTCTGTCATCTGTCAGGTTGCTTTTGCGGAAGCTGGAAGGTGTTTGCGGTTTTGTTGCTAAGGGGTATCCTCTTCACAGATGGTTTTAGGAAAACCACCCATAGTCTGTGGTCTTTTTCTGTTCTCCTTTTTAGAGACGTTGTCCTTTCCCAAAACTGCAAGAATAGGAACAAATCAATCCCACTTGTTATGCAAATGTGCGGGTTTCTTTCAAACAGCTGCTAGAGTGATTTTCCACTTAAAGATCTTTTAACTCTTAATGTTATATTTGCAACTTTCTAACCCTTTGAATGCCCAGAGAATGCTGCCACCTTTTAACAAAGTTATTGCTGAAACTTACACAAGAATGTAATAATCTGATTTAAATTAGATGAAATAACTGTATAATAAAGTACTGTGCTGCTTTTTTTGTTAAGAACTTTGTAGATTTATTGTTATTCAAAGCAACTATTGGAAGGACTTCTTTAACATTAGATCATTTTATAACCGTTCACCCCTGTGCAGCGTCTGTGACTTGCATGGCACTTGTACTCTTGGATTAAAACCGATCTTAAACCCAAACGAGCCAAGTCAGCCTCATTTTTATTTAGTTACTTATTGATCGCGCCCCCCAGTCTAACCAGTGTTACTGTGTTAAGTGTGTTGGGTGGAGTTTTCAATTACAACTCAGTCAGAAGACTCTTCTTTACAGGTGAGCAGAGGAGGTTATTTTCACCAAAAAGAAGAAAAAGCCTCCATGAGTAAATGAAAAAACATCTGATGATGAATAATTCATAGAAAATTTCCTACTGCCTACATACTCTAGTGAAAGGTGCGATCATAAGGAAATTAGTGTTTCTGAGTCATTGGGACGCTGCCAACCAGAGAGAAAACACATTTTGGATGGTAAAACCCATGTGTGCTTCATAATTAAGTTGGAGAGAAAAAGAAATTTTGGCTTATCACCTATCTTACCAAGAATACAATTGTTTCTGAAAGCTCATTTTTCTACCAGATGTTTACCTGGAAGGCCAGCTCCGTCTGAGTGTCTGACGGAGGCGCAGCAAGTGGGCAGGTCTGCTGCTGTTTCCTTTTTAATAAAAACAAACAAAAAAGGGGGTATGGTAAAGCCTTGTTCTAAGATCTGACGTCACAAAAAGGAAATACTTTGTTTTCTTCGAAAGGCGTTAACGGTGAGAGGCTGGAGGGCAGTGAGTCACTGGCCAGACCCATGTCTTGCTGACGAGCCTTGCATCGTGGGCCTCGTGGCTGTCACCACTTCAGTCACCATGGCAACCCTGCCAGGACCACGGCTTCCTTCTTATTGTCCATATGACTGCCCCCGGTTAGAGCGGGTGGCTTTCAGGGCTGAACTCTGCGTCTTGGGGGCTTCTTTCTGAGCTGCTCAGAGATGGGAGACGCCGCCGTCTGGCTGCTCAGCTTTTCACGACCCGAGAGTTTGCATCTACCTGGGAAGTGTGACCTGGGCAAGCACGCCGACAGCTAGTGAACCATGTAGCTGTGTGCTCTCCCTGAGGACACGTCACCATCGTCCCGTAAGTGGCGAGGTGCGGGCGTTGGTCACAGCAGGAGTACGTCCCACTGGTGGTGTCTGTCCTTCTGTGCCAGTGTATCCTCTTCGCTCGCCCGCTTTTTCTCCCCACCAGGGCCACACGCACACGTGTGCACACACGAGCGGATGTGTGAACACTCGCTTTGCACACGCTGCTTGCACACATACCTCCCCAGACTGGCCCTGAGTTCCTCACCCCCCCCACCCCATTGAACAGCCATCTCTGAGCCTCAATTCCAGTCCCCCCGTGAGGGCAGCCGGGTCACTCGCCTGGGTTGGCAGAGCCCTAATTAGAACCCGTCTCCCCATTTCCTTGTGTTTTATTCTTAAAGATCACACAGAGGTTACAGTCCACTTCATAACATGTGAGAGGTTTTAATATGAAGTAAGGTCTAGACTGACTGACCAGTCAAGGCAATCGGCCTGCCCTGCTGTGAGATCAGCTGATGTTTCCAACATGCGTCCACTGACTGGGCGCCTCATTATCACCTGGGTACACAGGTGACGGAGACTGACCTCTGTTCATCCAGCCACACTGTGTGCGCATAGGACGTGCCTGTGGACCTACTCTCTGCTTTTCTAGGTCATCCTGTTCCTCGGGGCTGTGGGTTCAAGCCAGGAGGTGGTAGTGCCCTAACGTAAAACATGAACCATCATTCCAGGTGACATCTTAAAATCGCTTATCCCCCAAACAGAGCTTGTGTTAAGCTAACAGTTCATGCGGCCCCGTTTCCGTCACACCTTCCAGTTCGGCACAGGAGGGGCGCTTCCTCCAGGCAGGCCCCCGGGGGCTCTGACTGCTGTTTGTGGCTTGCTGGCTGGGACGGTGACTCAGTCAGCGTGGCCTTGGTCACGCGGTCCCTGNCGTGAACAGGAACGGGGCTGGTGTCCCAGGGTAGGAAGTGTGCAGGACACGGGACCGTGTCCCAGCGCGAGTCCTGTTGCCCGGCGGCCTGTGTGGTGACATTTCACGTATTTCCCTCGCTCCTCCTCCTCCTCGGTACATGTCCGACGCGTTAAACTCATTTCTTAGATACAATTTTTATCCTGCTTTTAAAAATTTCTCATTGTAACATGAAGAATGTTATATTTCATTAAGATATAGTCATCAATTACCGTCCAGTCCCTGCTTAATACTCTCGTCTCAAACGAGAGGCTGCAGAGCTGTCCCCACGAAGGCGTTTCCACGACAGCCCGGCGTGGCCAGCGCCGGCCCTCCTGGACGCTTCCCAGGAGCCCCCCCCCCCGAGTCCTGCGTGTGTGACCCACAGGGAGGAGACGCCGGTTCTCGCAGCGCCCGTCTTTGGGGTCCTCCCTCGGTCCCCTCGCTGCCGGGACGGCTCAGTGGGTGGATTCTCAGGTGGGTCCAGTGCGGCCGCCTTCTGGCCCCTGCGGTGGGTTCACACGTGTGTGCTGGGCTGCCCGTGAGGCTCCTGCGTCCGCCAGGCCCCGGGGGTCTGCCTGGGATCCGCAGGTCTTACTAAGCCCCGGGGGCCTTGGCGTGACGCTGCAGCCGGCGTGTCCGTGTGTCCTCACCCCGGGCGCAGAGGGGGCTGTTCAGACACAGAATGAACAAGGCTCGTTGTCCTTGGAGATTCGATGGATAGAAGGGACGTCATTTAGACCATCTTCTTATATCAAAATGTATTTACATATTTCAGAACAGAATGAAAAACTCACCCTAAATTTAAAAATAAACACATAAACCCAGAGACTCCCGTGAATGTTCTGTTTCCAGCCCACGCTCCCCCACGCGTGCCCGGCCCCTCGGTGCTCACTGCCTGAGACGGGGCCTGTGAGGTGCCCTTCGGGGTGGGGTGGGGGGGACACCGGTGGCCCCAGAGGCCAGTCCGGCCCCGGATGTGGACTCAAGGTCAGAAGCTGGTGAAGTGCGGCTCACTCTTGAATGGCCTTGGGGCATGCGGGGTGGGCAGTGGGAAGCTGGCGTGTAGGGGTTCCTGAACATGCCTTCAGGGTGGGGCGCTGCCCCCCAGAGCGGTTCCCGTTTCCTCGGGTCTCCCCCATGGAGAGGGCTGTGCTCCTGACCTTTTTCTAACACGCGGGCGCGGCGTTAATACCTCTGGTGAAAGGAGACAGGATTCATCTCCCCAAGAAATCACCTCATTTTTGTTTCCTCTGTTTCCTTTTTATCATTTGCTCTTTTGTATTATTAATATTATCTTTCACATTATTGTTTCTTTTTCTGTTACATTGTTTTGTATTAATTCTTTCAGATTATCAAATCATGTCCTGTATTATTAAAAGGTAGTTTCTTTTATAGTATAAAATACATTTTCTTGCGGTGTCTCCATTATGCCGTCAGGAGCCATGTGGAATAGCAGTCTCTTTAGAAATGGGTAACTTTCTAAATGTCTCTGAGTGTATAATCATTAACTAGGTATATCATTTCATCTATTTGCATACATTTTGATGCAAATCTCAGCCTGCAAGACAAAACTTGAGTTTTATTCTTGTTTAAGGCAATTTCTAGGACCACATGGCCGAGAAGCAGGACTCGACAGGATGGTAGGGTCAGCCTGTGGAATTCTAATTGTTGGGTTTCTGGCATTATCTTCTGAAATCGCAATTCCTCCTTTTTCTCAATGCGTAGGCTTGTATTGTACT
>NW_017731450.1:3601159-3621463 GCF_001890085.2 Hipposideros armiger | reverse complement strand
AAGGGGGGAGGGTGACGGTGTGGAGCCACGGGTGAGCCGGGGCCAGTCTTGGTGTGACTTAGGAGGTGATGCGGTGGGCTGCCCCAACCTGGCGGGTGACACCTAGCCTTGCTTGTGACGGGTGGCAAATGTTGTCTATGAGCTGCATTGTTACCGAGTGTTTGGCATTTTAAAGGTGAAACTTTATAAAATTTGTGCTTTTAAGAAAACAAAGGTTTTTCCCCTTGTTTTTGGCTAATAGCATACACTCACGCTAATGGGAATAAAGACAAAAACACCCTTGATTAGTGGTGGACATGGGCAGTGCGGCCGTTCGCTGGGCGGAGGTGGCCTCAGTCATCCTCCGTTTCCTCCTCAGGCCGGTCAGGCAGAGACCACAGCCAGCGTCCGGCCCTCTGACCAGCGCAGCCCACCTCCCGTCCCAGCTGCACATCTCCACCCCCTGTGCCAACTCTCACCTGCGTCCTGGCCTGTCCTGGCCTCGTCCTGCCACACCTGCCGTCCCAGCCGAGTGGCCCCTGCTGCAGCCCAGGGCCGGCCTCCCCTCAGGCGGGCGGTGCTCCAGGCGAGGGCCCCTGTCAGCGCTGAGGTCATGGCACCCGAGCAGCAGTTTTCAGTGTTGGACCCAGGTCCTCAGCCTGCACGTGAAAACTTCTCTCACGAGATCAGCCTGTTGGGCCGCCTGGAACCTCAGCCTCCGTGCTCGGGTCAGACACATGTCACCTTAGGCTCCTGTGCCCCAAGTAGAGGGGCCTCTTCAGGCTGCCCTGACCCATGCGCCACGGACGCCCTCGGGGTGCGCGTGTTTCTATTGGGGTCGAAGGGAGAGGGCAGAACTGGGGCGAATCCAGTAAACCGGTGTTCAGTAGCTCCTTGTGTAGAATTGGTTTATTTGGGAAACGTCCTCCTAAGTCAGAGGAAAAAGTGGGTGCACCTTTCCTGGAAGGTGGAAATGAGTTTTGTTTTCCTTTTAGAGACATCTTGTAGGCTGAACTTCCTTTCCAGCTCGTAACGTACTAATGGGCAGGTCTGCTTTGCAGGTAATGTCATCAGCTCCTTTGTTTTTGCCGAGAGGCATGTCCGCCGTGTCCTGTGTGAGGCTCGGTGCCGCCCGCCTGGTCCCAGCCCGCTGGCCTCCTGTCCTCTCCTGTTTGCTCGCGAGGCTCACACCATCCAGACACTGAACACCTGGGACAGAGCACACTCCTCATTTGCAGGTCCTGCCAGTAGTCCGACAGTCAGTCCTGAAGACGGAGCCCAGATGGCAGCTTTAGGAGCTATAGCACGTGTCCCTGTGAGTCTGTTTTAAGTGCTACCGTCTAATGGATTTCCAGGGTGAAGCCAGCGCCTCAGACGGAATTCAGTCCTAAAGTCACGCGTGGCTGTGACATAGTCACATGTCCGTTGGAGTTCAGGGGAGGTCGGGAGGGAGGACAGAAGATGTAAGTTCATAACGTTTGCAGAAAGTACCCTACGGCTTTATTCCAAGTGGACGAGACTCACTGTTTCTGTGCCCCAGCGTACTCTTCGCATTTAAGACATTTGTAGTCAGTAACTCACTAGAGTCCTGGTTTATTTTCCATAATCGTCTTACAGGTTTTGCCTGAATAATCCTGTGTTGGGATGTGAGGCAGTTCCCCACCCCCAAAAGCCCAGCAACGTGAGCCAGTCCAGAAGGACCGTGGAGCCTGGACAAGGCGTCTGCCACGCGAATGAATGCTGAGCAGCACCCTGCGGGGGGCAGGCTCCAGGCTGCCTGGGGAGCGTCTTCCTGGGGATGAGGGGTGGGGTGGGGGGGGCAGCTGCTTCAACTTTCCCGGGAATCCTGACACCAGGCAGCGGCTGTAAGAGCGAGCCCCTCAGTTCCTTGTAACCATCAGCGAGTGAGACAGACCACACACCTCACGCTGCCCTTCGTGGAAACCTGGGAGGGATGTACTTTTGTACTGAGGTCCCAGCCGTCCGGGAGGGGACGGGGGGTGTCGGTGACACTCACAGCTGTTCATGGCAGGAGCCAAACACAGCTGTAACCGACTGAGCCAGGGCGAGTGGGGTGAGGCACGCCGGGCAGGCGAGGAAAAGAGCTTCTGACCGCTATCCTGCAGAGCACAGCGTTTATCGTGTGCTGGACTGAAAAGCAAACGTTTGACTTTTTATGAAACAAAAAAACTTGAAATGCACTCAGAGAAATAAGTAAGAAGCAGAAAACACATAGAAATTAAATTAGTGATATTGAGAAAACTATGATTCTAACAATACAGAGGAGAAGAACATAAAATTATGAGAAAAAGGAGATATAGAAGATAGAACAAATGATAGATGTTCTTATTGAAGAAATTAAAGAAATGGAACAGAAGCCATAATCCAATGCAATCACAAAACTTTCTTGATACAATGTTTATTTCAGACGCCTTCAGAGATACACTGCTGACATTGGGAATTTTAATACATGTTAATATATGTTGCATTGTGTAGGGGACTTTGGATAATGATACGATCCGTCATTGTAATACATGCAGAGTAGCCTCGCTGCCCTAAACATCCTCTGAGCTCTGCCTGTGCACCCCTCTTCCCCCCAACCCCGGGAACCACCAATCCCAGGGCTGTACACGGTTTCTCCTTTTCCAGACGTCACAGAATGGAATCGCACAGCGTGCAGCCTGTGCAAACTGGGTCCTCTCACTTAGTCATGCACATTTAAGGTTCCTCCATGTCTCTTCATGGCTTGAGAGCTCATTTCTTTTTACCTGAGTAATATTCCAGTGTCTGAATGGACCACAGTTTATCCATCACCCACTGAGGGTGCCTGCTTGCTCTCCAGTTTGGGTAATTAGGACTAAAGTTACTATAAACGTCCATGTGCAGGTTTTTTTGTGGACATAAGTCCTTAACTCCTTTGGGTAAATACCAAGGAGCACGGTTGCTGGATCCTATGGTGAGACCATGTTTAGTTTTGCAGGAAACCAGCAAACTCACCTCTAATGTGGCTGCACCGTTCTGCGTCCCCACCGGCAGCGACTGGGGGCTCCTGTGGCCCCACGTCCCACCAGCACTTGGTGACGTCAGGGTCCTCGATTGTGACCATTCTGATAGGCGCGTGGTGACGTCTCCCTGATGACATAGGCTATGAGCACCTTTCCACATGCTTATGTGTCATCTGTATGTCTCTTCGGTGAGGGGGTCTGTTAGGGTCTGCCTCATTTTCTTAATTGGGTGGTTTGTTTCTTTGTTGCTGAGTTTTAAGAGCTCTGTGTCCCTTTTGGATAGCCGTCCATTATCACATGTGCCTTGCACATGTTTCCTCCCCTCCTGATGGTGTCTCCACGAAGCAGGACTCTTAATTCTCATGAAGTTCCCCTTATCAGCTGCCTCTTCCATGGTCCTGCCTTTGGTGCCGCCCAAGGTCATGCAGGTTCCCTCGTGTGCAATCTTCCAGGAGTGTATGGTTTTGCGTTTTGCATTTAGTTCTCTGATCCGCTTTGAGCCAATTTCCGTGAAGGTTGTGAGGTCTGTGTGTGGATTCGTTTTACTTCCTGTGGAGACCAGTTGTTCCAGCACCATTTGGTGGAGAGACAGCCTCAGCTCCTTTGTTAGAGGTCGGTTGACAGCACTTAGTGGGTCTAGTTCTGGGCTCCACAGGCCTCGGTTGCTGCTCTGGGGAGTGACGCCTTCACCAGCCGGCAAGGCTCTGCGTGGGGGCCAGGGACCCACCCTCTGCCCCCACCCCCTCACCCTGCTCTGACACTGACCCTCTGTCGTCCCCCACTCACCGTGTCCTCACGCTGCCCCTGGACGTCTGCGTGGCCTCTCGCTCTGCCCAGAATGGTCTTTGCTCCCCGCCTCTCTCAGGCTGCAGTCCGTGCGCTTCCCTGGAGGAGCGTGCCCTGAACGCTCCGGCCAGGCCCGCGCGTCCCCAAACCCCTGGCAGAGGCCCTTTCTAAATGGTGCGTGTCTGCGGCTCTTCTAGTCACTGGACGCCAGCCCAGTGGGGACAGCAGTGCGGCTTCTGAGACTCACGCCGACCATGCCTGCTTGTCACTCAGTGGAAGCTCAGTACAGCTGACCGCATCCAGGACAGGAGCGTGCTGGCAACGAGTGATGTTTAGGAGGTTGACACAGGACTGTGGACGGGTGTCAGGGCAGAGGAGGTGCCAGAGGGAGGTTTGTGGAGCAGACGTTGCCGTGGTCGCCGAGGTGAGAGACGCTGGTGATGACAGCCGGGCACCCTGCCTGCGGGGGCCGGCGCGGGACCAGACTGCAGGGGCAGCCGCAGGCGGCCTGGTGGGTGGCGGCGAGTCCACGGTCCCTGCGTGTCATTAGAGGTGACACTGTGACTCTGTTCCAGGTTTAGTGACGTGTGAAGAGATGCCCAGATTTCTGGCATGCTGGTCAGCCCCCCTCTCGTATCCTAATTCCAGTGGTTTGGCCTGAGGGGGACGTGAGGGCCTCTGTCAGAGAATTTCCCAGTAGGCCGGGTGGTCCAGGCTCCCGCGGGCGGCTGCTGGCGTGGAGGCCGCGCTCTCACACGGGCTGTGATGTTCGTTCTGGAAACTTCAGGAATCGAGCTGTGAGCTTAGTGAGAATCTGGCGAAACGTGAGTTGCTTTGTTCCCAGCTTCTCGGTCATTTCTCAAACGAGTGATTATAAATTGCTTTGCTTCCCACTCTCAGTTAGCCCCAGTGCAGACTGCATTGCAGGCTCCGAGCTCCCAGCGCTGATTCGGCACTTCATCAGTACCTGTCACGGCCCAAATTACTCGGTTGAGGATGCGAGCTACTGCAGAGCAGACGTCATTAGAAACGAAACTGCCGCATAGCTGTGCCCAAGCAGAGTCCCCTAAACAATGCAGCAACGTTACATTTTAATGTTTAAAAAAATTACACCTTGTTTTTTTTTTTACGATATTGTCATGTGACAGAAATGAAGTCATTGGTCTCTGTAAAGTCACAGGGAGTGATGTGCGTAGGGTTTGAAGTTTAGTTTTCACTGCTGACATCGTTAGCCTTTTGAAACTAACTGAAAATAATTGTTGTTCTTGCCACAAAGCAGAGACATGTTCTCAGTAAACAGGGTTTGATGTGACCCTCAGCTTCTGAGCACTCGTCACCTGACTTTCTCTGTGCAGACAAGCTGTGTGTGTTTCAGCTCTGTCATTGCTTTCTTATACTTCAGCTCACTTGGCCTCTGTTAAAACAGTCTGATGTGCTACGATTATTGTGAACTTGTCTAGGGCGTCAACTCCATGCTGAGCTCAGGTCTCCAGTTACTCTTTTAGAGAGAAAGATGTGTTGTCTCGTCACGTGCTTGAAATCAGTGTTGAAAGATAACTCCTTTCCTAAATACCGGGATTACAGGCAGCCACACAGCTGGCATGCCGCTTGCTGACAAGATCTTCATTTTTTTGACGGCCCTCGGTGGCAGGGACGTGATGTCACCCTCCTGGCCAGCTTCCGGTCAGCTCCACGTCCTTCTCGTGATGGGTTTAGCCCCAGCGTCTTATACGTGAGAGGCAGGAGGTGGACAAACTAAGGATGGCTAACTTCTAATGCTCAGTTACGCTGCATTTTAAAATGTGACCAGTGTGAAGCCAGGCTCTCTGTTTCTCCAATTGTAAAAAAAGGAAGTTGTGTTAGAATCTTGCAAACGTCCTTCAAGCTCTGAAGTTCACAAGTCAGCTTGGAGATGACATTACAGAGGCGGCTCAACCAGAAACGAAAATGTCAGCTATTACCACACAAGTGCCATACACACATCTTGCGTCATTAATTCCTAGAATCATGAAGTCATGTCAGGCAAAAACTGCTCCTGAATCTGGGGGAACCTGCAGGTCTGAGGGGTGTGTTGTGGCGTCTGGACGGTGGCTCAGTGGCAGCCTCTTGGTGCATTGGTGGGTCTGCGTCTGCTTGGTGACACGCTGGCTTTCTCAGGGCTCTTGTCACGATCGCGTGCAGCATTTGAGGTGATGTGGACACATGAGTGACCTATTTCTGTCTTATCTGTTTCCTCTCCACAAGGAAGACCCCTGTACTTTATCCCATCCATCCCCCCACCTCACCCCACCCCCCAAAAAACCAGTGACAGAAGAGCAGCAGCAAATGCACCTTTTCCCCGTGTTGTCATTTGAAACGGGGACAGGGAGCAGGACCTGCTCACGCGTGGGTGCTCAGCTGGGCGGGTGGAAGTCGTGCACCCAGGTGGGGGGGGCTCGGGCACAGGCACGTGAGCGTGACGTGACTGTGGAGGCATTACAGGTGTCGCTGCCGTGATGTCAGATGTGGGTGAGGGCTGACGGCGGTGCCTCCAGGAGCGCTGACAGGATGCCAGGTGCGGCCATGTGAGCACATGATGGGGCCGCTCACCGGTGCCCGGCAGCCACAGCGCTCAGGTCAGACCTGGTGTTCATGCTGCCCGTGGGGTACGTGGTTCCCACCAGGGCCACGTCGAGCAGTAACAAGGGGAGAAACTTTAAGGTGCATTTTAAGCTGTTGAATTCTCTCTTATTTGGAACTGAGCGTTTTGTAATGATAAGGAAACATTTACAATCATTGTGTTTAATATGCAAGATCTGTAGAAGGAGGAAAGATATCCTCCGCTCAGCCGAAATACCTAAAATATTTTTTTAAATGTAAATGTGAAACAAGTTTAAAGTATTAACAGATTCCTAAGTATCTTTCATATAATCCATTGTGTGATGGCTTTATTGCTGCTGGAATATCAGGACTGTGGACATAACCAGATGTGATTTCAGACACAGTTTATTCATTTCCCCACCACGTACTCCCCCAATTGTGGCTGTGACAGCATAATGGGCCATTCCGTCGGGAGATTTCGGTTGTTTGAGATATTTTGCTTCGTTAACCTGTGTTGCCGGGGACATTTCTGGGTCTGAACCCTGTAGCACAGATGGGGGTCCTTCTCCCCGGGGTCCCTCCGGGGACCAATCCTGACGTCCTTATGTCCTCACGTCCAGGCGCTGGTCAGCCAGCTTGCTCCTGGCCGCTACATTTTTACACGCTTGAAACATAATCAAAAGAAGAGTAACATTTCATGATGAGCGGACGTTATATGAAGTTCAAATTTCAGTGCCTTCAATGAAGTCTGGTTGGGACTCAGCCGCGCTCACCGGTGTGTGTGTTGCACGTTCACGCGACGACGGAGCTGGTGTGATTGTGACAGAGACGACATGGCACAGAGGCCTGGTGTGCTCTCTCTGTCCCTTCGCCCTAAAGATTTATTGTACGTGAGGAATTCAGGCCCTGGCACCTAGAGTGACACTGCCTGTGTCTGTTCCTGGAAGAGCGGAAAACAGACCCTCATGTAACTTTGGACAGCAGTGCCTTGTATTGAAGTTCTATTTCATGGGAAAGGAAAGGAGGGAGAAAATAGCCACAGTCACTTTCTGTGTGGCTTGACTCCTCGGAGAAGCTCTGGCTTCACTTCCTGCATCGTTTGCCGTGTGCACTTACCTGTCCATGGCGAGGCCCGCCGCCGGGTTACCAGGCGGTGTCACTCAGCTGCTGGCTCTGCGTCCCCACACCCGCTCCGTGCGGCTGGCCGCGCGCCTGCTTCCCACAGGCTTTATTCTGCGAGGCCTCGTCTGTGCCAAATGGCGTCTCCTGGGGGGTTCCATTTCCACATTTCCTTACTACTATTAACATTGATTTTTTCCGCTGACACATCTGTCCAGGTGTTTTCTCACCTTCTGTCGGGTGTCTGATTTGTATTTGCGGGCAGGATGCTTCTCACACGTTGTGATGACTAATCGTTGGTTAGGCACCTATGTGGGACCTGTGTCTTCCCATTGTGTGCAGAGCCTTTTCGCGAGCGCACGTTTTCCGCAGGCCGACGCGGATTGGTGCTGACGTGCGCACATGGGCACACACGCGCTGGCTGTGTCACCACTCCATCGTACTTGGATGTTGCCAGTTGAGACCCCACACTGGACAGTGGGGATAACATGTCCCCCCAGTTTTACTGCTGCACGTCTCAAAACTTTGTGTCGCTGAGCTTGTGTATCACGTTGCTGGGGAAGATTTCTTGCACTGTTTTTCAGTCCTTTGCGTTTTGTGCCATTGATCAATAGTATTGCCAGAGCCACTGTTGTCTCAGTTACTTCGTTAACTGTTCATCAGTCCTGGCAGAAAAGTCGGCTCCCAGTCTGCTGATCTGATGTTTGGAGGTAACCGTGTATGTATGAATCGCTTACAATAGCTTTGTGACTAATTAATGAAACTTCTCAAATTGAAGCTAACGATGATACAGTTGATGTATCTCACAAACATTTACAGTGCATTCCAGAAGACGCAGTGTCACTTAATTCACTAACAACCATCCAGACTATGGAATATTTCAAATATTTCTTTAAATTTCCACAGAATGATGCCAGCAACACTTAGGCTTTATAGTTTATCTTACATGGGTTGTCTGATTAGATGATTTCCTATAATTTATCATAATGAGCTTAAAGCATTGTAAGGATCTTTCTCTGAGATGCTTCAAGGACGAGGACATTCATGGTATAGATATAAAATAATCTTTTATGCATTTAAACAACTCTATTTAAATTTTATTTAAAAACGCATATCTGTGCTCATGCTGGCACCCCTAGAAACACTTCCCACACCTTCCCCCCCAACTCCCCCCCCCCGCACCCTGTGCACCTTCTGACGCCCCCACCAGCAGCAGCTCTGAGGGGCTCACTGACTTGCTTAGGGGCACCTCTTTGGTCACCTGCACAAGTGGCTGAGCTCTCAACTCTCAGGTTCACTCGCTGGGCGACCTCACTTAAATTCAGTGTCATTTGTAAACGAGAATGTAACTTCCTGGGATGATGCTTGTGATTCAGGTGTGACCAGGAGCAGGCGGCCCCAGCTCAGGGCAGGTGATTGTTTGTTTTTAGACTGGTTTTGTTTTGTTTTGTTTTGATGCTTCATTGTGTGTTAACACAGGGACTCTCACCGTTTAAGTTGCTCATCTCAACACGCAGAGGATGGGGCACCAGAGATGCCTGCTAGGTTCCAGTTGAAGCAAATAGGCTAAAAATGGTTGAGGAATGTACCTCTTTAAGATACAAACACAGTCTAAAACGTTACACTGAAGTGTGTGTGTGTCGGAGCAGCTAGGTGAGCTGACGTGCACAGAACACCGAGTGACTGACTGGGACTCAATGGATCGTCTCAGAAAACGTGTACAGTAGCCACTGATGCCGCTTTTCCTAAACGCTTTCCTAAAATCAGGATAATAACAGGCAATGGACATGAAACACACAGTAAGCTGCGATTTCAGTTAAAAATGTGTATCTTCTGTAATGGCTTATAAACTCAACAATGGCAGGTTTTGGGGGCACAACATTTTTTCACTCTACAGGTCTTGGTACTTAAATTACTTGATAATTTATTATGATGAGGGCACTTTCCCACATAAAAATAGAGTGTAATTGGTTTCTATTCTCTATCTTTTTCTCAGAATTATATATTGGCCTCTGCTTCTGTAAGTAAACTTACTTTAGTTATTTGGAATTTAGTATGTTTATAACCTTCACTATTTATAAGTGGATAGCAGTAATCCTATGTATTTTATTTCACATGGACAGGCTAATATTGAGTATTTATCGCCATTCTTGATTACTTTTAAAGTGCTTCACAGAAGTTATAGGCATTTCTGTAAATAACTTTATCGCTTTTTTTTGAGAAGTGCAAGGAAGGATGTTCAGGCCACCATTACATAAAAACCGTCACATACCCACGTGTAGCTCGAGTATTGTGAGTATTTCCAATTTCAAAACGCCGATGCCTGGTTGTCAACAGGATCGGACAGCTTTATTTAATGATATTTGTCTGCTTCACAGAAACACAGGAACTGATGGTACGGAGGACAAATCCTTATTCGGCGTTTTAGTTACAGTTTTGATTGTGGGGAAAAAAAATGCAGTGATGAAAAAGGACATCTGGTTTGAAGAAAATTTGGATAGTAACTACTATTTTTGTCTTTTATATACCAATAACATATAAGCTTATAAATGGCATATATTTAAAATTGTTATTAAATTTTATTTTTAAGGTTTCCTACTCAGCAATTTTCAGTTCAATCTTTTTTTAATTACAGTTGACATTCAGTATTATTTTATATTAATTTCAGGTGCACAGCACAGTGGTCAGACATTTATGTGATTTATGAAGTGATCCCGCAGCTAGCCTAACACCCACCTGGTGCGATGCACAATCATTACAATATTATTGACTCTATTCCCTGTGTTGAACTTTACATCCATGTAACTATTTTGTGACTACCAGTCTGTACTTCTTAGTCCTGTCATCTTTTTCACCCTGCCCCCTAAACCCCCTCCTATCTGGCAACCCTCAGTTTGTTCTCTGTATCTGTGAGTTTGTTTCTATTTTGTTTGTTTATTTTATTCTTTAGATTCCACATATAACTTAGATCATATGGCATTTGTCTCTCTCACTCTGACTTATTTCACTCAGCATAATGCCCTCTAGATCCATCCATGTTGTTGCAAATGGTATGATTTCATTCTTTTTATAGATGAGTAATACTCCATTGTGTAAATGTACCACAGTTTCTTAATCCAGTCGTCTATTGATGGGCACTTAGGTTGCTTCCATATCTTGGCTATTGTGAATAGCACTGCAACGAATGTTAAGGGTGCAGATATTTTTTCAAATTAGTGTTTTGGATTTATTCAGATAAATACCCAGAAGTGGAATTGCTGGGTGAGAAGATATTTCTATTTTTAATTTTTTGAGGAATCTTCATACTGTTTTCCATAGTGGCTGCACCAATCTGCAGTCCCACCAACAGTGCACCAGGGTTCCCTTTTCTCCACAGCCTCGCCAGCACTTGTTTGTTGATTTATTGATGATAGCCATTCTGACTGGAGTGAAGTGGTATCTCATTGTGGTTTTTATTTGCATTTCTCTGATGACTAGTGTGACCTTGAGCATTTTTTCATATGTCTGTTGGTATCTGTGTGTCCTCTTTGGAGGACTGTCTGTTTGTATCCTCTGCCCATTTTCGAATTGTTTTTTTTTGTTTGTTTTTTTTGTCTGGTATTGAGTTGGATGAGTTTTTAAAATAAATTTTGGATATTAACCCCTTATCAGATGTATCATTAGCAAATATCTTCTCCCATTCAGTAGGATGTCTTTTTGTTTTGCTGATGATTTCCTTTGCTGTGAACAAACGTTTCAGTTTGATGTAGTCCCACTTGTTTATGTTTTTCTTTTGCTTCCCTTGCCTGAGGGGATATATCAGTAAAGATATTACTAAGGGTAATGTCTGCAAATTTACTGCCTATGTTTTTTTCTAGGAATTTTATGGTCTCAGGTCTTACATTTAAGTCTTTAATCCATTTTTAGTTTATTCTTATATATGGCGTAAGAAAGTAGTCCAGTTTCATTTTTTTGCATGTACAAGTCCAGTTTTCCCAGCACCATTTATTAGACAGACTGTCTTTGCCCCAGTGTAAACTCTTGCTTCCATTGTCATCGATTAAATGACCATATAGGCATTGATTTATTCCTGTGCCCTCCATTCTGTTCTGTTGATCTGTGTATTTGTTTTTCTGGCAGTTCCATGCTGTTTCGGTTACTATGGCCTCATAGTATAGTTTGATATCAGGTAGCGTGATACCTCCAAATTTGTTCTTTTTTTCTCAGGGTTGCTTTGGTTATTCATGGACTTTTGTGGTTCCATATAAATTTTAGGATTATTCTAGTTCTGTGAAAAATGCCATTGGTATTTTGATAAGGATTGCACTGAATTTATAGATTGCTTTGGGTGGTGTGGACATTTTAAGGATACTATTCTTCCTATCTGTGAGGGCGGCATATACTCTATTTGTATCTTCTTCACCTTCTTTCTTCAGTGTCTTATAGTTTTCCAGGTTACAGGTATTTTACCTCCTTGGTTAAATTTATTCCTAGGTGGTTTTGGGATTTTTTTGTTTTGTTTTTCATGAATTTTTAAATCAGATTGTTTTCTTAATTTATCTTTCTGGTGGTTTGTTAGTGGTGTATAAAATGTAACTGATTTCTGAATATTAATTTTTGTATTCTGCTACTTCACTGAATTCATTTATCAGTTCTAATAGTTTTGGGGTGGAATCTTTGGGGTTCTCTATCTATATATCATGTCATCTGCAAATCATGTCAGTTTCGCTTCTTCCTTTTCTACTTGGATGCCTTTTCTTTTTCTTATCTGATTGCTGTGGCTAGGACTTCCAATGTTGAATAAAAGTGGTGAAAGTAGACATCCTTGCCTCTTTCCTGATTTTAAGGGGAATCCTTTTAGCTTTCCCCATTGAGTATGATGTTAGCTGTGGATTTGTCATATATGGATTTTATTATGTTGAGGTATGTTCCCTCTGTTCCCACTTTGTGGAGAGTTTTTATCATAAATGGATGCTGGATTTTTGTCAAATGCTTTTTCTGAACTTGTGAGGACCCAGGCCCAGGCCCTAGGCCAGGCAAGCTATACCGTAGGCCAGACAGGCTCATCTTAGACATACCCCCATCCTAAGGAATAAGAAAAAGTCTTACTCCAGCTGAGCATAGCAGAACATCCTGTTAAGATACCAGGATGAAGTTATAACTGACAGTAGAAGCTCATTTTTGCAAGAATTAGGTTATAACAATAGATTATTTTGCAGATAACCCATTCTCACACCTGGCTTAGGACATTTTGCAAGAACTAACTGCTTTTTTTGCTTCTGTGCACCTGCTTCTGCTCAAACTCCCGGAAATCAAGCCCCTATAAAACTTCTACCCACCAAGACCTCGGGCGTTCTCCTCTTGCAGAGTGAGGCCTTCGCCAGGCTTGGCTGAATAAAGCTTTTGGAACGAAAAACTCTGTCTCTCAGGTCTTTACTAAAGAGCGAGGACCCAACATTTGGAGGCCCCAGTGAGACTGGACGGCCGGCTTGTCTCCGCCCGTGGTGCTCGCTGGCTCTCTGTCGGGGGTGGCCACCCCCTGGTTCCGGGGACCCGGCAACTGAGTCGGTGTCCCCGGAAGCGGATTCCGGGCTCTACAGCCGTTCCCTTCGCTCCAGAAGTTTTATTCATTCAGGAAATCCTTCGAAGGTAAGAGGCCTTAATGGTCTCTTGTGGCCTGGGACTTGCCCCAGGTGTTGGGTCTCTAAGGGGCCGGACGTGGCACATACCCTTGAGTCTGGGGAGCTCCTACAATGGCAGCGAGTCTCCTGTTGGTTGGGTCACGGACGAGCCATGCAGGTTCCCCTCTCCATGACTACTGGCCCTCCCCTGTAGATTATTGGAGGAGGTTTTGCTGTCTTCTCTGTTTTGGCGCCTTGTTTGTGTCTATCGTCCTCCTTACTGTTTCATCAGCCTCTGGCCAGTCAGTTTTATGTTTATTTTCATTGTCTAATTCTTGTCCCTGAGAGATGGGACACCTCCGGAGACGTCGGCAGCGGGACCTGGTAAATTCCTCACGTTCCGTTAAGGAGACCTGTTATGTTCCCTGTAAGTAAACTTGGTACTTGGATGGGCCCTGTCTGTCTTCTATGTTTTTATCAGTCTGTTTAGCAGAACTTGGTTCTGGTCTGGTTAACTGGTGCAAGGGGTTGTTACACCTTGGTTCTGGTAAAGGAGTGCACAGGGGGTGCACCTAATATATAACAAATGTCTGTCACATGATCCCTGTCTTTTGTTGTCTTTTTAATCTGTTTGGTAAACCTGGTATCTGGATAAGTCTCTTGTATGGACCATGTTTCTTGTTGTCCTTTTTGTCTATTTGTTCAGCGTCTCCTTAACAATCTCCCCTAGTTTCATCCCTGATCCCCGTCTTGTCATATAAATTAACCTTTGGTTTCAATCCCAGCCAGGAGCCCATTGGGCAAAATATTAGGCCATTGGAAAACTATAGCTATAAGCTGTTAACCAAAAAGGAAATTAATGTTCTAATACAGTGCTACTTGGCCAATGTGTGTTTAAATTCTGGAGGGTGCTGGTCACTCTATAGTTTATTAAGTTACACCATTTTGTAAATAAAATTATTCTGTCAGAGAGTCTGAAAAATAAGGTAAAATTTCTTATGTATAAGCCTCTTTGCAATTGTAGGGGTAATTATAAGATCTTAAAACTTCTCTGCAATTGTTAATAATTCTGTTTATATATATATGATCATTAATATTCATGCTTGTCTATATTTTATATATAATATAATGTTTTTGTCTCTGGATGGTATTGCCAAATTATATTTGATTAGCTTAAAAAATATTTAATACTAAGGTTGGGTTAACTTTTGGTTACATAAATATATCTTTAAGATTATTAGCACTAAGTATAGTATCTTTTATTTTACCTGGGTTTACAGAAATAAATTCATGTTATCTATCACAAAATTTGTCAAAAAGAATTAATAGCTTAGGTAATATTACATTTAAAATCTCATAGAGTTAAAAACTAATAAAATGTTAAATAAAATAATGTTTTAGATAAAACTTTTCAGTAATACCTATATAATATAGATGCTTGGATATGGTTTCTCAGCATCTGCTAATAACTTAAGATTTTAATTTTACTAAGTTATATTAAATAATAAAAATTATTAAATATCTAGGTATTTCAGGATAATAAAATACTGAAATATTAATTATTAGATAGGTCTAAGTTCATCTATTTCTGGCTTCTTGTCACAAGAAAGCTAAAAGATATATTAATATCATCAATAAATATATCTTATATTTTTACAAAACCTATATTTCTAAAGGTTGCTAAATACGTTATGGATTTGCTAATAAAAATATTGGTTACTTGCTTTTAGTTATCAGTAAAAATTAAGGTTTTAAAGGTTACAGATTCTAAATAAAAAAATGATGTATGTTTTCACAAAGGTATAAGGTATAGAAACACACTTGTAAAAAAAAAACAAAAAAACTAAAAACAATTTGTCCGAAGGATGGTTACTTCTAAATAAATACGATGGGATGGAGGGAACTGGACAAGTTGTAAACATTTTGGGAGAATTTTATATATGGTGAAACTAAATATGTTTAAATAAGTTTGAGTATCACAAGTCAGCTAGTGCAGGGTTAATTGAGTTTTCCCTTTTTACTGGATGGGATAAAATTTGTTAGATTGCTGGTCTACTACTAATGTTATAAAAAAGGTTTTCCGCCTGGAAAGTAAAGATTATATGTCATCAAAATAGTTTTCTATGTTTTATATTGTCTCAATCAGGTCTTTAGTTACTCAAAAAAAAAAATTAAATTTGAGAATTGAGTTTTGCTAGTAGCTACATAGACTTCTGTATTTTAAAGACCACTGGAGCTCATGCACTCTCGGTATCAAATATGGGCCAACGCAGGGAACCCTAGCCTAATGTTTCCCCCTAACTGACGGGATATTCTAATGGTTCTAGCTCACTGTTACCTCCTGGTAAAAAGGCTCAGATCCTAAAAAAGGGCCAGAAATTTGTTTAAATATCTTTAACAGCTAAGATAAAATAAATAAATAAAAAATAAAAAAACAGAGCAGAAGATAAGACCAGAGCCAGGCCAGATTCTGGCCACAGTTATAATCACCCAGGGCTAAAGCCACCTCAGGGCACCCCACAAGCCCCAGAAGAGGAAACACCGGGTAAAGGAGCCAGCTTTGGGTATAAAAGGCCAGACCGCTGGGATGAGGAGTACCCTGATCCTACTAAACAGCTGTGCTCTCTGTACAAACTAAAGGGCCCTGGAGGAGGGATTGTCCGCTGCTCTGAAGGGAGCAGGGACCGAGTCCTTCCCCACAAGGGGCTGTAAGTAACCACAGGCCTAAAGCTCCCAGCGGCTCCCAGGCTATTCTCATCACGGGTAAAACTGTAGGTGACCCTGACGTGGCAGGTAACCCTGCTAATTTTCTAATTAATATAAAAGCCATTTATTCTGTCTCAACCGCTCAGTCTGGGCCTTTTCCTTTTTCTCTAAAAACTACTCGGTTACAAAGACACAGAGACCCCCTGGATTTAGACTTATTTTACTCAGCCTGTTCCTTACCATTGGTCTGTATCTTAAAGCGGGTTCAGCACTGTGCACATTAGGGACGGGCGTTTAGATCTACGTCACCAGTCCACATTATGTTGGGAAATATAGGAGGCCAAATACTAAAGGGTCTCTAGCAGAACAGTTGGTTCTTATATAGGAGAAATCTATACAATTTTCCAAAAAAAAAAAAAAGAGAGAGGAAAAAACTACTGGAGCTACTCACTGTTACTTTTATCAGTTTAGCATAGTCAGAGATACTGCTCGAGATTTAGGGATTAAAGCTTCCAGGATCCACCAACAATTAAGGGCCTCAAGGATACAGGCAATACCCCAACAATATAACCAGTCTCAGCCAAAAAAAAAAAAAAAAGCCAACATAGTTTTCCAGGCGGATCTCAAGACCCCTTCCTCTCATCTGAGATCAGATAGGATAAGAGTTCCGTAAATTTACCAAGAGGCAGGGACAGCGCTACGCCCCTGCCAGCAGGAAGCAGAGACAGACAAAGAGACCGCCTGTCCCTCAGCTTCCCATAGAGATTTTATAGGGATCGCGTCTCTCAAGGGAAAAACAAGACAGGCAGTTAGAAACAGACTAGACAGCACAAGAGGCCACCCAAAAAGCCAGTAAAACGCTCAAAATTTACAGGCTAAGATCCATAACCAATCTTTACTCGAGTCCTTGCAGGCCTTCCATACCACACACAAGAGTATCTCTGGAGCCATCTGGGACGCCTGCCTGTTCCCCCGTTGGAGCCTGTTTGTCCCTTCCAACCCGGGGACTCGGACTCACTCCTTTAACCGACCGTACCCCATTATCCTCACCATCCCAACGGCTGTAAAGGTTTGCCCGACTAAGGACGGCCCAGAAACGAACCATAGAGGGTCCAGGATACCTCGCTGAACTCCTTAAAGCTAAGACTGTCGCGCTCTGTACTGTCCTAGCCCTGTTCCCCTCCGTACAGTCCAGATCGCGCCCAGTTTTCCCTCCCCACTGCCTTTGGGACTTACACTCTGCCCCAAACCCTTCTAGAGGACCCCTTCTCTAAGACCTTAGCTATGAGCCCCAAGCCAAATAGTTCCTGTTTTACAGATTTCTGACCCTACCCCATTCCTGTTCTCACCTCGACCCAACAACAACATTGATGGGGAGACCTGCTGCTTCTATGCCAACTGATCGGGGGTCATTCGGGACACCCTAGCCTTAGTTTGGAAAAATTTTAAAACCAAATATGTCACTCAAGCTAGCCAGTGGAACTGGTATCAGTTTCTTTCTAACGGGTCTCCATGGCTCACCACCCTCATCTCTGCCCTGGCAGGACCGCTAGTTCTTCTGCTCCTCGCCTTCCGCGTGGGACCCGGTATCCTTAACGCTCTCGCTGCTTTTGTTCGTCGGCAAGTCGGTCAAGTTAAGCTCCTAGTCCTCCGCGGTCAATACTCTCCCCTCCAGGACTGCGAATCAACGATTTGATTCCTTACATAAGACCAGTGGGGAATGTGGGGACCCAGGCCCAGACCCTAGGCCAGGCAAGCTATACCTTAGGCCAGACAGGCTCATCTTAGACATACCCCCACCCTAAGGAATAAGAAAAAGTCATACTCCAGCTGAGCATAACAGAACATCCTGTTAAGATACCAGGATGCAGTTATAACTGACAGTAGAAGCTCATTTTTGCAAGATTAGGTTACAACAATAGATTATTTTGCAGATAACCCATTCTCACACCTGGCTTAGGACGTTTTGCAAGAACTAACTGCTTTGTTTGCTTCTGTACACCTGCTTCTGCTCAAACTCCCGGAAATCAAGCCCCTATAAAACTTCCACCCCCCAAGACCTCGGGGCCATTCTCTGCTTGCAGAGTGAGGTGGTCGCCAGGCTTGGCTGAATAAAGCTTTTGGAATGGAAAACTCTTGTCTCTCAGATCTTTATTAAAGAGTGAGGACCCAACAAACCTATTGATACAAAAATATCATTTTTATCCTTCATTTTGTTTCTGTGGTTTATCCCATTAATTGATTTTTGGATATTGAACCAACCTTGCATACCAGGAATGAATCCCACTTGATTGTGGTTTATGATCATTTTAATATATTGCTGAATTCAATTTGCTAATATTTTGCTGAGGATTTTTACATCTATACTTATCAGGGATATTGGTCTATAATTTTCCTTTTTTATAATGTCTTTGGTTTTGGAATCAGGGTAATGGTGGCCTCATAAAATAGTCTTGGGAGCCTTTCCTCCTCTTAAATTTTTTGGAATAGTTTGAGAAGGATAGATGTTAATTCTTCTTTGAATATTTGGTAAAATTCACCTGTGAAGCCATCTGGTCCAGGACTTTTGTTTGTTGGTTTTCTTTGTTTTTATTTTATTTTATTTTTATTACTGATTTAATTTCTTTAGTAGTAATCTGTCAGTTCAGATTTTCTGTTTCTTCTTGGTTCAGTCTTGATTGTATGTTTCTAGGAATTTATCTATTTCTTCCAGGTTATACCCAATTTGTTGGCATACAATTGTTCATAGTATTTTCTTATAATCCTTTGTATTTCTGTGATGTCAGTTTTCACTTGTCTTCTTTCATTTCTGATTTTATTTATTTGAGTCCTCTCTTTTTCTTGATGAGTCTGGTTAAAGATTTGTCGATTTTGTTTATTTTTTCCAAGAGCCAGCTCTTGGTTTCATTGATCTTTTGTGTTGTTTTTAGATTATTTCATTTATTTCTGCTCTGGTCTTTATTATTCCCCTCCTTCTACTCACTTTGGGCTTTGTTTGCTGTTCTTGTTTTCATTCCTTTAGGTGTAAGGTTAGATTGTTTATTTGAGATTGTTTTTGATTCTTCAGGTAGACCTGTATTACTATGAGTTTCCCTCTTAGGACTGCTTTCACTGTGTCCCATAGATTTTGGGTCATGTTTTCATTTTCATTTGTATCAAGGTATCTTTTGATTTTTTTCCTTGATCTCATTGTTAACTCATTTATTGTTTAGTAGCATGTTATTTAGCCTTCATGTGTTTTTGTATTTTTCAGACGTTTCATTGCAATTGATTTCTAGTTTTATACCATTGTGGATGGACAAGAAACTTGATATGATTTCAGTCTTCTTAAATTTATTGAGACTTGTTTTGTGGCCTAACATGTAGTCTATCTTGGAAAATGTTCCATGTGCACTTGAAAAGAATGTATATCCTGTTACTTGGAGGTGAAATACTCTAAAAGTAACAAATAAATCCATTGGGTCTAATGTGTCATTTAAGGCTGCTGTTTCCGTGTTGGTTTTCTGTCTGGAAGATCTGTCCACTGGTGTCAATGGGGTGGGGTGTTAAGGGCCCCTATTAGTATCAACATGTCCATCAATGTTTGCTTTATGTCTTTAGGTGCTCCTGTGTTGGGTACATAAATGTTTATAAGGGTTCTATCCTCTTGTTGGATTGATACCTTTATCATTATGAAATATCCTTCTTTGTCTCTTATTATAGCCTTTGTTTTAAAGACTGTTATGTCTGATGGAAGTATTGTTACCCAAGCTCTTTTTCTTGTTTCATTTCCATTTTCATGAAATATCTTTTTCCACACCTTTTCTTTCGGTCTGCATGTGTCTTTCAATCTGAAGGGAGTCTCTGGTAGGCAGCACATGTTTGGGTCTTGTTGATCCACTCAGCCACCCTATCTTTTGATTGGAGCCTGTGATCCATTTACATTTAAAGTGGTTATTGATAGGTGCGTAGTTATTGACATTTTATTATTCAAATTTATGTTCTTTTCCCCTTCTTCTTCTTAAAGAAGTCTCTTTAACATTCCTTGTAATACTGGTTTGGTGTTGATGAATTCCTTTGGCTTTTTCTTGTCTGGGAACCTCTTCATCTGTCTTTCAATACTAAATGATAACTGCTGGGTAGAATAGTCTTGGATGTAGGTCCTTGTTTGTCATCACTTTGAATATTTTATGCCAATCCCTTCTGGCCTGCAAAGTTTCTGTTGAGAAATCAGCTCAAAGTCTTATGGAAGCTCCCTTGTAGGTACTAACTGCTTTTCTCTTGCTGCTTATAGATTCTCTCTTTGTCTTTAATCTTTCACATTTTAATTATGATAATATCTCTGGATTCATGTTGTTTGGGACTCTCTGTGCTTCCTGGCATTGTATGTCCATTTCCTTCACCAGGTTAGGGAAGTTTTCTGTCATCATTTCTTCAAATAGGTTTTTAATTCCTTGCTTTCTCTTCTCCTTCTGGTCCAATGATGTGAATGTTTTTACTCTTGATGTTGTCCCCGAGGTCTGTTAAACTACCTCCTCCCCTTTGTTTTT
>NW_017731450.1:3597843-3598594 GCF_001890085.2 Hipposideros armiger | reverse complement strand
AGGGAATACCAAATATTTAGATTTCTGGATTTTTGTTTAAATCATAAGAAAACATGACTGCTATTAAGATAAACTGGCTGCTTTCTCTTCTCCTTGAAAACCAATAAAAACAACCGTCGTCATAGCACGTGTGGTGGCGGCAGTAACAGCAGCGACAACATGAGCCGGAGCCAGGCTGTGGCGCCGCGGTCCCCGAGCTCCGCGCGATGTCGTTTCAGTAGATCCGGACGCTGAGCTTTGAAATACGCTGTCAGTCAGTCCCTGTGCAGGAGGCGTGCCCCGTGCGCCCCGTGCACCCCGTGCCCCCTGTGTGCCCCGTGCCGCGCGTGTGCCGCGTGTGCCCCGTGCACCCCATGTGCTCCATTCCCCGTGTGCCCCCCGTGCCCCCCGTGTGCCCGGTGCCGCGCGTGTGCCGCGTGCGCCCCGTGTGCCCAGTGCCCCATGTGACCTGTGTGCCCCGTGTGCCCCGTGTGCCCCGTGTGCCCCGTGCCGCGGGCGCCTGTGGTGAGCAGAGCCTGGCACGTCCTGTGCCCGTCAAGTTGGCTGGGTGTGGGTTTCAGGGGCCCTAAAACAGGCTGACCAGTCATCCCACCAAAATGCCTAACTGAACACCAAGAAAGGTGCCCAGGTGGCCAGGAGAGTGATTTTCAAAAGTTTAGGGAAATGACTTCCCTCCAAGCGGCATCCAGGAGACGCTCCTCAGGGGACCGAGGTGGTGACAGGTGGCGGGAGGAACTGGGTGGGCGACGAG
>NW_017731450.1:3593222-3597238 GCF_001890085.2 Hipposideros armiger | reverse complement strand
TGCTTTCTCTTCTCCTTCTGGTCCAATGATGTGAATGTTTTTACTCTTGATGTTGTCCCCGAGGTCTGTTAAACTACCTCCTCCCCTTTGTTTTTATTCTTTATCCTTTTTGCTGTTATGATTGGGTGTTTTCTGCTACCTTGTTTCCAAATGGTTAATTTGATCTTCTGCTTCATCTAGTCTGCTAGCAATTCCTTCTAGTGCATTCTTCATTTCAATTATTGTACTCTTCTGACTGGTTCTTTTTTATGGTTCCTATGTCCTTTTCTATCCTTGCTATCTCTTTGTTGAAACCAGTAAGTTCCTTGAGCATCCTCATAACCAGTATTTTAAACTCTGTATCGAATAATTTGCTTTAGTTCATTTAATTTTTTTTCTGGAGTTTTCTCCTGTACTTTCATTTGGAGCGTGTTTCTTTGTTTCTTCATTTTGGCTGTCTCCCATGTTTGTTTCTATGTATTAGTTACATCTGCCATGTCTCCCAGTCTTTCCAGGTGGCCTTATGTAGTAGGTGCCCTGTGGGGCCCTGGCAAAGTCTCCCTGGTTACCTGTGCCAGGTGCTCCAAGAGTGTCCCTTGTGTGTGCTCTCCTGTTATAGTTGAGCCTTGATTGCTATTGACACATCAGTGGGTGTGATTGACCCTCAGGCTGCCTGGGTGTGAAGATTGGCCTGCATGTGTCTGCATGTGTGGGGGTGCTTACCTCTCTGAGTGGGATTTGCCCCAGTGGGCTCTGGTGCCTGTTGAGCCCATCCTTTGGGTGTGTCACTTGTGGGGCTATTAGGTGGTGCTCTGTTGTGGGCTGAAGCCAGCCTCCAGGTGTGTCAGTTCTGGGGCCTTTTGGGAAGGGTTCTGGTGCAGGCCCAGAGTGGCTGCTGCCTGTGACTGACCAGGGACTACCTGGTTGGAGCTACAAAGTGATCCATGGCTGGTCAGCCACCGCACGGCCTGCTGCCACCTGTTGGCTGTCCATAAGGCTCAGCTGCTGATAGAGCATCCTGCAGTATACAAGTTGGGTGAGGCGAAGTCTCAGAGAGTCACCAGGGTGGGGTGAATTGTGTTCACCAGGTTAATGCAGGTTCAGATTGGGTGCCAATGCTGAGTCTGGTGCCACTTAGCACAAGGCACAGAACACACTGAGACCAGCCATCATCTGCCTGGGGTCCCTGAGAGTTGTCCAAGAAAGACTGCAGCGTGGGCCAGTGCTGGCTGTTCAGGCTGAAAGTGCCTCCAGCTGAGGGCAAGTCGAGGCCAGCTGCTTGCTGCTGAGAACGCCTCCTGCAGTGCACGAGGTGGGCCTGGCTGCCCAATACCAAACGTGCCTCTGGTGTTTTGCAAGTTGGGTTGGGTGGGGCCTCAGGAGTCACCAGGTGGGGTCGTGGAGCTCACCAGGCCATTGACGATTCAGGAGTGGCCATAGGCATGAGAGGAAGGTTCTGCACAGGAAAGATGGTGCCTGTTTGATGGCTGCAGCGGAGGGCTTAACACAGGAACAGTGGCGGCTGTCCCTCCAGCCCTCACCTTGAGGCCACACAACTCAGTTTCTCCCTGTATATCCCTGGTGCCCTCTGAGCCACTGTCTCTCTGCTGGAGCTCAAGGTGAGTGCCTGCAAATGAGACAGATTGGGTTCAGGCCCTTTGAAAGGACAGCTGGGTTTCCAGCCACCTTCTGTCTCATCTGGATGGTTGGAATCCCCACTGGTTTTCACAGCCACCTGTTGTGGGGGCTCCTCTTCCCGGCATCAGTACTCCAGGTTGGGGTCCTGGTGTAGGAATAGGGGTCCCTCACTCCTCAGGGGAGAACTCCCATGGCCGAGATCTCCCTCCTGATTCTCAACCGTCACATGCAGGTGTGGGGCCATTCCACAGCTCCGCCCCTTCTACCAGTCCCGACATGGCTGCTTCTTTATGCCTTAGTTATAAAACTTCTGTTCAGCTAGACTTCAGATGGTTCTCCAGGTTGATTGTTCTATAGTTCAGTTGTAATTTTAATGTGTTCACGGGAGGAGACAAGCACAACATTTACCTGCTCTGCTATCTTGCCCGGAACCTCAGTTCAATTATTTTTGACAGACCTTAGGCGATATTATATTGCACTTCACAGAGAGTACTGTTTCAGGTTATTAAATGTCAGTATGGCAGGAATAACTTCATTTATGGAGAACATGGAATTGCACACGCATGATTGTCTTTCAAATTGCCATTCTTAAGAAAGAAAACACACTGTGCTGAGGGGAAAAAGATCACCTAGGAAAATCTATTTTTATAGAGAAACTACTGGTATCAAAATCACTGCTGTTGTGTGTTGACAGCTGGCTCTGTGACAATCACATCTGGTCCTGGGGACATGCATCTGTGAGCCACATCTGTGACCACCAGGCAGACCTTGCTGGCTCTGATGCTGTTAAGTCATTCAGCCACATGCATGTTTTTTCTTCATTTAAATATGCCTAATCTCATATTTATGGTGGAATAAGGCCTCCCTGTCCCCTATTCTCTCATCATCTTTTTAGTTTTAAAGCAAACCAGACACTCTGACTAACAGAAAAATGTCCTGTTAGACTGCGTCCATTCGCTTCCAACATGACTGGCGCTGAGGTGAACTGTGTGGTTGAAAGGGCTGGGATTTTGCTGGTGTCCTCACCCCACTGTCTGGTCCTAAGAGCTTCAAGCTGGAAAGCGGAGCAAAAGGTCTTGTGTCCAGGATGCCTGGGTGTTTCTACTCTGGGCAGAAAACGGAGAAGCAGAAGAGAGCTAGCCTTACAGCAAGGTGGAACCACGTTAGAGAAAGAATCTTCCTCGGGACCGAGCGTCCTGCAGCGTCCTTTGAGCTGTGATAGATTTCCTTTCCGTTTGTTGTACAGGAGGAGGCCCATTGTGTCTGAAGACTCCGGTGATGTCTTTGTGGTCTTGTTTCTAATGCAGTGAGGGGACAGACCCTGAGGGACACACAGACACGGGGACTATGGTCAGCAGGGCTTGAGGGGGACACATGAAGCTTGAAGCCGACTTTGTCTTGACAGGCACCAACCTCAGAATTTTCTGTTGTTAGAGCTAAGTTTTGGTTACAGTTAGTCTTTGGTGAAATAGTAAACACAATTTAAGATATGCCCTTTAACAGATAAATACAATGTACCATTCTTTAACTTGTTAAAAGAAACACGCTAAAGTTGAAAACTGATTTTTTTTTTTAGTTTTCAGGTGTCCAAAACAAAGTAATAGACAATTACACCCCTCACATAATGATAACTCCCTCCCCCAATCTACTACCCCTCTGACATCATATATCACTGTTACAATTCCATTGACTATATTCCCAAAGCTGATTATGTCACTAAAATACATGTAATTTATTAGATACCTGTATGGAGGTGTCATAATTTGATGATTGAGCTGTGACTCAAAATTTTAACCATGCTAAATCATTGTGTTTTAGCTTTTTTTATCATTTCTTTTCCGTTTCTGGTAGCCATGTCACAGTGAAGCAAATAAAAAATGCTGCTATAATGTTGTTATTTCAGAGTTTGAGGAAAGTTTCAAATAGGTATAATTTTGTGTATGTTAATAAAATCACAGGCTTTTTTTTTCTCTAGACATAACTTCAAATTTCATATGTAGCCCTAAAATCTGGTGGTATGCATTATCATTTTCATTTTTAACTTGCATTAATTACTGAAGAGATAATACTTATTGATTGAAAACAAGTCTACAAAAAAATAACATTTTAGTTATATATAGGTGTTAATTTTGTAGACATAGTTGTTATCTAAACTCCAAATAACATTCACTAAAAATGGTTTTGAAGTACAGTATGTTATGTATGCAGGCGTATTTCTTCATGTATATTTCATATTCTGTAAGAAACTGAAAATAAACAGAGATGATATATTGAAAGCATTGACTTTAGAAGCTTTTTCTCCCCAGGGAATACCAAATATTTAGATTTCTGGATTTTTGTTTAAATCATAAGAAAACATGACTGCTATTAAGATAAACTGGCTGCTTTCTCTTCTCCTT
>NW_017731450.1:3586749-3590813 GCF_001890085.2 Hipposideros armiger | reverse complement strand
GTGGTCAGAGTTCAAATATTGAATAATAACTTTTTGGCATCTCTGAGACGACTTGTCCACATGTCATCTTGCTGTCAGACTGGGTTCTCTGCCAAATATATTCTCATGTATGAAATTCGGCTGTGTGCTACCAAATCACGTACACGTTTCTGCATTGGTTATTATATGCAGAGTGTGCAATTAAGAAATGAAGATATTTCATTACAGTATTATCTCCAGACAATTAAATGAGAAACTATTTAATTGATCATAACATCATAACCAATAAAGACAAGTACAGGGAAGTGATTTCAAAACTTTCCATTAAAACTTCAATTTGCCTGTAATTAAAAAAATGTCCTGCGGTTTTTATCTTTTGAATTCTGCTAAATCACTGTTTTAATACTAAGTGACAATAAGTAAGGCTAAGGCCGTTTTTTTGTAATTTAAATTAGGATGACTTGCTGACACAGAGTCATATATAATCCTTTGAATTTTGGCCATTTGAACATTTTCCATTATAGACGTTTGCGTGGCAGTTTTATAATATCCCACGAAACAACCTTTCAGATGTTGGTAACTTTCTGGAACATGGGAGTTTGGGGCTATCCAAACCCCCGAGAATGATCACAGTGTGAGAAATTGGCTAACACAGTGAAATAATTTTGGCATTGATTCTGCATTTGTATTTTAATTACCATTTATTTGGAGAATAAAAGCTGTATTCATTTCATATCTTACACCCAGTTTATGTCCCTATTTTTGTTAAGAGTTCTCTAGTGAGAAACATGCTGTGATATGAAGGAAGCGTCTGAGGCTGTTGCATTCAGTACAGTGGAGTGTTGCATTTTATTTCATTTTTAAATGTAAACGAGTGAGATGAAGTCCTTGTGGTCAGCACCACGGCGGGTGTCCTGGGACGGTTTACTGACACTTTCGGGGAAAACGGTCCAGCATGCGGTTCTCAGTCAGAGCCCTGAGAGGGATGAAAACAGCTGGCTTTTTCATGTCAGATTTCCCAAAGATATTAAAGAAACTGTGTAGAAATCCAGGGTCAGGCACTCGTTATGGGACAGGTTCTTAAATATAACGTTACCTCCGAAGGAAAGAAGGCTGTTTTCCATGATATTATATTAGCTCGTCATCAGCTCTGCACGTCAGGGGGTTATAACAACTACGGAAACCTTACTCTCTTCCTTCAAGAAAGAAAAACACACACTTGGTTTTCTTCCTCGGTTCGGACTGTACAGTGGAGGCTGACTTTTTATTTGCTAAAGCGCCAGCAGCTCAGCAGAAAAATGTCAGTTAAACGCTGTTGAGTCAAAGCGAGTAGGAAGTTGACAGTGTTTGTCACACGGTAACCCTGGTGTTCTGTAGCTGTGTCTGAGGCACCCGCAGGCTCGAGGGATCTGAGTGTCATAAATCCCTCAGTCAGGGACGATCGGAACTCCCTCAAACAGTGGCCTGATTTAATCACTGTGGCTCCTTCTTCCAGGACTGAGGGTTCAAGCTAAGCCCCCCGAGTAGGGGGGCGGGAAGAAGGGCGAGCGTCCTGGGCCCGTGGGCTTCAGAGGAGCTGCTGGACTTGGGGGGGGGTGTATCCTGTCGTGTGCCTGGTACCTGGGACAATGTCAAGCATGTATTTGATTAACATGCGATGCATGCGTGCGTGATAGGCGACATTCCCCAGGTGTGAGGACTACATGAAACGTCTCTGAACCGCGGTCCAAGGAAGAGCCCGGCCTTCCCCCACGCCCCCAGCCTTTCCCTCCCGGGCCTGGTTTGCCAGTATTTTATTGAAGATTTTTATGTCTGTGTAAAGGAGATATTATTCTGTGGTTTTCTTTTCTCATGCTGTCTCTCTAGTTTTGATCGGATGAGCTGGGAAACGCGTCCTCGTCTTCTGTTTTCTGGAAGATTATGTGAGGTGGTCAGTTATGTGAATTATCTTTTAAATGTTTGATAGAATTCACTAATGAAACCCTCTGGTCCTTGTCTTTTCTTCATGGCAAGTTTTTGGTTAATCTCTGCACTTGTTATAAATCTGTAAACACATCGTGTGTCTTCCTGAGTCAGTTCCAGTAGCTCAAGTCTTTCGAGGAACTTGCCCATGTGTCTAGGTTGTGGCATATTTTGGCATACATTCGTCCATCACATTAACTTGTAATTCTGCTCTGAGACATCTCTGTTATTTCTTGGTTTTTGTAGCTACAGGTTTGTTAATTGTTTGGCCCTCTAGCTTTTATGGTTTTCAGTAAGAAATTGATTGTAATTCTTTCTGAGAATCCTTTGTGCCTTATGGGTCATGTTTTTCCTGCTGCTTTCAAGATTGCCTCTTTGTGTCTTTGATCACCTGGATTACGATGTGCTCAGGTGTGGGTCTTTTTCAGTTTTCCCTATTCAGAGTTCATTGAGCTTCTTGGATATGGAGATTAATGTCTTTTATGTCAAATTTGAGAAGTTTCTCACCATTATTTCTTAAAATATTCTCTCTGCTCCTTTCCCTCTTAACTCTCGTTATGCGCATATTGGTGGATTTGGTGGTGCCCCATTTTTTGAAGTGTCTTTTATTTTTCTTCTTTCATTTTTTGTTTCTGTTCCTCAAACTGAGTGGTCTCAGTGGATCTATCTTCAAGTTTGGTGATTGTTTTTTCTGCCAGTTCAAATTGGCTGTTTTGCTCCTCTGATGAATTTTTCATTTCATTTACCTTAATTGTCAACCCCAGGACTAGTATTTGGTCCTCTTATTATAATTTCAGTCTCTTTATTAATATTCTCCACTTGATGAGACATCATCCCCATATTTTCTTTAATGCTTTAGATGTGCTTTGCTTTAGTTTTTTAAAAATCTATTTATCTTAGTTGATTTAAGTCAGTGTCCACCAAACTCAACACCTGGGCTTCCTCAGAGGCAGTGTTTGACGGCTTCTTTTCCTGGGTGTAGGCCATATTTTCTTGTGTCTTTGTATGTCTCATGTATGTCTCATTGTTGGAAACTAGACATTTAAATTAATATAATGTAGCGAATCTGGAAATCATATTTCTCCCCCTCCACAGGGAATGTGTTGTTGCTGTTAATTGTTGATGTCGTTCATGTTTTTTGTTTGTTTATTGGATTTTCTGAAATAACTTTGTAATCTCTGTATTTTTGTTGTGTGTGGTACTAAAGATTTCCTGCAATGCTTTGATAAGTTGCCCAGGCTTTCTGAGGGGTTTGTGTGTGTTGGGGTACCTCCTGTGCCGGGGAGGAGTTAACAGATCTTCCTTAGTTAGGCGTCACTTCCTGCTTGAACAAAGCTTCAAGGTCAGATAGAGGTGAGAACATAGGGCCTTGTCATGTCTTTCGGGGCATGTGCCTTGCTCTGGCGTGCACACCGCCTGCTGGATTCTCAGGAACATATCGAGCTTTTCCACAGCGCCCCCGTGGATATTACTTTCACCCGTATTTCCTGTTATGTTTTCTTATCAGTCTCTCTTTAGTTCCAGTTGGTATTGTCACTTCAGATAGCTGGGACGGTACACAGTACCCTGATTGCGTGGGGCTGGGATGGCACACGGAGGGAGTTGAGTCAGGCCAAATGAAGACAAGCTTTTCCAGGAGTTCTGGGAAAATCAATATAGTAAAGATGGGTCAAACAGTGACAGTTCTTTGGAGATGGGACTCATGTTTTCCTTGTTGCTGATAAATCTATTTTTTCTTAATGGCTTGTCATAACTGGATTTAAGTCGGTGTGACCCCCTTTTGGGAGCTCATATTTACCTAGTTCATATACTGCCATCCTTTCATTTTTACATTTTCTTTTTGTATGTTTTCATGTGTCTTTAGTTTTTTTGTTGCCTTTATTTTGTTGTCTGCATAGCTAATGTAAAGGGCTTTTGAGCTTGAAAATGGTATTTCCCTTCTCTCTTTGGAAAATGTATTGTTTTCTAAGATAAACAATGACATTATCTGCAAATTATGATAATTGTTCCTCTTCTTTTCCATCATGAAACATCATATTTGTATTTCCTGCCTTATTAGTGTACCTAGGATTTTTCAGAACAAGGGAGTGGTCAGAGTTCAAATATTGAATAATAACTTTTTG
>NW_017731450.1:3584213-3586254 GCF_001890085.2 Hipposideros armiger | reverse complement strand
GCTAGTCACTCTCCCCATTGTGGGTTTAATTTAGCATTGTTTTCTGTATCAGGTAAATTGTCTCTTGTTTCCTAAAATAATTTTACTGGGTTTAACATTTCTCTGATTCTTTCAGCTGATCCCCATATATTGGGTTATCGGAAAAGTCATGACACATTTTTGCAACGAAAAACAGAAAAAATACATCATAACTTTTCCAACACCCAATATTTAACAACTGTGATGGGTGTCTTAGAAGAAACTTCACCCAGTTTCTGGTGTCACAATGTCTCCACTCTCTTGATATCAAAATTCTTAGGGTTATCTTCCCAATACCTTTTATTAATTCAGCGGGTTCTGAGCTAGTAGAGGCAGATCAAACTTGCCACCTTACTCAGGAAACCTAAAATATAGTTTATCTACAGTAGCCTTATTGAGATTAATTCACATACCATATAAATCATGCATTTAAGTATATAATTCAGAGGTTTTAATTGTGTTTATGGTGCCGTGCAACCTTCACCACAGTCAATTTTAGAACATTTTTGTCACCCCAAAAAGAGTCCCTATGCCTGTTAACGGCCTTTCTACACCCTCCCTCCCCTGCCTCTGACAACCACTAATCTGACCTCTGTCCCTGTGGGTCGGCCTGTTCTGGAAACCAGCTCTCTAGGGAATCGTGAATCCCTGGTCTCGTGTGACTGAGCGCTTTGACTTGGCATAAGTGTTTGAGGCTCTTCTACATCGTAGCCCGTGTCAGCACCTCAGTTTTTAGCTGAATACTCTTCCATTTTATGGATAGACCACTTTTTGTGTACCCATTCATCACTTGACGGACATTTGGGTTGTTTTTGCTTTTTGACGATTACGAATGACACTTCTTTGGACATCTGTTCACAGGTTTTTATGTGGACGTATGCCCCATGTCTCTTGGTTACATACCTCAGAGTGGACTTGGTGGGTCCCATGGGAACTCTGTGCCTGATCGTTTTGGGGATATGGCAGACTTTCCTAAAGGGCTGCCCGTTCACATCCCAACAGTAGAGTATGAGTGTTCTGGCTTCCTCATATCGTCGCCAACATTGTTCTTGTCTGTCCTTTCGAAGACAACTGTTGTAGTGGGCATGAAGTCATGAGAAACCTTAATATCTCAAAAACATCTTTTTGTGGTTGAAAATGACATAAAATTTGAATGGGTGAAAAGCCTCACAGAGAGAATGAAATTTACCCATGACTAACACAAAAAAACTGCTGTAACTTTCTGGGTGTAACTCTCTGGTCTTTTTCTACTTTCTGGTGTGTACGTTTGTAATTTTCTTTTCCAGCAGATGGCTCATGTTGTGTTATAGCTGTTCTCTGCTCTGCCACTGCGCATGTAGTGAGCATTTAACACGTCACTCAGTGTTCTTCTGAAGCCTCACTTCATGGGCTGCTGGTTATTCTCTCCTGATTCTCACATCATTGTGTGTCTAATCAATATTGAGCACATGGGTGGTTTTCTATTTCTCACAGTTCTAAATATTTTGCAACACATTTATTTGATAAATGTTTTTAAATATAACAATTATTAGTCCATTAAAATAAATTCAGGCATTAAACTATAGAATCAACATTTATGAGCATTTAAAGCTTTCTTATATTGTGTCAGATGAGTCTGTGACCTGTGCACCAATGGGCACATGGACTTAATTTTAGACAAATATGTGTCCTTCCTTGAGTCTGAGGAATTAATGTCCGTGATCCAAATCTTTTCTCATTTTTGGTCAGATTTGCTACCTTATCTTTGTTGACACTGTATCATCTTTATCCTGGTGCCTCAGATTTGATTATACACGTACAGAGGGTACCAAAAAATATATAGACACATTTTATGAAAGGAAAAAACTGTATTAAAATTGTAATCTTCAATATATACTGATAACAAAAGATGAATACAAGTCATGTGTCTACATTTTTTTGGAATCTCCAGTATGTATGTGTATACACACACACACACACACACACACACACACACACACACACACACACAATATATGAATCAGGATCAATCCAGTGGTCAAAA
>NW_017731450.1:3570655-3583565 GCF_001890085.2 Hipposideros armiger | reverse complement strand
AGTTTCTATTACCAAATTGGAAAAATAAAACAGATTATTGTGGAAAAACATTGCAATCGTGGCACAGCTAATTCTGTATATGAAATAAAGGGATTTCTCAGAGGACTTTTTTGAAAAAGCTTCCAGTGGAGGGAGTCAGCGTGCCGCCCGCCCACCGGCCTCATGAGCAACTCGTTCCTGACATGGTGGCCTTCCACCCGCCTCCCTCCTTCTCACGGGTATTATCATCCAAATTAGCCTTTCCTGCCATTTTCTCTTTAAATATTATGAGTTAAAATGGAAAGAAATTCATTATAGTAAAGATGGATCTTAGCTATTACATAAGAGGCTCTGTCTTCTAAAGAGCACGGTTATAATTCATCAACTGTATGATGGTTTTGACACATGCATCTCAAGTTCAAGTTCAACTTTACAACAAGTTTGCAGAATGTTCAAGCTTATGCTGAGGAAGCTGCTAAATTCAGTAACTGAAGTTTTTTATTTCAAAAGTTAGAAGCTTATTTTTAATCTAATTTAATTTCACAGTCAAATGTGACATATCTGCATTGAAACATGGGGCACATTTGAAAAATTTAGATACGTTAATTTATTTTTTGTTCCTTTTCCGCCTGCAGTTTGTTCTTCCCAAATGAGCCCATAGTTTTATGTTCCTGCTTCTTTGCAGAGCACCATCTTTACTCCAAAACACACACCTTGGCAAGCTATTCCTTTTTGCAAATTCGTAAATTCGTGTAGAGTTTATATAAAGCTCATGCAGACTCTTCTTCCTGAAAGTGCTGGCGTCTCTTCTGTGGCAATGAGGGTTTGTCTTTAATTTGCTTTTTGAAAGCAGTGATCAGTCGCCACTGAAAATATACAAAGAACAGTTGTGACAATGTCAGCAGCAGCCTGAGTACCTGACAGTTGAATTCTAGTGATAATAAATGGTAATTCATTTATTTTGTTTTGATTCTTTTAATGTCTTTGATGACTTTTAGACGTGTATGCAATAAGTATTTTCTCACAGTTAGATTGCATTTTGAAATACAGTTGAAGCAGGGAGATATCTATTTTAAATGTCATTGAAGTGCTTTTTGTGTGTCAAATCCAAGTTATTCAGATGTTACGCCATTTTGTGTGGAGTCTTTTGATCTTTGTGGCTCATTAAAGCAGCCGATTTCCACAGAAATAGAAATCACTCGGCAGCATGGAGTCCTATTCCCGCCCTTAAGCCTCCCCTTGGGTCATGATTGACAGGCCTGCCTGTTCTCTGACATCTGTACATCTACTAGGAGGACAGCATTCATCGCTTTGTACTCGACAGCTGAATGGCAGGTCCGTGGTCAGTGCTACTGATTAAAGTTTCACCCTAAAAGACACTTTAAAACAGAAGTTTAAAATACCTAATACGACATTGTCCCCGGATTATGGGAAAATACAAGCCCTGCTTTTTGGCACCATGGGGCATCTGCGTCTCTGAAAGCCCAGGCTGATGTAGGCTGTCCCCCGCAGAAGGTGTGGGACAGGGGACACCTCCGCGTCTCTTTGCAGACAGCGCTTTGCGCCGGCTCTTCACGTCACTTCTGAGTTCCTTCTGGTGACAACAGGGGGAGCCTCTGCCATTGAGCCATCTGATGGCGTGCGGGCGTGTGACTCAGCCGCCCTGATTCTCGCCGGTCGCTCTGGGCCCCCTTCTTCCCAGCTCCCTTTCCAACCTCATCAGGCCTCTTGCTTCTGCTGCTGTGTTCGCCCATTTCCAGCTCTCGCGATTGTTCCCAAACCTTTCTGCCTGACAGAGTCACTAGGGAGTTTGTAAAACCTCTCACCCCACCTGTGAAGCCAGCATCTCTTTGGGGTGGTTCTGCAGACAGGCAGGTGTCCAGTGGGCAGTCCGGTGTGAGAACCCTTGCCCTCTCCTGAGAGTCTGGCCTCCACGCCTCTCTACCTCCCGCTGTCACCCCCATCACCCCCAGCCCTGTCCTGGGTGCTCTGTATTGACTGGCCTTGTGGCGGGGACCCAGGGGCTCTGCCTGCCACTGTCGAAATTCGTGGAGAGCTGTCAGTCACACTGATCTGCTTGTGATGGGAAACCATCATTCCCTGAAATAGGAATTTCATTTCTTTGTTCCAAATTAAAATAATTTAGATACTTTTCTTTAAAATTAATTTTGCATCTCATGGCATGGAACATCTCAAAAGATGAGATGGAAAAACATCATTTTTGATGAGGTTAGAAAGCAAAACGACCATTCAGGTAGCAGAGTACGTCCTCCGGTCACCCCTGACTTTCAATGCTAATTATGCTGCATAAGTGCACCTGTGACAGCGGGGTGTGCGCTGGCGCTGCTCGATTTGGGAGTTGGCTTGGTGTTCCCATCAAGAGCTGCTTCTGTCAGCTCAGTCAAGTGAAGTGGATCGGTTTTCAGTAGCAGTTCATGTTAACTTAAGAGGCTGCAGAAGAGAGAAGGTCTTGTCAGACAGGCCACCTGGAGAGGAGGTGAGCTTCCTGCGTGTCCCGCAGATGCGCTCGCCTGGCCACGGGGTCTGCATGTGCGTTGTCGCCGCCCCCTCCTTGCAGACCCTCTCCCAGGCTCTCTGGTGTCGCCCTCAGCGGGGTCCCTGGAGGAAAGACCATTAACTGTAGCATCTGTGTCAGATTTTACCTATGGTGTGGCTTTTTGTGCCTTGTTAGGAAAGGCTTTCTAAGCCCCAACACTCAGGAAGGTATTTATTTTACAAGTTTTCAGCTTAATCGCCAACTCCTCTCGAGTTAGGGAAAGGTCCATTTATTCCTTCCCCGTGCAGAGAACGCGGGTCTGGGGACCGGCTGCCCCTGTTGTCGCCGCCGGCAGCAACTGCTGGCATCAGGCCCCCACGTCCACCGCAGGCTCTCCATTCTGTTCTTTTGGTCTTTGTTCCTCACCCTGGGCCTTTTTTCCAGGCTCAATTATCATAACTTGATAATGCCCATGTGTTCTGCGATGCCATTCGTAGTGACACACACCGTGCTTTACACACCACGACAGAGAAGGATAAGGCTGCCAGGGAAATGCTGGAAAACCAGCTGTTGTAACGCATGTCTCACCTTCACGGGCTGAATCCAGAGAAGAGACTCAGATTGACTAACGGTGAGCATCAGGCACGGGCAGTGGCTGGGCTGTGCTGCTCCCTGCCCCGGGGTGCCCTCGCTCATCTCCTCTCTGGGGGTTCCCTGTAACTTAGGGTCTTGTTGTTGGGGTCCAAATGATTCAACTTGTGATTGGAGCTACAGCGACTCTCGATTTGGGGACAACTGACAAACTTTTCTTACATTTTCCCATCTACAGATATTCCTCCATTTAGTTAGCTTTTCTTTAATGTTCTTCAATAAGGGACTAAAGTTTCTCCTTTCAAATCTTCAAGGGGTTTTGGTGAATATATTCTCAGGTACCTAAACAATTTGGGGCAGAAAGATATATTCTTAGAAAGTTTTTTGTCTTGGTTCTATTGTATAAATATGCAAATGATATTGATATATTGCTAGCCTATGAAGCCCTGTTGCTTGACTTTCATGATTTCTAATATCTCTGTATATTCCTTGGTTTCATCTGTGGACATTAGTGTCATCTGTGCATCTTTTAAATGCTGATTTTATGCCTCTAAATTCTTTTCTCATATGTCATGTAGATGAAGACGCCCAGAAAAGGGCTGAATGACAGCCGTGAGGATGGAAGTTCTCACGTCTCACCGTTTAGAATGTGGTTTGCTGGACGGGTTGTCACCAGCAGCTCTTCCACAGATTCACGAAATTACTGTTATTCCTACTGATTTTAGGAGTTCTTTATATGTTCTGACCACAAATCTTTATCAGACGCGTGTGATCCAGGCTCTCTCACCCTACGGGCTCCTGTTTGCTGTCTTAACATGATCTTTTATTGAACAGAATTTCTCAATTTTAATGTAGAATAATTCAACCATAAATTAGAACTTTTTTGCAAGCTTTTTTAATATGAACTTTATCTACTCCAAGTTCATGAAGATATTTCCATGTTGTCTTTTACACATTTTATTGATGTTCCTTTTGTCTTTAGAGCTGACATCTGGCTGTGTTTGATTTTTTTCTGTACGCTGTGCAGTAGGGTTGAAGTTTCTTTTTTTCCACATGTGACAAAGGTTGTTCTTTCCAAATTTGCTGGAATGGCACGTTTATCACAGAGGTGGCTGCCTATGTGTGGGCCTCTTTTTGGACTGTGTTCTCTCTTCTCATCGAGCTGTTCTCCGTGAGCAAATAGCCCAGTTTTTAACTGCTGTGACTTTCTAACAGCCCTTGACACCTGGCAGCTAAAGTCTCGAGCTCTGTTCTTCTACAAGATTGCCTTGGCGTCCTTGACTCTTCTCACTTCCGTTTAAAATATAGAATCAGTTTGTCAGTTTCTAGAACCTTGCTGGGTTGTGGTTTTCTGTTGTTTTGAATCTGTAGATTAATTTGGAGGGAACTGGCGATGTGACGATAGTAATTCCTCTATAACTTATGTAGGTTTTTTTGTATTCCTCTCAGTGACATTCGAAATTTTCAGTGGAGAGGCCTTACACATCTTTCGTTAGACTGGCTTCTAGATATTGGTGATTTCTAATGCTACTGTAAATTGTATCTTTTTATTCCAGTTGTTATTATTTGTTGATGGAAAATTGAAGCATACTTTCAAAATACTGACACAGGATACCATAACGGATGACGTTATTAATGCCGTAGACTGATTGTTTATCTATTGTTATGCTACATACCCATGTTCAGCAAACCTGTCTGTGAAAAACGCTGGCTGCCCTTCTCCTTCCCAGCCGCTATGCACATGTCTTTCCCGGACGCTGGCTGCCTTGGCTGTGCAGAGGCGTCCGCGTGAGCGCGATTTTGTCAGCCCAGCCTCAGGAGGAAGGCTGTCAGTCATTCAGCATTGAGAACGACAAAAGCTCCACGTTGCCTTTAGGTGTTCCCCAGAAGCCTAAGTGCCGTGTCTTTCCTAAAGGGGTTTCATGGTGAA
Source organism: Hipposideros armiger (assembly GCF_001890085.2). Taxonomy (NCBI): domain Eukaryota; kingdom Metazoa; phylum Chordata; class Mammalia; order Chiroptera; family Hipposideridae; genus Hipposideros; species Hipposideros armiger. The sequence continues at coordinate 3,578,568 of NW_017731450.1, read as the reverse complement.
TAAATATGGAATTTTATGAAGTGCTTTTGTGAGATTTATCAATGATTGTGTGGGTTTCTTTGTCTTCTGTTCACGTGGCGTGGCCGCCAGCCTCTGAGAGGGCGCCTGGCACTCACGCCCCTGGGGTCCCTCCCACTTTGCACCAGGCCGCGACAGACGATGGAAAATGCTGAAAGAGCGTTAACACTGTGACCTTAGAGTTCTATTTCCATGGAAATATTCTTCATCAATGAAGATGTAGCAAAGATACATTAAAATAGAGATACACTGAAGGATATTACATCTAACAGACATGCACCTTTAGAAAGCTGGCAGAGCTGCAGAGGGGAGGGAAACGTCTGCAGAAGAGATGAGGAGCCCCCAGTGTTTACACGTGGGGCAGAGAGAGGCGCACCTCAGTGTGCTGACACGCAACGTACAGCTGACATGTGTGTATCAGCCATTTTCTGCTTTGTCGTCTTTTCATACACATGTGCCTCCTACCAGACTTCAGCTGCCACGTTCTCAGCAAAGCTGTTGTGACACTTGCTTTAAAACCCGCACACTCACGTTACGTTCTCACCCTGAACGTACTGGTGAAACAGGCACGAAACTTAACGTTTGATCTCACACACTCGGAGCCGCAGACGGGGGACCGTAACCAGTCACATCGGCCAACTTGTGACACACGTGATCACAGTGATTGAACCAGATACCAGCTCACTGATCACGCAGCTAGAGCCAGCGTGTGTCGCTGTGTCAGCACCACGGCCAGGCCATGGGGTCACTGGGACATGCTGTGTGTCCCTGTCGGGCTGTTTAGGACAAAACTTGTAGATAGAAGCCTGAATCAAATGTGCATTTAAAAGGCAGCACTTAAAATATCTGTAAAACGTTTGTCAGTGTCATTGCCTCTGTTTGTTTTTAATTAAAATGTATTGGGGTGACAGTGGTTAGTAAAATCATATAGGTTTCAGGTGTACGATTCTGTAATACATCATCTGTATATCACATTGTGTGTTCACCACCCAGAGGCAGTTCTCCTTCCATCACCATATATTTGATCTTATTTACCCTTATTTTGTAATCACAGCAAGGAATGTGCTGTAAAAGCTTTCAGGTGGGAACGTGCTTATTATAGAGAACACACCTGTGTTTGAACTTACACTTGGGATTGTGTAAAATGCCAAATACCTCAACAAAAACGTAAGTGTCCTCCCCACAGCGAGACTGTGTCACCTCCTCACAAGCCGAGCTCAGACACGTACGCCAAACGCATGAAATGGGCGTGTAAGCAGCCTGAGCGTCTTCTTGTAGAAGTGCAAAAGCCACTGTCTCGTTCTCTCACTTACACCCTAAACACCGCCTCGCCTGTCTGTGACGCTGACCTGTATGGTCACTGAGGTCCTGGTCTCGAGCTCCCATCACGGAGGCGAAGAAACAGGGCTTGTTATGACCCAGCTCCCCGATATTTCACTGGGAGGCTCCTCGCAGCAGGTTCCCCGCTGACCGCCCACTGCTTGGTCCCTCTCACAGTCATTTCACACACACACACACGCACACACGTGCACACACACACGCGCGCTCACACACACACATACACACGCACGCACATGCACACATGCACACACACATGCACACACACATGCACACACACACCCCTGCTCTTCTCTCGGTGCTGAGAGGTGCTGGGCTGCCTTTGGACGAAGGCCAGCTGCACTCCTGGGACTTGCTGCGTGAACTCGGCACGATTACGTGGCACTGGCAGTGAGTGCAGGACTCAAGGACGGGCCGGCAATGAGCAAACCAGGGCGTGAGGGAACTGCCGAGACAGACGCGTGCGGGCGGCTGTCACCTGTCCCAGGTGTGCTCGCGGCCAGGGCCGGCCATGTTGAGTGTGCTCTTCTGGTGTGAGCTCACGTCCCAATTCCCTTCTTCAGCTCTTGTGACTCCTGAAGCTTTAATTCCCTCCTCTGCAAAATGGGACATTTTAGTAAAATCTCATTGGCTGTGGTGAGAGAGGGAGTGATGTTTGCAGACCAGTTAGCAGGGTTTCTGACACATGCTATTACTTTATTTTCATTTCAGTGTTAGCCTCACTTTCCAAGAGGAAACTCAGGCTCACAAAAGTTAAATATCTCACCTGCATTCCGCACGGTAGAAGGTGACATCGCAGGGGTTTGTACTCAGGTCTCCTTGACGCCAAAATTGGTTCATCAAATCAATGCCACGTCTCCTGTCAACAGCCCACATTTGCCCTGAAGGGCTGCTGCTGTCATTACAAACCCCTGTCCCTGCTCTGTGGAGTCTGCCATTTACCACATTTTACAGGGTTTTTAATGATAAAAGGCACATTCCGAGTGACTTAGGGAAAAAGCATATCTCTGGTTATTGGCTGTTGTTCTGACACTACGTGTGTTTGGATCATGCCATTTCCGTGTTTCAGAGGTGACGTCACTGACAGACATCCATGTGCTGGGCGTGTCCCAGGACCAGGAGTCCGTGTGTGGCCCCCATACCGACCGGTGGGTGGCAGCCGATAGCATATAAATGGGCAAACTGCGTGACGTCCCATGCAGGGAAGTGCCCCGGGTTATAAACACGAGAATAACCTTGGGCCGGAGCCGGCGGTGCAGTGTGTGGGCAGGTTTGTAGGGAAGATCCGGCCTCAGCCACAGAGAGGCCTGTGTCCCCGGCCCCTGAGGGGGAGCCTGCAGACCCGTGTTTTTTCCTGAGTGATAGGCATGTCTTTGTCACTCCCTGGAATAGACCTGACAGTCACCCCAGAAGGGGACTGATGGCCCCTCAGCACACGGTCTTTTAACTGGACGATCGTCTGAGCAGTGGAGCCCTAAGAAACCTCTGGACCCGAAGGCCCAGGTGAGCCCCCCAGGTTGGGGCCCTCCGTGTGACCTGTCACACATGGATGCCGGAGGGTGGGGCTGATGGGCCCTGAGGACATAGAAGCTTTGTGTCGGGGTCGTGCCTGGACCCTGCCCCATGCGTCTGTTCTTGGCTGTTGTAACTTGAATCCTTCACCCGCAGTAACCCCGGCAGCGATAATAGCAGGTCTCAGAGGGTCCTGCACGTCCCTTCAGCAAATCTTCAAAGCTGAGGGTGGCTTTGGGAAACCCTGGATGTTGGCTGGTGTCAGAAGTGAGGGTGGCCTTGTGCAGACTGTCCTCTAACTTTTAGCTGGGCCCTGACCCCCAGCAGGCGGGCTTGGAGCCCTGGGCACACGGGGCCGCTGGCAGGACAAGCCCCCCGCTCGCCTCAGGCCAGCTCTGGTGGGGGGGCCTCCGGGAGGCGTGCCTGAGGAAGGACAGGGGTGAGGGGCCTCGTTCCATGCGTCTCGGGGGACAGCTGGGCAGGTTGTCGGAGCAAAGTCCCCGGGGGACAGCAGTGAGCCAAGTCATAGAGCCTGCAGGGCGCAGAGGAGACGTGGGGCCAGTCACAAACTTTAGCTTTTACTCTTGGCGGATTTGTGAGCACGTCAGAGGTGGTGAGCAGGGAAGCGACAGGACCTGGTGACGGAAGGCCGCTGGCATCTCTGTGGGGAGCAGAAGGCGGGAGGAGGAAGCGGGTGCTTCCCGGGGCCCCTGACCCGCTGCTGAGAGACGACCGTGGCCCCGGCCAGCCTGGGAGCCGGGAGGGGTGTGCACACTCTGTGGGGGACGCAGGCGGGGGTTCCTGGACTGGAGATGCGCTGAGAGAGGAGAGAAAGAAGCAAGGCCGACTCGCAGGCTTTGACCTGGACAGCCGGAAGGACGGGATGCCCTCGACTGAGATGAGGAAGCTGAAGGTGTAGCAGGTTCGAGGAAGAAGAGACAGGAGTTCAGTGTGGACCACGTGGAGTTGGCGATGTCCGTGGGGTGTCCAGTGGAGACGCTGAGGCGGCACTGGCTGGAACTGAGAGACCTTAGCTGGAGGTGCAAACTTGGGCGTCTGAGCACATTCGTCCCGGGTGAAGCCATGAGATTGGGTGACCTCTGAGGTGGTGCCAGGTACAGGAGGCCAGAGGACCAGGTTCTGGGCCCCGTTCAACCTTTTCAGCGAGAGGCAGGAAGTGGGAGGCTGAGGCGTGGGGAGCTGGGAGCTCAGGGAAGGAAGTGGGGTGACAAGGACAAGCATGCCCAGGCCGTGTGGCCCCCAGGACGGGGCAGCTGTCGGCTTGTACGTGACGGCCTGGGGCTCGCGGAGCTGGGGAGAGCCGACCTGAGCAGCCGTCGGGCCGGAGCCTGGCTGTGGAAGTGGGAAGATGGACAGAAGATGTGTGACCTGCTCAGGGGGCTTCCTGCCAGGCGAGCCACATGGGACGGCCGCTGGAGGGCGAGTGGGGCCAGGGGCCCCTTCAGCTTGGATTACACCCACTGGGGTGACGGGCGATCATGTGGTGTGACGGTGGGGAAATGTGGAGGGGACCCTCGCGTGGGTGACGGCTGTGGTCCAGGGCACGGGGACACCGGCCGCCGGGCCGTGACAGCCAGGCCACGGCAGGCGAGGTGTGGCAGATGTGGGCGCAGAGCATGTTCTCGTCTCACTGCCCCACGTTTTCCGGTGACAGATGAAGGTGTCATCAGTGGAGTGACGCCAGCTGCTTGGCTGCAGGTGTGACAGGCAGAGGGCGTGCGGACCAGACGTGCTGTGCTCCTGTACGCCTGTTGTGAGGAGGCGGTCGTCTCAGGGATGTCGTCTGCAGAAGGGACGGTCACCGCTGCCCTGCCTGGGTGCAGCGTTCGGAGGACCGAGCACATGTCAGATGTGGTGTAAACTGTGGTGCGTGGTCAGCACGTGAGCTCTGATTCTGGTGGAAATATATGAAGTCTGTTGAACACACTCCTGGGAAACTTGGAACAAGGGGGTTGAGTGGAAAGTCTTTAGAATAATTTTAAAACCTTAATCCACACAGGTCTTTATAGTTTGGGGAGAACCTCCCCTAAGCTTTGAGGTTTTTGATAAAAATGTTGCTGAGTAGTGGGCTTTTTGGTTCTATGGAATTGAGAAGATGAGACTATTTTGCAGTGAGTTGCATTTAACCTATGAAATCCCTACAGAATTTGGAGCAAAAGCTCTGGCTCATGTCAAACATTGTAACTCTCATAGGAAACGTTTTCCTAAGAGGAAGCGAAGTGTAAGCTTTAATGCAGCTCAGCTGGAATGGACGATCCTGACTTAGCAGAACTTAAACAAAGTGATTGCTATAACAGGGGCTGCTTGGAAAAGCCCAGGTGGAGAAAGTCCTGAGAGACAGCGCTGAGAGCGTGTCCCCTTCGTGTCGGTGGCCGTGGACGTGTCTGGGTCCCTCCCCTGCCTGTGACCTTATGTAGTGCATGTTGCGTTACCACGTTGGTCAGAGGTGCAGGTAATGTCATTTTCAGCCAAAAGGACAAAACTCACCACGGAGTACGTGTCACTCCGCAGAGTGGACCAGGGGTCCAGCTGTCTCCCTCCACACACGCCGGCCGTGTCCGGAGAGCACCAGGCGAGCACTCCTGGTGAAACAGATGCACTTCCATGGGCACGTTTTTAACTAAGGGCCATCGTCCACCAGCACCCAGACGCTGTGAGGTGCTGGGCGTGGGGTGGCAGAGGGTGGCGCTGAGTGTACTGCAGACTCTTACTTTGTGGGCAGAGGATTATCTAGCCTTCCAATGCACAGCTTGCGTTTTTGTTCATTGATATAAGATGGGTTTGTTGTTTCTACTTTTATGTAACTCGAGGCGGCCAGGAGCAGTCGTCTCTCTCTGTTTTTAGTGGAATATTGGCTGATTGTCATTTTTTCCTTCTTATCTGAATTGTTTGGGGTTAAATCTTTCTAAAATTGGGAGCGTGGATTTTCCTCACTCAAATTCCATTCCTTGATTCTCTCGCTTTGTGTGATGTGCTTCTGGGCTGACAAAGCTTACTTTTTCTTTATTATACCAAAATGGCTTATGTTTTACTGAAATGCAAATAGTGAACAAAGATAACCTGCCATAAAAATTTCCCGCTTGCATTCACATCTTGGTTTCGTGGCCGGTTATCTGTTTGGAACCGTCACAGATACCAGCCCCTTCACTCGTCCAGTAAGGGGTGGAGCTGCCCAGAAGTGGCGGCCAGACAAGTAAGGTGGCCTGTCCAGTGGGGGCCGCCCGCATGTGACAGAGCTGGAGCTGACGTCACCGTCAGCGGATGCTGCTTCTGTGGCATCACTCCACTCTCGACAGAAAGTTTTCCTTTTTTCCGTATTATAGACATAATTGGCCAAAAGCACGCGGACCTCACAGTGTCAGTCACACCGTGTACAGAGCCGTGCACACTGTCTGGGGACGTTTCCCGTCATCTGTATGATTCAGTAGACCTAGTAACCAGCATAACAGAGAATATGAGGAGTTTGGCATTCTTTGTTACAAAGTACTGTTTATAGAGCCCTACTGTGTGTGGCTGGACACGGGATGGCGTCAAAGCCTGTCCTGCACCCCCCCCGCCAAATAGGCCACACTGTGTGCTCAGATGAGCCCTGCTCAGTGCGTTTTCTTGGCTGTTTATTTTTAATGCTGAGCTAATTCATGTGTATCAATAATTCAGTGAAGAAAACATGCTTATCTCTGAAGAAACAAGGGAAATGTATTAATATGACAACTTAAGAGCACCCGGGACTGACAAGGGCAGGAGTGGACGCCAGTGACCAGCCCTGGCGAGACGGGGTGCGTGGCCCAGGCGTGGCAGTGGGGGGGACATGTTGTACAGACTGGCCAGGGAGGGAAGGGTGGCAAAGGGGACCCGGCTGCTGGGAGGAGACCCCCGAGCGACGGCAGTGCCACCTGCCACGACGGGAAGATCATGGGATTGGCAGGGATTCGTTTGTGTCCTTGTTCATTTCTGATATTTTTGTTTGAAGCAGCCAAGGCCAACATTTAGTTTTGAAGAAGTTGAAACAAGTGTTTTATTTCCAAGTAACATGTCAAGAAAATGTGTTCAGTTAAATGAGCAGAGTCGCTAATGCCGTCTGGCGGGATGTGCATGGACTGCGGGGTCCGTTGCGGGGGGGGGGGCGTCTGCACCCTCATTCCGCTCACCTGCTCTGTCCCCGTGTCCCCTTAGCAGCTCCAATCTCTGCGCCTCTGTGGGGGTTTCTGAGGACAGCAGATGTGTCCCTAACAGCTCGGGGCTGGGCAGTCATGAATATGTTATATTTATATTGCAGCAAATAATTGATTCTGGCATACTCTCAATTTGACACAAAATGAGTGTGTTTATAGAAGAAAGTGATTTGAATAAAATTATAATTTTTGAGTTGGGATACTGAATTATCTCCAATTTGTTTGTGTTTCTGACTTTGTGAACGTTGTTTTTCTTAACATTTTGAGAAGCGGGGCTTCTTTCCGATGGCTTGGTCGGCAGCGGAGGGCAGGCCCCAGGTCCCCACTGAGTCGGCAAACGACTGATGTGGTTCGGATCTTGTTTAATTAGTCACATCCCTGAAGCCCGTCCTTAACCTTTCCCCTGGAAAACGCCTGTTCTCTTTTTAAAGCTCCAGTCGGCTGGTTTCTCTTCTTGAAGTCCCGCCTCCCCTTGGTGACGCCCTGGGGTCTCTCTGCCGCTGTCCAGGGTCCTGACCTTGCGTGTCTGAGCCTGGTTGCTCATCAGCACACCCCAGGGGCTCCCCGAGCGTCCCCCCTGCCTCTGCTCCCCCCGCACGGCATCATCGCCCCATACGCCTGCCTGCGAGCGTGTGGTGACGTGTCAGTGTGTTCGGACGGGAATCGGGCGGCAGCCAGGGTTCCCGCGTTGTGCTGGCGGAAAGCCTGTTTTTACAGACAGGACGCGCGGTGACCACGATGCTGCGCTCCAGATAAACACCTCCGTGCAGACACCGCCTCTGCGTTTATTTTTCTATCGGCCTTTGGCTTTTTCTATGAGTTTGGGGTTCCAGCTCTACAACTGCGAGCTTG
>NW_017731450.1:3560955-3562910 GCF_001890085.2 Hipposideros armiger | reverse complement strand
ACAACCCAATAGAATTGATTGATACGTGAATGAGGGAGCTTTAAAAAACAGGAAGGAACAACTGTTTTTAAAAGCGTCTAAACCTCCTGACGTTCTTATGAAACGTGATACTTTCATCACACTTTCCCGTGATTATCTTACGTGACTTCCTTGTCTAGTGAGCTCCAGCTGCCACATCATGATATGGACGGGGCGGCTTAAATAGCAGAAGTTCACTTTTCACTGTTCTGGAGGCTGGAAGTCCAAGACCAAGGTTCTGCAGGGCGTGGGTCCTGTCTGCTCTCGGACGTGCCCTCCTGACGGCCGTCTTCCCTCTGTCCTCACGCGGCCTCTCCTGTGCAGAGCGAGTTCTGGCGCCTCGCCCTCCCCGTGAGGACACGTGTCCTGTGGGATCAGGGCCGCCCTTCCCTCTTAATTGCCTCCTCAAGGCCCCAACTCCAAGTCCAGTCACAAGGGGGGTGACGGCTTCATCCTGGGAATGTGGGGAACACAGCTCAGTCCTGGCAACTTCCTACGCAGAGCACGTGTCATAATCCTCGTTTTCCAGATGCAGAAACTCAGTTTTGCAGAGATTTTAATGACTGGGCCAAATTTACTGAGGAAATTTTAGCAGATTACATAAAGCAAATATTTGAATGAGTAGCTTTCTGGCTTCGTCAGAAGAAAAGACGGGAGGCTCTTCCAGGTCTGGTAACAAATATCAGAGACGTTTATGATAAAACTGTCTTCCCTCACCTGTCAGGAGTGTTACGTAGCCAGATTTTTGGTATGCAATAACCCATTTTGCGCACGTGATCATTTTCGATAGTCCCTTTGAATTATCTCTCTGAGATGTGTGCATGAATAAAATGACAGATTTAAATGACAGCATTTGACAAAGTTTGTAGAGGTCAAAACAAACTCATTTCTTCTAAAAATATGTTTTGTCTAATATATGCTTGTTCTCAATGAGCTTAAAGTGCTTGTACTAACGGCTAAGATTGAAAAACACTACTGGGTAATTTTGAGAAATCTATTATGTAGTAGAATTTCCGGATAATGTGATAAGCCAGCTTTCTGTCTTATGCTTCTCAGAGTTTCTCTTGAAGCATAAGATGTGGTTGTGTCCCACGAGGGTCCCCATCCACGTGTCCTGGAGTCCAGCCGGGCGTGGTGCTGCCCAAGAGAGTGTCCTCGGAGACCAGTGGGCTGAGGTGACCAGCTTGGCGGGACTTCGTAGCAGGGTCTGTTTTTATCTCGGTTTCCATTTGTAGTACCACAGATTGAGGAGTTGAAATTGAGTCATTCCTGCAGGATTTAAGCAAAATCGCTTTGGAAATATGTACTTTAAACAGTTACTTAAGTTTAAGAAGTGCATGTGCGTTTTGCATTTACTTTCTGGTAGTGCATTTTAACCTAAACTTGGTTTGTTTTCTGAAATGTTTTAAAGCACAGAACCGTCACCCTCCGCAGACAGCCGGTTGGAGGCCTGGGCCTGAGCATAAAGGTATGGAACACTCTTTCGGCCCCACGTCCCTTTCAAGGATCGTTCCCATGTTGACCAAACCCCACTCCTGTCTTCCAGGGAGGCGCCGAGTACCGAGTCCCTGTCGTCATATCAAAAATATTCAAAGACCATGCAGGTAAACGCCGCCGACATGACGTGGGTGTGCTTTGGGACAGCGTGGGAGATGGCGTAGGATCTGAAGTGAAAAAATGAGCGGCTGTTTATTTTGCCTCATTCGATGCGCAGCCATTTTATTTTTGTAGTTGTGTCTCATTCTATTCTGTTCTCGTGTTTCCTGATCCTGCGAGCCCCTCGGAGCGAGACTGTTTCCATGTGTGTTGTCACAAGTTGTCCTCCAGGGACACTGGCGACTGGGCGCCGAGCACCAGGTTTCTAAGGCCTGACAGGACGGGGAGGAGAACTAAAGGGACAAGAAGCCGGGGTGTCCTGGGCCCCCAGGACGAGTGCG
>NW_017731450.1:3555912-3560025 GCF_001890085.2 Hipposideros armiger | reverse complement strand
CCCCGGACTCTGCACAGTTCCCAAATCAGCGAGAAAACAGGGCACGTACTCCTTGGCACTGCTCTTCTTGGGACACACGAGCATGTCACTTTCTAAGAAAATACAGCTTTAATTAAAACCACAGATGGCAGGGAAGAGCTGCACAGGCCTCTGAATCAAACGATCACTTTTTGAGGTGGTTAAAGCATTTCAAGCCGTGATGACTCCACTGACACGGAATCTGTTGAACGTCAGGTGTTGTAACTGGACCTGGAACGCCCCTTCGGTGCCTCTCACCTGAGACTCTGTGAGCAGAAGTGACCCGTCCTGGGTTAGGCGTCACCCGGCCACCGCGGGCCTGCTGGTTAAGCATCACTCACGTCGGTTCTGTTTCTACGATCTCTGTGGACATTCTCAGTTCTTTTTCGTTAGTATAGGTTTAATTTGTAGATAGAAACACGCTTCAGAAAAGAGCGAGGACAAGGGAATAAGACTAACCACCAGATGAAAACCAGAAAAACGTTTTGCGCTCTGTTCAGCGAGAAGATGGCGTTTCTCTGTGGCGGGTGAGGGGCCGGGTGCGGTGTGTGCCACAGCACCGGTGACAAGGAGCCTGGCTTCCACGATGGCGCCTGACCCGTCTGGCCGCGAGCTGGGGAGCAGGCCGCCAGGTGGGGCTGCCCGGGGCAGCACAGATGACGCGGGCCTGCAGGTCCCTGGGCTTCCGAGCCCCGGAGTCGGAGGTGCTCACACGCGCTGCTGAAACCCTGACTCTTCTCTCCTCTGCCAGAGTCACTGGAACCCAAACCCAGCAAATCCCAAAGCGGACGCGGCGTCTCCTCCGGGCCTGTTCCCCTTCCTGTCATTGACCCCTGTGGTCCTGAAAGCCACGTCCTGTGGGTCACCCGTTCCTTGGCCTGTGCCGCCCTCTCCATCACCACTGTCCTTCCTGGGCTCAGGCCCCAGGACCCTCGCATGTGTCTTGGAGAGAAGGCTAACGACCTCCTTGTCCGGGCCCTCCCCACTGCTGCCACTGTTAGTCTCAGAGGCGTCTGTGCGTGTCACGTGCGTATCACGTATGTGTCACTGGTGCGCGAGTTCCCTGAGAGCCGGGCCCGGTGGACTGGGGCGGTGAGCGCATGCCCGGGACAGGTGCTGCTCTGTCCTCACCCAGGAGCTGGGAACACCTGCTGACCCCGCCATGGTTTGGGTACCTGGTGTGGGCGGGTAGGTGTTCCATTGTCCCTCAGGAAAGGCCTCGATGGTGTGGGGTTCTCTGCATCTCTCAGTCTCTTCCGTAGGGACCAGGGACATCGGCGGCCAGCCGTCCACCTGGCACTGCAGTTAGGGGTCGGGCTGGAAACCGGTGGTCAGAGCAGAGTGTGGAGTCACGTCTTGCATCGTTCATCCTCACCTTCTCCAGTCACATGCAGCAGCTGAGTTTTGTGGAAAACAGCATGGCAGGGAGCACTGCCGTTACAGAGTGTGTGTTCCATTGCGGAAAACAGGCAATAAATAAAAATATACTAGAGGATGGCCACTTTCATAATGCAGTCAGTGACATGTAAGCGAACATTTGAACGAAACGCACGCGCATGGGCAGACCTTTGCAGTCATTTGAGGACTTTTCAAAGCAAGTGATTAGATCTGTCCTGTATCTTAAAAATATCAGTCAGGCTGCTGCTAGCACGAGGGCCAAGCTGGGGAGCAGAGCAGAGCCAAGAGGCAGGTGGGCCTGGCATGTGGGTGATTTTGGTGAACCTGGGATAAGTGGTCAGATTCTGGACAAACTGTGAGGGTCCCCCAGTGTGGCCGAAGGTCAGCTGTGTCACGTGACAGAAAGGGAGAACTCGTGCCGGAGTCCNAAGGCAGCACTGGGGGCTTGCGGTGTGGCCGCTGATGGTGACAGTTGTGGGCAGTGTCCGTGGGTGGCCCCTTCTGCAGGGAAGGTGGTTGTGGGCTGGTCTGGCAGTGCCCAGGCTGGTCTATCTCAGTGACGGGCCGGTGGAGTGTGAGAAGCTCGGCGAGGGGGTGGGACGTGAGGGAGCTGACCAGGTCCTCCACGGGCCAGGCTGCTGTGCACCTGTCGGACGAGAGGGGAGCCTGGGTGCCGTTTAGACTCACCCCTCAGGCGCTGTGTCCTTGAGCTCAAACACGACTACTTTTCTGGGTTGAGTGTGAGCCATTTGAAAGCACGCTCTTTCAAGTCCTCCGTGTCCGAGGGTGCACTCGTGGGCCGGTGGCCATCCCCTGGGGCTCTGTGCTGCTGCACCAGGAGCAGAGACGGCGAGGCCCCCTGCTCTCTGGCATTTGGGAGTCTGGGGGTGCAGGCCCGTGAGCAGGGGGGCTGTCAGGATAGGTGTGCAGGCGTGTGTTAGGAAGCCGCTTTAAAGGAGTCACGCACAGCATGTCAGTGCCTTGTCCCCCTGAGCTCACGGCCTGTTGTTCTGTCCCCGCTTGGTCTACAGACTAAAACTGGTGCCGCGTTGCTGCACGACGAAGCATCTGGAAACACGTATGCCGTCCGCCTGAAGCTGACAAAAGAGGTACTGACAATTCAAACACAGGATGTCATCTGTGTTAGTGACAGCAATCGCAGTGCAAATGTAAGTGCCTCTGCGTCTCCAGGCGCCAGCGGGTGGTCACCGTGTCTCACGCTGATGAGTCACGTGAAAGCCCTCTAATGTCACTGTTCTGGGCTGATTACTCAGGACGAGCCCCCGCCATGGTTTACACGTCCCCAGCTGCTGGCTTGGATTGTCACAAAGCAAAACACTGATGTCACAGTTGTATCGCGTGCTCTCTCCCCATTCTTACGTTCTTTGTTGGTACATTTTGGTTGAGGAGCTTTACATGAAAAGATGACCTCAATGCCACCATCTGAAACATGACACAGTCTCATTGGGAACTCAGAAGACACGACACGGCAGGCCCTCTGCTTACGGAAAGAATAACGTCCAGAGTGACACACAGTGAAAGACGGGCAGACGTGTCTAGCGTTAGCTGTCAGCTTCGTCCCTGTGCCTCTAGGGCAGCGGTTCTCAACCTTCCTAATGCCGCGCGACCCCTTAATCCAGTTCCTCATGTGGTGGTGACCCCCAACCGTAAAATTATTTTCGTTGCTACTCTATAACTGTAATTTTGCTACTGTTACGAATCGTCATGTAAATATCTTTTTGTTTTCTGACGGTCTTAGGCGACCCCTGTGAAAGGGTCGTTCGACCCCCAAAGGGGTCGCGACCCACAGGTTGAGAACTGCTGCCCTAGGACATAAATAGGAGTCTTCACCCAAAGCATGTTCCTTCTTTGTGTTGGTCCCACTCCTGACTTACCGGCCCGTTGTCCTTAGAGTAAGAAACGTATTCATTAGGTGTAGTCGAGTACTGAATGAAGACCAGAGAAAGGTCTTGGGCACTTTTATCTCCGAGTTTGACTGGAAAAGGGCTATTGCACATGCTCCGTACACAGTGAACTGTATTTAAAGCCGCAGTCAGCTCATTACCTCTAGCAGGCTTACGTCACTGTGGACACACATATGTGCACATATCGTCAACAGTAGCTGGGGCCTTTCATTACTGCCTCGTCCCAGTGATACCCACCCATCAGCCACACACACTGACACTCAGGAAGTCACGTAGTTCAAAGTAAGTTTTTTTCAGTGTGCTTTTATAAATACCCCAAGAATCACCTTCATTCCAGTCCCTGCTGGCTATTGGGAGGCACTGGTGAGCCCTGGGTGGTTTGGTTTTCTGAGACCTCATGACCTTTGCCTGGGAAATGAAACCCACTGGGCATTTCCCCCATTTGAATCCTCAGTCAGTCTGTCCTCAGGAGGCACAGATGCCGATAGGTTTTTAAACTCTCCTGATTCAGCATCAGAGTGTAGAATCTGCACATTCATATCTTGTTTAGGTTCCTTTCCCTTCAGATCAACACGGCATTTTGAATGCGTAGAATTTCGAGATTTTCTAATTATCTCCTACAGAAAGCATGTGCTTCGCAGTATGAGAGACAGCTTTTTCTCATCTGTCAGGGTTTTTGTTTAGATTGCTTTATTTTTATAGTCACTGTACGTTGGGTATGTCATAGTTTTCTAAATTGTAATAAGCTTACGTTTGTGGTTTGAATGGATGG
>NW_017731450.1:3552098-3554886 GCF_001890085.2 Hipposideros armiger | reverse complement strand
GAGAGAGGCTTAGAAGTGTGACAAAGGATGAAGGTTATAAAAGGGATCTGGCACACGTGGAAACAAAACAAAGGAGCATCTAGAAATAAAGGAAAACCAGTGAAATCAGGCTGTCAACGTACCCCTCAAATAACCAACCAGAAACGAAGAATGTGGGGCCTGGAACAGACGTGGAGAAAGCCCAGGGACAGCCCGATGGCTGGGAAACGGCCGAGCACCAGGCGACCTGAGGGGGCTGCTGGCCGTGTGAGGGCGCAGAGACCTCGGGCAGCAGCGTGCAGGGGCCGGGAGGCGGGAGTCAGGACGGGCGCTGCCGGGTCACATGCCTGATGGACGCCGTGGTCCTTGGCGAGGAGCCGGCAGGTTCTGGGGGAGACATGAGGAGCACTTCTCTCTGGTACGGAGCCCGTGCTGCTGGTGGGACGTGCTGGGCTCGGCGCTCCTCTGCCTTGTGGGAAGGTTTCCTCCGGCTGACGTCGCCAGTCTGTGTACTGACCTTAGAATTAGGTCCAGAGCACGTAAGCTCTGCGCCCAGCACATCTCAGGCAGCCCTGACCTAACCGGGGCTGCGTGCGCCCAGCCTGGGTCACAGCCCGTCTGCACGTGTCCTCGCCACTGCGTCCGGCCACGCAGCCTCACAGCAGCACACTTCCCCTCACCACTGCTGCCGAGTGAATGACTGACAGCGGAAGCACAGGCATTCTAGAACATGTGACTTAAGATCCCTAAGCGACACCGAGTGACGAAGAAGCCGGCAGCCGCGTGGTCCCGAGCCATCCGGAGGCGCTTACAGTTTCTTTCTGGCACATCCCCATGGTCCACGGAACTTGGTAAAATCATTTTCAAAAATTAGGTTCTTTGCTTGCATAGCAAGTACCGTGAAGAGTATTAACAAACTTACCTTAATTAGGATGAAAGCATTACACTTGGACTAAACTCTCCCCCACAGACACATTTGTCACACCTGCCGAGGTGGTGGCACTTCCGGCTGACCTGTCTGCCTGAGGCACGGGGCACACGCCTGAACTGCTGCTGTGCTGTCCAGCGGCGCCTTGCGGCCGCCTCACCCGCCCAGTCGTGTCCACCGGCTCCTGCTCTCTGGGTGCAGCCATCAGGAGTAGCTGCCACCTTTCCCTGTCGTAGCTTTCTACGTCTTTTAGTTTTTTTATTCACACCCTTAATGTTTGTTATTTTATTTCCTGACACTCAGAGTAATGATCGATTTCCCATAAGATATTTTATCATTCAGCCAAACCACACGTAACTTAGTAACAAAACAACCCTTTGTATTTTGAATTTGGCCAATATATTCCAGTTAAATTACTTTCCAGTGATGCATAAATTCTCTCAAATTTCATTTTCAACCCATGTGAAGTAAAAATGATGGCCGAATCATACAAACCATGCAGCAGTAACTTGCAGAACAGTATTTTAGAGGACCAGAATAAGAAATCTGATGTCAGCATCAGAAAGTCCCCCTTTTTTTTTTTTTGGTTTGACAAAAAACATATAATGGGTAAAAATTATCTCTGTGTTTGAAAATGGCTCTATCTCCAAACATTTGCAGTCAGAAGAGAATGTGGAGGCAGTGGAGTCCTGTTGTGTGGTGCTGGCTCCCAAGATGTGAACGTGAATTAAATGTCAAAACACGGTTTTGGATTAAATGATAAAAAGGAGAATATTTTCTAAAGGACCTTATCTCTTATGTTTGTGAAAAAAGAGCCGGATTGAATTGGCAAAGAATTTATTGAATATTAACCATAGATTTTCAACCTCATTCTCCAGAGTCGCGTACGATTTGATTATGTCCAGGACTCGCTCCTGGGGTGGGAGGTGAGCCCTGAGCCTGGGAGACAGGCCACTGAGCCGCGGGGACAGTGCCTCACGGAAGAGGCACCGGCTGAGCCTCTTGTCAGGTCGTCTCGGGAGCCTGTCCTTAGGCGGCTGCTGCCAGGGAGTGTACTGAGGGAGCCACCAAGGACTACTGCTTGGGCTCCGTTAGAAGGTGCCCCTGATAGCGTTAGGTCCTGTGGAGACACCTGTTAACAGGTGGTTAACACTGTGGACACTCCCCCCTCCCCGGGACTTCGGGTGACAGGGCCAGCTGTGGCTGGGCTGTGGGGCCACCACCAGGCAGGACGCAGACAGACGGGCGAGCAGCCTGACGCATGTGGAAGGTGCCGGTTAAAAGCTGCACGTGTCTTGTTTCCTATTTGTTTTTTCACCGTCCACTCATTTTTTAAAATCTTGTTTTGAGAAGTAAAGTTGTTAGGTGTGATCATGTTATCATTTTAGAACCTTAATAGCTATAAAAATCTTCATTTATGAAAGCCTGGATTAGCTGAACTTTTCTCCCAGCTTTGAAATACTATTGGGTGTCAGGAAAGTCATGACGCATGTTTGCGACAGATGGCACTAGTTCATGTTTGGAAGTACTGGAGTCATTCGCATCTATGTTATTGCTATGTCATTTGACAGCTGACAGTTCTAGCTTCATTCTAAAAAAAAATTGAGTAATTTGGTTGAGTTCTGGAGATTTTTACAGCAAGTTGAAGATGGAAGACTAAGCTGTGCATTTTTGCCATATTTTACTGTTTTACTTCCATAATGGGAAGACCGCACGTCAAGCTTGTGAAAAGTTGCATAAAGTGTATGGTGACAATGCTCTACAAGAACGTCAGTGCCAACGATGGTTCACATAATTCCACGCTAGTGATTTTTATCTCAACAACGCTCCTCGGTCAGGGAGGCCCACCGAGGTTGATGATGACAAAATAAAGGCATTGAT
>NW_017731450.1:3537409-3545733 GCF_001890085.2 Hipposideros armiger | reverse complement strand
TGTTGTTTTAGTCTCAGCCATAGGTGAACTGTGACAAGGTAACGAAATGGCACAGTCCCCTCCTGCTAGTGGAGAACAACTTGGAGACAAGATCCGGGAACCAGGGATGCTCGAGGAAGTGGTGACAAGCACAATGGCCTTGGTCTTGGAGGGTAATCGCAAGGAAGTCTTTCTTACTCTGGTTTCACCCTCCTCGTCATCAGCTAAAGTTTTGGATTCAATCACCACAGTTCCCTCAGCTCTGAAAGTCATGCTTCCATCAGTGACAGTCAGGGAGCCCATGCCCGCGTCCCCCATCGTCACCGAGGCTCGCGGGAGCGTTGTGGATCTATCTCCCTGGCGACTCCTGTTTGGCATCACTAGTGGCGTCTTCCCTTTGTGAGGACGCGTCTTCAGGAGTGGGACCTCTGGGTGGCTGAGCCTGGCCGTGCGGTGCTGATGGACAGGGCTCTTCACTGGTTTGCGGGGGTCCCAGCAGCTCATGGGACTTGCAGCTCGAGTGGCTGACCAGACCGAAAAGGGAGACGGGTCAGTTCATCTTACCCACCAGGAGGACGGTACATCCTCCCTCGGTGTCCACGGACCCCCATGGATGGGAAGACCCACGGAGGCTCGAGCCCCTGATTGGCACATCCTCCGTGAACTTGCTCTACGTCCCTCTGACACATGACATGGTGCAGATGCTGTGTAAGAAGCTGTTATGTTGTGATGACGAGAGCAAAGCGTGCGGCGCCCTCGGAGGTGCTGCGGGCCTGGGCGGGCGCCCCCACAGCCGGGAAGCTCACCTTTGCTGGTGAGCTTGCTGCAACGTGACATTGCACAGAAAGTGCAGTGGTGACCGTGTCACCCGGGTGCACACTTAGGACAGCCCAGCTTAACCAGTCTCCCGGGTCCTTCTGTTTTAGCTCTTCACTGGACCTGAAAGCTTTTTCATTTATTTTCACCTATTTTGTAGGCTGTTGTTCTCCAAATTGTTGTATACAAATATTCTCTTACTAATTTTAATATAATCTGTTCTACATAGTTTGACCACACAGTAAATTAAATTGTAAAATTATTTATAATTTCAGAAACTTTAATCTTAAAACAAAATTAAAATTTATTTTAAAAAACTAAAATTTAAGTCAAAATTCAAAATGTACTTATTTAAACAATATTGAAATTTATTTATTAGGATAGTACCCTAATATAAGATACAGGGTGACATTTCCTCTTGGGGTTTAGCCAGGTCAGTGTGTTTCATGCGGACACAGCCGTTGGCGTCACGGCCAGTCCTGTCCAGACACGCGTTCCTCGGCACCGAGTTACCGGCTGCACGAGTTCACAGCACTCCAGCTGCTACTGTTTCTACACCATGAAAATTATCTGCTAAGAAAACACCTCCCTCTTGACAGTAGCATCAGAAAAGTTGTGTTTTTATGTGGAGATGCATATTGTTAGTAAAACAGAGCATGGCGGCATCTTTTCTCCAATGTCACCAAACTCCGTTGGACCACGTGCACACGCCGAAACGAGCCCGGCTCCACTTTTGGGTTACCTTTTTGGAGGTGTGCGCAGGCGGGGTGAGGTGAGCGGGCCGGGAGCCTGGGGTTCCAGGTCTGCCCGCAGCTCTGCCATCACTGCAGGTGACAGGTGACTCAGCCAGCCCTGGTGAGGGTCACGCCAGACACATGGGCTTGTCCTGTGGTTTAAGTGAGCCAGTGCTTACAAAGGGCTGTGAAGAGAGTCTGACATATAAGAAACGGTCAGTAGTTTTTAATCGTTAATCCAAATTGTAAAATTCAGTTGAGTCAGTGTTCAGACTTGTTAGGAAGTATTATTATCATTTTACAATATTACCCAGATGTTCATGTGAATCAGTATTTAACAAAAGTGTCTGAATTTTACAAAGACTAATTATAATATTCAAGAAGGAACAAATTATTTCTATTATAACACAATTATGTTGCAAACAGTTACATTTACATAACCTCAGATAATAGCAATTAATTTGACTTGAAAAGGCAAATATAACAGAAATAGAAGACATCTAATTGCAGCTTTTTTGCATTTTTGAATATTTATGTAAATTTTAATAAACTACACCCTGCTGTATTTCAATTTTATGTTATGTAATGGCAGGATTACCACAGAAATAAACTAAAATTACTTTTTGGCTGAAATCCACAAACCCAGCTTAATCTGAGCAAAGAGTTAATTTTATTTAGGAGCATTAATTAACATTTTAAATGAAAATCAAATTTCCATGCTTTTATCACCCATTTTGCTACTTTTTATTATTTATTTATTTATTTATTTTTATAGCTGAGCCATCCTGCCACCTGTTGGCAGCTCAGCTTGGGCGTAGTGTCACTGGCCCATGTGGGAACTGAACTGGTGGCCCTGCTGCTCAGAGCTTGCGCTCCCAAGCCAACTCTTAACCAACTGAGCCACTCGGCCAGCCCTCATTTTACTACTTTTTAATTTGCTTTTGTTAAGACTAAAAGTGCCCCTCAAGTGGAAAGCATTTCCAAGGTGTAACTGGAAAGTTCCCTGAGTCACTTTGTCACCTTCCCGCCCCTGACGTGGCCTCAGGCCCACAGTTTGCAGGTCGCTGTGTCTGAGTTGAGCCGACACTCGGCCGCTGGTCACTGCAGGAACGCCAGGTCTCGTTGTGTTTCTTAAGCTCCTACTGGATCTGCACCACAAGAAAGTTATTTAAAGTTCTGTGACGTTTTTGACCACACTTGAGTTAAATTGTCTCAAGACCATTTCAAGTGATATGTTTGAGAACCTTGATTATTCTGTAAATGATAAGCTGATGGTTCACTGCAAATCAAAACGTCAGTAGTTCTAGAAGCCAGGCTGTTGCCACAGACGGGCCAGATGAGTAAACAGACGGCCAAAGAGGACTGTCCCCTGCTTGCTCTTCCTGAGGCTGGGGCTGGACTTCTCTGTCTATCTGTCTGTCTGTCCTTTAAGTGAGCCGCAGCTCAGGATCTGGAAACTTCTGTTTCTCACAGCAAAGGGGAGTAGAGGGAAGAAGTGAAGGAGAAATCAGCAAGCATTTTCCACATTTAGGTTAAAAATACTTTCTGTTGCCCAGACTCCTGGCCTGTGATTACCTGAGGATTTGCACCTTTTCTTTAAGGGTTTTAATTTATCTTTTAATTTTCTCAAAACCTTCGGAAGCTGTGTGTGGGCTTTTTGCTGTTTACCTGGTCGGCCGCTGGCATTTTCATTCCATTCCCTGAGACTTTGTAAGAGGACACTGTGCGCACACCGACGTACGCGGGTTCCTTGGGCCCCGTCCCCCCCGCCTGTCCCCTTCACTCGGGGCTCCCACGCTGAGCGCAGCCTTCGGTCACAGGACGCCCCATCAGGAAGCCCAGGATGGAGGCGGGCCTGGGACCTGGCCTCTCCCAGACCCACATCCCAGCCACTCGCGACTCCTTCGTGGGCTGAGCTAAGTTTTAACATTTTTGCTGCGATGCCCATCTGTAGCCAAATGATATTTCCAGGCCTCTGACTGCAGCGTTCGA
Source organism: Hipposideros armiger (assembly GCF_001890085.2). Classification (NCBI taxonomy): domain Eukaryota; kingdom Metazoa; phylum Chordata; class Mammalia; order Chiroptera; family Hipposideridae; genus Hipposideros; species Hipposideros armiger. The sequence continues at coordinate 3,542,212 of NW_017731450.1, read as the reverse complement.
CTTTGCCCCACGAGCTCAGTGCTCCAGAAAGGAAGTTTAGGAAAGCAGATGTACATTTTTCTATAGTTTTGGGTTTTTCAAGAATGAAAAACAATAGGAAATTTTTATACGTTAAAGTAATCACTTATTTTAATAAAATATAGCAATTAATTGTATTTACTTATAAATACCGTAATTATTTTCTGTGGATTTTTGACACATCTTGGAGAACAAACTTGAAATCAATTAACACAGTGAAAAGGTTACTGAGACAAAGCCCCTGTAATCAGACACTGCTCCATGCAGACCCGACTCAGACTCGCTTCCATGGGTTCAGCCGCGTGTCTGCCGCAGAACCTGCCCCTCCACCTTCGGGGCGCCTGGGGCTCTGCACCCACCTGCTCTTTCCTGCTGGTCCTCCTGCCAGACGCCCACTTCCTCCTGGGGCTTCTGAGGTCTCAGGAGCAGGCACCCGACTGCACGAGCTCCGAGCTCCGACAGAGTTCCTCTGAGAAAACTCATCGGCCCACGTGGCTCTCAGCGAGGACGAGGTTCTCGGGCTCTGGGCAGCCTGCCCCGCCGTGCTGCCAGGACTTGGGCACACACGTCACTTCTGGGCAGCACAGAGTGCTGCACTCCATTTTAGGTTTGGGAACTGGTCAGAAATAGCTTCCTTCAAGTTCCTAACAAGTGCTCAGTGCAGTTTCACCAGGGGATGACAAGTGTGCATCGTTTTAAACTATCGTTAGACAGATTCACGGATTTTTCCACAATTACCTACGATTTGTTTTTGCAAAAGCTGGTGCACCTAAAAGCAGAGACCTCGATTTGCTGCAGGTCCGTGCGGGCTGGGAGGTGAAACCCTGTGATGATCAGAAAACCGTGTCTCTGTATCGGATCGTTAGAAGTCGAAGCTTAATCACGGGGACATCACGTGGCTGTTCACTGATGTGAGTGCTTCCTCGTCTGAATGAGGGGGGTGCCAGGCCACCCCCTGGCGCCTGCAGCTGCTTTTCTGACACCGGGAAGAGCCTGATTTTAGACCTCAGCTTATTACTGTGGCTAAAATGCAGAAATAGGGATCTGGAAAGAATATTTTGACAAGTAATGATACAATATTTCTGATCTACATAAACATTCCAGCTGGGTGATGAGCTCATTTTTCTTTGTGCTTAAAGGAAATGTGTGATCAACTGTTGCACATCTGTATCTCGAATTCCTTTCTGCTCACTTGTATCTCCAGAGGCTCCACTGAGCTTAATCTAGACGCTCTGAAGTCACACACTGGCGAACAAGCGCCCATCGGCCCCTCTGGGGCCCACTGTCGGCTGCAAAACAAAACGAAACCATGGCGTCACCAGGCTCCACAGGGAGCGTCCCACAGAGGAAGGGTGTTGGCTGCAGGGACCCGCAGGGCTGTGGAGGCCCCGGCCCGGCCGCGGGCAGTGCTGTGAGCAGGTGGAGACGGGCTGGACCCCGTCACGTGGGCCGAGGCCATGCTCAGAGGTGTAGGTGGGCTCAGCGTGCGAGTGGAGGGAGTGTGTGCGGTGTAAGCGGCCAGGTTGACCTCCTGTGGAGAACAGACCCAGGTGAAGGCTAAGGGGACGGTCAGCGGGCTGGCCCCACGGCTGCTGGGGGCTGGTGTCCGTGCCTGGAGAGGTGTCAGGAGCAGGGAGGGGGTGCCGGTCGGGGACACGGCAAGCGCAGGGGCCTGCAGACACGCTGGAGCCAGCTCAGATCACACGTGAACTTGAAACAGCGACATGTTGACATAGGACTATAGGCTAAGATTTGTTGAGTAGATGTGTATAATTTTGCAAATAAAAACCTTGATACCCAGACAGTTAAGGCTTCTCGTCTGCATGTGGAATGCCTTTTTCCAGAGAACCTCAGAGGGTGGGAGTATCATTTCCAAAAATCCTTGCATGGCACGTGTGTGCAGGTCACTGGGGCGGGTCAGAGAGCGTGAAATGGGCTTGTAGGTCCGCCATCGACAATGCCACAAAGCCCCCACATTGAATATGGTGTCCAGTGCCTCTTGCCACGCCGCGGTGGTGCCTGGTCCCCGGCTGCCTGACTCTGCTCATCCTCCTCCCTACCCTGTGCCTCACCCCTGCCTCACCCTGCAGCTCACCCCACGCCTCCGTCCTCCGCCCGCCCGTGCCCACCGTGGTCCCCCCTCCTGTTTATGGGCAGGGGGGGCTCTGAGGCCTGTTTTACATTTCCTGATGTCCCCATCCACCCAGCAGAGCTAAGCTCATGTCTCTGAGGGTCATCAGAGCACCACACCTCTCGTGATGTGTTACAGCCCCTGGGATGTGGAGCTGATGTGATTTCACAAAAGACTCATATAATCTACAGTGTGAACACTTCTGCCATCTTGTGTGGATTTCCACCTGTCCACCTGCCCGAAGGACTCTGAGCCCCACAGTTGGTGTTGTGATGCTCCCGGGACCCAGCTCAGAGCTGGAGAGGGTAGGGGGACGACAGATTCTGGAAGGACAGATTGCCGAAGGGAGGCGAGGCCACACCACATGGGCCGAGCGGGCGTTTCTGGGCAAGACCTCAGCGTAACTGAGAACACTGTTACCTGAAACAGCACCCTTACATCCAGGAATACGGAGGCTGTGCTTATTTTCAACACAGTTTAATACCGCCAATGGCTAGAAATGATGTTGACAGTGGCTGTGAGACAAAACGGGGGATATTAAGAGAACCTGAGTGTTGAAGGACTAGAGTAGCTTCTGACTTGGTTTCCAATATTTCGTCAGAGACTTACAATTAAAGCAGCGTGTGAGGGCCGAGGCCCGCGAAGGCGCCTGAGGTTTTGTGCGAAGGTGTCCAGTCTGACCCAAAGCGCTCTCCCTGCCTCCACGAGAGCAGGAAGGTGAGCTGGGTAGTAGTGGAGTCACACTCGGCCTGCACACCATGGAGGCCCTCTTCCCTGTGACGTGTCGGCAGGCCCTCGTTAAAGCAGGAGTGTGACTCCATCCTGGGAAGAGGGGCGACTGCTCAGCGGCTCTGGGGCGACTGTTCCATTGTCGGTGTCGACTTCCGAGTGAGAGCTGGGACTCAGCGTTCCCACACGCGCTGGCGCAGTCCTGACATCTGCACCCACATCACACACGCCTGTGTTTGGAAAGCAGCTCTCAGCTGTGGAGTCATCCGGGTGCTCAGCTTTGTGGGGCTGCCTGGGGCTGTGCCGCCGGCCTTCCCCACCCCCCACACTGACACACACGCTGACACACACACTGACACATTTACACATGTGATCACATTCTCACACATACACACATGTACACACATGTGTGCACACACAAGCATACCAACGCCTGCCCACATGCCCACATGTGCGCGCACACACACATTCTCACACTCATCCAGTTGCTGAAACACTGAGCTTAGATGACAGTTGTGACACAGCCTGGGTGCCTGCCTTGCTGTTAACACTCTCCGTTTGCACCTTGCAGCCGACCAAACAGGGATGCTGTTCATAGGAGACGCCGTGCTACAGGTCAGTGTCTCGAACCTCAGTCCTTCATGCGGCTGCATTCTTATTTTAAATTTACAGTAATCAATCATTATCCTGAAAATCCTTCATTTGTCGTCTCTTCAGGTTAATGGCATTAATGTAGAAAACGCGACTCATGAAGAAGTGGTAAGTGTTACGTTGTATTCTTTGTTCTGTTTATCAGATATTCTTTTATAATATCTAAAATCTAGATATTGATAGTTTTTCTCTCTAGATTTTCATTTCATGGAGTGTATTCATAGACAGAGCTTTAGAACTGGAATGAAAACCTGAGAGACGCGTCAGGCATGTTTCAGAAGGAGCCCTGTGCAGGGCTTGCTGAGTCCCATGCTGGTGGCTCTGCATGGGGACCCCTCGGGCAGGGACCCCAGACACTGTGAAGGGTCCATTTCGGTACGTCTGTCTGTCTCGAAGCCGGGAGGATGGAGGTCCAAGCAGTGTGGACTCGCTGGGGAGGCCTGAGGCCGCCGGCTGTGCTGAGAGCAGCATCTGTCAGGGCTTCCACACTCTCACTTCCTCCCACCACGCTCGTGCGCAGAACCCCTGGGAGGATGGCTCACAGGTGACGCACACCTGTGGTGACAACCCGGGATGATGGTGCGTCCTCATGTGTGTCAGCAGGCCTCACCCGGCATTCCTACCGTGGGAATGACTTTGCCGGCGTCATGGACGAAACAGACCTCCAGCCCGAGGCGTTGGTTCCGTGGTTGAGCCCTGAGCAGCCGTGCAGCTGGTCGGCGCTGTGGCCGCGTGTGAGGAAGGTGGGGCAGAGGAAGGTGCTGTGTGTGTGTGTGGAGCTGCAGGTCCCCACCTAATTAAGCTGATCCTGACAGATGAAGGATGGCGGGGCGCCGGCGGCCGAGCGTCCATGGGCAGGGCCTGACTGAGGGCAGAGGCGCCACGAGCGGGGGGCAGCGGAGGAGGAGCCGGGGGGCACCTGGGACAAGCCGGGCCGGCCGTCAGAGCTCCCGCAAGGACTTGCGTGTGGCTGTCACGTGAAATCCAGCGCAGCTCCTGTCTGTTAACATCGCCTCTCAGGGGCAGGTGTGTGCGTTCACTCACCACCGCTTATCTTTCCGAGAAGCCAGCGTTTAGTTGCACGACAGGACAAACAGCCACCCGACAGCAAGTCCTCTGGTCGGCATAGCACTGAATTCCCGAGACCAGGACCCAGGGCGCGAGCCGTGTTCCCGAGTGAGGGGTAACTGTGTGATCCATTCCTCCGTTTCTTCACTCAAAGTGTATTTACTGGGCTGTGATCTGTCCCAGGCAGAGAAAGGACTCACACATGG
>NW_017731450.1:3533439-3534076 GCF_001890085.2 Hipposideros armiger | reverse complement strand
CTCCAGCTCTCGACAGGCAGAACTCAGCAAGTGTCCCGAGCGCCATCCTCACGACCTGACAGGAGATTACGGCAGCCTTTCCCTCTTGTTACAAGGAGCATAAGTGCTGGTCAGAGAAACAGGCTAAAACAGGTAGATCAGATAGATGAAAGATAGATAAATAGATGATAGATGAAGGGTTGTGAGACAGATAATAGATATAGATGATGAACGGGTAAATGACAGATACAGCTGAAGGATAGAAGGTAGGTAGAAGATGGCTGGATAGGTCAATAGATGACAGTGACAGATAGATGACAGATAGATGTAGGCAGGTGACCACCATGAGTTATTCATGAGTTGGGAAATTGTTTAGAGAGATGACTCCCAACCCGGAAGCAGATTAGAATTGGCTGGCACCCCACAGAGATTTAGTAGCTACTACTCCCGAATCCTCAGACCCCTAAATTAGTGGGGCTCCAAGTCGTAGGAATGGGCAACAAATTCCTAGTGGAGCCATGGGTGTGGTTTGTGGGCGAGGTGTTTGCAGCAGTGGTTGGCACCATGCGAGTGTAGCCTCTTTTCACTCAGCCCCTTCGCCGGGACCTGGTCGGGCCGCCCTGTGGGCCACCCACTTGGTGATGCAGGTGCACGTCTC
>NW_017731450.1:3530094-3531354 GCF_001890085.2 Hipposideros armiger | reverse complement strand
CTGGCGCATCTGTGTCTTACCAAGTTGTCCAGGGCATTGTCCCATTTCCCCCAGGGTTGAATGAACGTGATGTCACCAATGCAGCGAACCTCCAGGCTGCTCGGGGACGCTGAGAGGCTGCACTTCCTGTGGCCCAGACAGTGATGGGAGGGCGATGTAGCCGCGTGGCCTTGGCGCAGGACAGTGAGGGCGCCCGTTGCCACCTGAAAGCACATGCTCCTGGTGGCGTCTGCTAACAGGCTGCAAACTGCAGGAGAACGCGTCGGCTGCGTCCGTGGTGGTGTGCGAGCTACAGACGGGCGTCTGCTCTGGGAAGGGCAACAGCTGGGCAGCAGCTGCAACTGGTGTCCCATCCGTTTATACTCTCAGCAAAGCAGTGCGCTGCTCAGCGCTCATGTGCTCCCGCCCGAGCCGAACAGATAAGCTGGTTGGGGCGCGCTGAAAACTGCCCTCTCCACTTCTTCCAAGGCTTTCATGCGCATGGGTTTCGGTTTTCTGTTTCGCAGTTTTAGGGGTTTCCACTAGACTCTTCTCACCAGGAGACGCCTGACTGCAAAGGTCAGGGAACCAGGGTAGAGATTCTACCAGTCAGGGAATGGTCTGTTCAGCCTCTCTTCAGAAAAGGGGAGGATAGCCACAGGGTGTGTTTAGGGCCGTGGGACAGACATGTGACGCTGTGAGGTGAAGGGCACTCCCCGCCTGGCCTGCTGCACCTGCTCCGCCTGGTGGACCAGAGTGGGCGCTGGCGGTGCCATTCTGAACCAGCTTCGGAGCTTTCTTTCCATCGCGAGGGGTCACGGGGCCACGGGGCCCGCGGCGGAGGCTACAGGAGTCTGTAGCTCCACACAGAAGTGGTGCCCAGCGATTTCTGGGGAACTGAAGTGTCATTTAAACATTGCCGCTAATATTTGCGCCTGGCTGTGCCATGGTTAACCCAGGGGCATGTGTTCTGTTCCGCCAATGTCAGAAAATCGGCTATTTGTACAAATACACTGATTTCTCAGATGGCTTTATTCTCTGGCACGTTACGGTCATAGAGTGAGAGAGAGCCTGTCTGTGGTGTGCGGATGAAATGCCAGGCTTCTGTACTTGGGGACATACAGGCATTCTCTCGTCATCCCAGCTTAGCCTGAATTTTCAGTGTTTGAAATTCAGTGTTGGCAATAACTGAATTCCTGAGAAGCAGGGGCGGCTTGTAGGGGTTATGTTTTATTTCTGTGCCTGGTCCTTTGGTGACGGTAAAGTAGCTTTTTTTTTTTT
>NW_017731450.1:3515382-3527039 GCF_001890085.2 Hipposideros armiger | reverse complement strand
TCCCCAAGCACGTTCCTGTCTGCAGGGGAAACGCGGTGGTTTCGGAGTGGCCTGGCATGTGTGCTGTCATTCGGCCTTCGTTTTAATTCTAGGGCGTGTGTGTAGGTCAAGCTGTGGGAACCTGGGGTGCGCACACACAGTCGGTCAGGCTCCCCACGCTTCTCTCCTGCGTGGGGGTCTGAGCCTCGCTTCTGCTGAGAGGCACCGCTGGCTGGCGCGGGCCCTGCACTGTGCCCGCCTCAGCGCCTGTCTTCTCTGAGCTCCCCCAGGACCTCAGCAGGGCCCGGGTTTGCTCAGGGTTCCGCGAGGGTCCCCTTGGCTGCAGCACGGGTGCCTTCGGATTCCCGGGGCAGGGACTTTGCAGGGTTGGGGGGCAAAGCCGCAGTGTTCCAGGGCCTCACCACAGACATGAGTGGACACGTCACACGCAGAGCTGCCCACGCTCGCATGCTGGACAGAAAGTGCCCGGAAGGGCAGCTGTGAGGGAACCCAGCCGCTCCTCTGGGCGTCCTGGGACGTTGGAGACAGCGTGCCAGCACCCACTTTCTCTGGACCGTCCGCCATCAGGGTGAAGGCCCACGCGTTTATCCTGATTTGGCTGAGAAGTTTCTAGGCTCTGGTGGGCTGTCTGGGCCTGTTGAGCCCCTGCTGTCCCGCCCTGACTGAGCAAGAGCCTGTGTGGGTGCGTTTAGCTGCCGGGGCGTTGGGCCCCATCACCTTTGTCCAAAGGAGAGAACTGAGGTCACAGAAAGTCACAACAATGTCCCTCGCCTGTGGGGGGTGGTAACAGCGCCTCCCGCACCAGATGTCGGTTTGGGTAAAACAACAGCGCATGTGAGCTTCTGGCTCAGCTCTCTGCAAGCCGGTGCTGGTGTGACTGACACAGGCGTGTGCTTCGCCTCCTCTGCGGCAACCCCACCCCCACCCCCCCAGCCCTCATGCAGGCCTGACGGCACCGGTGCCCAGAGCTCGGCACGCGGTAACTGATGGGGGGGGGAGGACAAGGGGGTGAGGGCCCCCACTGAAGGGGCCACTCGTTCAGCTCCAGTCCCTTCAAGGTCATTGGGAAGCTTTGCCCCAGAAGCATCAGGTTTTTCTAATTTATCAAGAAACTCAGAAATCTGGATGTTCACGTCATGTCTTGTTTTTGTCAAATCAGAATTGTAGGTCCCGTGCAGCTTTGCCCTCCCACTGGCGTCTCCCCTAACGTGACACTTGCCCGTAATTGGTGGCTGAGGGTCTCTCTGGGCCCTGGAGGTGAGGCAGCTCGCCCCCCCCCATCCATGCATTGCGGTGTCTACTCCATGTCAGCTCAGGGCGAGGTGGCCATGTGACCACGCAGGGGGCACCACTGGGCACCGCTTCTCCCAGAGGGACAGGCATTCTGTCCTTGGGAGTCCCAGTGGCGCCGAGGGCGTTGCGATCTCAGGGCGTTCGTCTTCAGCTCTGTGTGGAACAACCGTCTCTGTTTTGTCCTCAGGGTCCCCGGGACCACCCAGTGCCCACAGCAGCCGGGTCTCGTCACCCCTCTTTGACAGCGGTCTGCACCTGAACGGGAACTCCAGCCACACAGTAAGCTGGCTTCTGCTTGTATTTCACTTAGGGGACAGCAGCTCGCCACAGACTCTCTGGGCAGGGTTAGAAAGCACCCACTGCCCAACAGAGATCCAGTGGCCGTTTCGGAGGAAGCCCTCACACGGGGGGTTGTGAGGCAGCCGGGCGCCTGTCTGCTGTGGGCTGCGTCCACCCCCAGTGCGCGCGGCTCAGCGAGCAGGCAGGGCGCGTCCTCCCGAGGAGCTCGGAGTCCTGCCCCTGACTCCAGGACGCTGACCACACACATCGCTGGCAGGAGTTTTCAGGTCGCTCCCGTCAGACCCTCAGGAAAGGGGCGCTGCCAGGGGTGGCGTCTGAGTTCGTAGCAAGCACCTAGGCAGGTGATGCCTTCTGCCTGTAACGCGTTTTCATCGTGTCCAAGTCTCCACCCTCCCAGGAAACCCGACTTCAGCCACAGGAGGGAGAGGCTGCGATCAGGGGGGCTGCAGACCCGGGGCCTCGTCCCTCAGGAGCCCCCGCCTGCCGGCCTGTGGCTGCTGCGCACCCCTCCTCCCGGGAGCGGGGTGGGGACAAGGAGCTTCCCATTAGCTGTGTGGAAGAACGCGCACTAGCAATCGGCCCACCTGCACCATCAAAACGGTCAGCTGTGCGACGTGCAGGTGGAACCCAGAGAAAATTGTCACGTTTGTACAAGACCGCTTTAAAGTAGCATCCTTTTTCATTTTTAACCTTTTAATAGAGTTCTTCATACTTAAAAACTGCAGTTAGTATCCCTGTGAGTTAGGAAGCAAAATAATAAGGCAACTGAGAAGGACCTCACAACTCAAATCATTCATGTGAATACAGTCATACCTTGGTTTGCGAGCATAATTGGTTCCGGAAACAAACTACTCGTATTGCAAGACATCGCTCGTTTACCACGTTAAATGTATTAATGTTTGCTCATCTTGTGGAATGCTCGCAAACCACGTTACTCACAACAGTCCAAGGTGTTACTGCGTTGTCCCTAGCTTACACACCTATTCACGTGTGACGTGTAGCCCATTTTCCGGCGTTCCCAGAAATAAACAGTGTCCTGAATCCTGTATTTGTCATCCCCTTGATAAAGAAAATAGCTGTCTATATCCCTAAAATACACCATTTCCTTTATTGTGAGCTTTATAAAATATTCTGTCATAGACTTCTGGATATTATGTTTTTCTGTGCTACTTACTACATTTTTAAGATCCACAAGTGCTGTTGTGTGTGGGCCTGACACATCCTTTGTGCTATATGGTATTTGTATGACTGCAGTTTATTGACTGTTAGTTTCCCGTGGACGTTTGATGTTTGTTCCCTGGGCCGGGTTTTGTCTTTTCCATTTGGTTGACATTGAAATTGGGGCTGCCATGAGCATACTTATACGTGTGTCGGCTGTAGACACAGATGTGGGCCGTCTGGGTGGTGGGTGATGCCAGCCTTTGATCGTCATGGTACACGGCACTGGGCACAGCAGCCCTGGGAAGGCCGGCTGGCCCACGGCTGCCCCACCACTGGGTATTTGGGGTGTGAAACGGCTGCCCCCAGCTGTGCGGTCACTGAGGCAGCCTCCTTGCTTTGCCTCCTCGTAATGACCTGGGTTCCTCCTCCTCTGTGAGGTGCTTTCATCCCCTCTTTCACCTTTCCTCACTGCTCCATGGAAATGCTTCACATATACTTGGAGTTAATATTTTATTGGTTATGAGCAGAAAATGTCTTCTCACGGCGTACAGCCTGTGCTTTTGTTTTATTTACAGTGTCTTTTGATAAATAGAATTTCAGTGTAGCCAGATATATCCATTTCTTTCAATCAGAGCTTGTGGTTTTAGGATCTTGTTCAAGAAACCCTTTCTTATTCTAAACTCATAAAGATATCAGCTCATATCTTCTTCTAAATATTTTGAAGGTTTGTTTTTTACTTTATAAAGCATATAAGATGTGTTTTTGTAAAACATGTGGAAAACTGGGATCGAGACTCATTTTAAGGGTAACCAGTCATCCCCATCTCTTTCTCAGTGACCGGCAATGTCACCAGATCACGTGACACGTGGCCTGGGCTGTTGCCGAGACTGTCACTGTGCACTGTGTGTCACTGTCAGCACCAACACCACACACTTAACTACTAGCTGTCCACTGTAAGCCTTCGCCTCTCACCACCTCCGATTTCACTGGGTTTTCATCTTCTCTCTTCCTATATTTTTTCTTGTGATTTCTAAAAACCTTTGATTAGATCCCACAAAGAGACTTTGGGATTTTGATGACAAGTGCGTGAAATTTAGATCTACTGGGGAGATACCTTTCCTATTTGTGAAAACGGTATGTGCTCCTTTATTTGGGTCTCCTTCAGTATTTTTTTTTCTTTTTTGATGAATTTCAACACATTTTACTACTCTTTTCAAAGAACCCACTTTTGGCTCCACAGACCCATGTACCACCACTGTGTTCATTTTTGTTGTCTTTCTCTTCACTTTCTTTGAGATTTTGTGCTTTTTCTTATTTTTTTACAGTCAAGTCTGACAAGCTCTGTACTTTTGTTTGAGTTTATTGTGATTGCTGATATATTTCAGCTTGTTTCTAATCAGTGACTTTAAATTTTTGTTTGTCCCCCTTTTCATGCTCTTTCCCCCTTCTTGACATAATTATTTTGTTAGTATTTTTCATGTGTCTTTTGTTTTAAATTCCCTTCTACTGGTTTAAAATTTACATGCATCATCTCCATTTATTAGAGGTTAATTACCCTTGACATCTTACCGTCTATACCTTGGTCATAAGATATAAAAATACAATATCCTAACCTCCCTCCTCAATAACACACAGACCTTATAACATGAGCATGAACCGTCCCATCCTGACTTGCTGCTGTGTTTGGAAGCCATCCTTTCTTCTTATTATTAAATTTATTGGGGTGACATTGGTTAGTAAAATCATATAGGCTTCAGGTGTACAATCCTGTAAAACGTCATCTGTACATCACATTGTGTGTCACCACCCAGAGTCAGCTCTCCTTCCATCACCATGTATTTGTCCCCCTTTACCCTCTTCTATTAACCCCCACTTCCCGACTCCTCTCCCCCTTTTCCCCCTGGCAACCACTAAACTGTCGCCTGTGTCTATGAGTTCCTGTTTCTCTTGTTCCTCTGTTGTTTTCAGTTTTATATCCCACATATCAGTAAAATCATATGGTTCTCGACTTCTTCTCTCCGACTTATTTTGCTTAGCGTATAATCTCAAGGTCCATCCATGTTGTCACAAATGGCACTATTTCATCTTTTCTATGGCAGAGCAATTTTCCATCGTGTGTATATATCACATCTTCTTTATCCAGTCATCTATCGAAGGACACTTTGGTTGTTTCCATGTCTCGGCCACCATGAATAAAGCTGCAGTGAACATTGAAGTACATTTATCTTTATGGATAAATGTTTTCAGATTTTGGGGGTAATACCCAGGAGAGGGATTGCTGGGTCATATGGTGATTCTAGTCTTAATTTTTTGAGGAAACTCCATACTGTTTTCCATACTGGCTGCACCAGCCTGCATTCCCGCCAGCAGTGTGTGAAGTAAGCCACTCTTTCACCCACATCAGTCAGGATTTCTAGGATTACAGCCTCTGTTTCCCATCACAACGGTTGCATGTCATGCTCCTTATAACATCCGCTTTCTTTCTCCTCAAGGCTTCTCACTAGAAGTCACGGCCTATTAGCAAACTCTACTTCAGCTTGTATTAAAATTGGTTATTTTCTCTAAAACTGGAGACCTAGTTTCCATCTACTGCTGATGCCAAGAAGCTCTCGGTGAAGCAGGCTCTCCGGACGTGTGTTCTGGGCTGCCTGTGGGGTCCTTGCTGCTGGTATGTGTGGCTTCCTGCATGGCGACTGCATACAAACCCCCTCTTTACTTTTCCTGCTTTTGATACCTTGTGTTTCCTGAATCTGAGTCGGTCACAGACAGTTCTCCAGCCTTATCTTGGCAGATACGATCTCACCTGCACTCTCTCTGGTGTCTCCGCTGGAACTCAGGCTGCACACGTGTGTATTCTATCAGTTAGAATCCATCTTTTCCTCATTTTCTTCTCCTTGTCATTGTGCCCTATTCTGGGATTTTTGTTTCGTTTTTTCCAACTTTGTACAGTATCCTGGCTAAGCCATCCACTGAGTGGGTTTGTTTTTTTGTTTTTTTTCCCAAAAAGAAGAGGATATATACAGAGTGCGGGATGTGTACCCAGTCCTAGTTCAGGAAGATGAGTAGCCTGTGTGAGACGGTGCATAACCTAGAAAGTGACCAGACAGCAGTGGTGGAGAGAAGCCACCTGAGTCCCCTCCTCCCACCCCTCCCCGCGCCCAACCTGTCACTTTATTGGCCTCAGGCCATTAACGTATGTTCTCAGGCTTCTTTGGATATAATACTCATGGGTAGAGTGACTAGCATAACACTCTGTGTTACCTTCACCCATATTCATCATCCTTATCAAAAATGAAAGATGGAGAAAGAGAAAGTCAGAATTTAATAATGTGCTGTAATTATTCAAATGGCTATTTCACCTCCAAAATGAAGTGTCATCAAGTTGTTTAAACTTGTCACAGAGAATCTGAATTTTAGAGAGTTAGAAAATGACATTAATGTTATATTTTAAAAAGATACCAAGACTCAAAATCTATAACAATTTTAATGACAGCCTACTCGGTTTGCCAGCTGGTCAGAACTAATTAATCTAATAGCCTGTGTGCCCTACACGCTGACCCACGGGGCTTTCTCTTCTGCACTCAGCCGTGGGCTGCACGCCACGCAGCAAAACGCAAGTGCATGAGTTAACGGTAGCTGTGGATTGGACAAGGTGACAGGAGCTCTGCAGTCTGTGTCATTGAAAGGAGTGACTTGGGAGCTTCCTGAGACTCAAAGGATTAGACTGTTTTCCAAGTCTGCATTTGTAGACGCTCACATCACTTCCATTCTCCCAGGACCAGACCTGACAGAGCAAGAAACAGAGCCATAGTCAGAGCAGCTTTACCATCACGAGAAGCCCAGGGGGCCGGCTTCACCTCTTACGACTGTGCACCGCTGACCCCGATGCAGGTCTCCTTGTGGCGGCGGGCTGAGCCTGCCGGATGCGTCTCTGCTCTGCCCGATTGCCGGAGCAGCTCCCTGAGCGACCTTGTTCTCTGTTTTCATTTGAGACTGAATTATTAACGGCTCCCTTTCCCAGATGCGCACCCCTCAGCCTTCCTCCCTCACCTGCAAGATGGACCCTGCTGGAAGCTTTTACATCCGCTTCCCGTGCCCCCTCCCAGCACCTGGTTACGGCTCACACAATTCTAAATTCTAAGTTCATCGTTTATACTACACCATTTTTGTGATAAAAATCCTTGCTGAGCATTTATAAAGATAAAATCTCATTCACACTAACGTCATCTGTTTAGATTTGGAAATATACATTGCAAAACACGTCGCTCCTGCTAGCCTCACCTTGCATCCTGGCAGCTCCTGCTGGCTTACTTTCCCTCCCAAGGGCGCAGAGAGGGCAGCTCCTCCACTGTGGGCGGGTCCACAATGCTTTCCTTTCTCCTCAGTGGTGCTGCTGCCTTTACTGGGGGTTCTCGGATAGTTGGGTGCCGACCTCATCCTTTGAGACATTAGATACTCATCTGATTAATTTCCCTCTGTGAGAAAACCTTACGGAAAATGAATAAGGAGCTTCAATTAAAGAACAAAAAAATTCTGACAGTAAATACCTGATTTTCTAACTTAAAAACATTAAAAATTTAATTCAAGAAGACTATGGTCATTGCAGAGAGCTGAATGACTCAAGAAGTGTATGGGAAAAAATGTATCAAAACACAAAACAGAAATAAAGTTTTACAGAAACTGTAAGGGAGTGGATAAGAAACTTGCAAATAGTAGTTGTAAAACAGAAAAAGTAGATATAATAAGAAAAGTAATTAAACAAATAAGAATGTAACAAAATACTAAACAAATAAACACATAAGTTAAACAAAGAATTGAGTTTTCTGAATGAAAGGGAAGGATAGACTCTCAGGCCCAGATAATGAATGAGTAAATGATATTTAACTGTTTAATTAAAGCATAAGGCACATACAGGGAAGTAAACGACTCCGAACTAACAGCTCAATAAATTTTATAGCATGTTGGTCAAATTATAGTACATCACCAGAATCTCAAAGAAGCCCCGCCCACCACTACCACCAAAAGTAACCACTGTCTTTACCTCAATCACCATAGATTAATTTTGCCTGGTTTCAAATTTCCTATGGATGGTGTTCTACCTTTTGAGAAGACTCAAATTAGAAATGGAAGTGGAGACATTACAACTGATGCACACAAATACAAAGCATCGTAAGAGACTACTGTGAACAACTGCACATTAACAAATTATACAACCTAGAGAAATGGATAAATTCCCAGAGATGTACAAATCACCAAACCTGAATCATGAAAAAACAGAAAATCTGAACAGACCAATTACAAGTAAGGAGATAGAAGCAGGAATCAAAAACCTCCCAACATAGAAAACTCCAGGAACAGATGGCTTCATGGGTGAATTCTACCAAAGATTCAAAGAATAATTAACACGAATCCTTCTCAAACTCTCCCAATAAAGAGAAGAGGAGGGAACACTGCCAAACATATTTCATGAGGCCAGCATTACCCTGATATCAAACCCAGACAAGAAAACTATAAAATTAGACGCCAATATCCCTGGTGAACATCGATGCAAAAATCATCAACAAAATGTTAGCAAACTGAATTCAGCAATTTCAACATTAAAAGGCTTATCCACCATCATCAAGTGGGCTTTATTCCTGGGATGCAAGGACGATTCAGCATCTGCAAATCGTTAACATGATGCACCACAGAACACAATGAAGGGTGAAAAGCATCTCAGTAGATGTAGAAAAAGCGTTTGACAAACTCCAACATCCATTTATGATGAAAACTCTCAAGAAACTATAGAGAGAACGTACCTCAACATAATAAATAAAGGCCATAAGTGACAAGCCCATGGCTAACGTATACTTAGCGGTGAAAAGGTGGGAGCTTTTCCTCTAAGGTCAGGAACAAGACAAGAGTGCCCACTCTCCCCACTTTCAGTCAGCATTGCATGGGGAGTCCCACCAAGAGCCATTAGGCAAGAAGAGGAACTAAACGGCATCCAATTTGGAAAGGAAGAAATAAAATTTTCTCTGTTTGGATACAACCGCATGCAAAATCAGTATGCAAAATATCAGTTGTGTTTCTATACACTAATAACAAACTATCAGAAAGAAACATTAGAAAAATCATCTCACAATTCTATCAAAAAAAAAATACCTAGGAATAAATTTAACCCAGGAGGAAATGGTGTGCACACTGAAAACTGTAAGAGGCTAATGAAAGAAATTTAAAGATTTGCTATCGAGATATGGCAAATAAGAGAGCATGGTACAGTTCCAAGGATGCATAAAGTGACCAGCTGCACACAGTAGGGGAATTACAAATAGACGCTGACACTCATAGAAAACTTGGTACCTCAGAGGTGCCGTAGACATCACTGGGCCAGTCAAACAGGAGTGCTGCAAAAATACGTTGGCCAGGCCCAAGCTAGAAATACAAACCAGTTTCAGATGGGTTAAAGACTTACATGTGAAGCCTAATCTATACAACTTTTAGAAAGAAAACCAAAATTTGTATAATCTCAGGACAGAGAAAAAGATGTTTGTCTTTAAAAATGTTAATTTGACTCCATCAAGAAGGTTTCTGTTCATCAAACGCTGTAATAATGTGAAAAGACACTCCCAAAACTTGGTTTAACTGTTTTTATTTAAAATATAAGAACATTTACAAATTGAAATAAAAAACAACATAAAGAAATGTATACAAAAAATATCATTGAATATTTTCATAAAAGGGAACAAGAATAATAAATAATCACATGAAGAGATCCTCAAGCTCATTAATTAGAAAGGAGATGTAAATATCCAAATGAAATATCCATTCTCTCCCTAGGAGATGGTACATCAAATGGTACTAACATGTGGATTACGGGAATACTTTGTGTAAATAATGGGGTGTTAGTCAGTGTCACCACTTTGGAAAACAGGAGTAGCGTTTGGAAAGGGAACCTTTGAAAACCCTGGGATGCAGAAATCGCACTTCTGGGCGGCACGCCAGACCTCCGTTTGCGTGTGTGATAGGACATGTGCAAGAGAGTTCACTGAAAACAATAAAAAATGCTCGTCAGGATGAAAGCGGACGAGAATGGTGAGCCAGCGTGGAGGACGCACGCCCCTCAGCTACGCGGAGCCTCGAGGAGCCCTGCCAGGGCCCCCGCACGGTCCCCCATGTTTGTAAGGTCTGTGATCTCCTTCCCGTTCGTCACAGTTCCCGTCGCGGACGGCGTGGAGCGGCTCTCGCGTTTCCTATGCCAGCGGAGCGCAGTGCTGTGGGGCCCATTCAGCTCAGCTCTCAGTGAATTGGACTGCTCTTGTGTAGGCTTTAATTTTGTATTTTTTCCTAAAGAGGACTCCCTAAATTTTATCATCTTTGTGCTTCGTGAAAACTGCACCCACTCCAGAAATGAGGCCACTGGTTATGGGGGAGAAAGGGTTCCACTGTGGCCACCGGTGACAAAGCAGGTCCCTGGGGGCTGCAGCGTGCCAGTCACATTCTAACTTGTGAGTCCATGGGTGTCTGTCCCATGGGTGTCTGTCCCATGGGTGTCTGTCCCATGGGTGTCTGTCTCATGGGTGTCTGTCCCATGGGTGTCTGTTGTAATTTTATGCTTCATAATTCACATACGATACATGGACATAGAATATGCATGAATTTGTGTATGTCCATAGTCGTCACAGTTTTAATGTAGAAAGGAGAAAAGCTAGGACGGCCGTTACGCAGATAACTTAGGATCACCTTCAAACTTGAGAAGGGTTCTCTGGCCCTGCTGCCTTCTGGGCCCCTGAGGCGTTTGGATTTAGAGAATGAGGACACATTTGTGTGATGAGATTTCTCAGGGTTTTAAGATGAATTTTACCAAGACTTTTTAATATCTGGAAAGCACTTACCAGATATTAATTTTCAGAAATGTCTGCTGCAGGAGCACGGCCACTTACAAAGTCACGGAGAACTGAAGGTGTGTGCGGGGTGCTTAACGGTTACTGGTGTAGGTGTGGATGGTTTTAGCTTCCTTCTCTATGTGTAAATACCTGTGACAACAGCAGTGACGACAGCCACAGTATACAAGGCACTTATTAGACAGCAGGCATCCTAATGTCACTCTCGGAACAGAGGGGCAACAGCCTGGAGGCAGGAGAAGTTAGTCCACTTCTGAGGCAGCGCAGCTCCTGATGGGACGCGCGCTCAGGAAACGGCCGGTGCGCCGAGCAGAGCGTGAGCCACACGCCCTGGTCCTGGGACCTGCTTCTTGTGTTCACTCTGCACCGCTCGCTGCGTGCTGGGTGCTGTAAGCACGTCACACACGTTAATCCACGCAGCCCGCACGCCGTCCCCGCACGCCATCCCCGTTACCCCTGCCCAGAGGAGGAAGCCGGGTCTGGGACACAGTCGCTCAGCGAGGTGTTGAAACCACTAAGTCAGGATCCAGGACGTGGACCCCGGCCGGCCAGCTGCAGAGGCTTCGCGGGAAGAACCGAGGGTTTAGCGTTATGAAAATGCTCTTTCAGTCTTTCATGCAGGCATTCGTTTGTTAGACAACGGTGATTGAATATTTACTGTGTGTGGTGGTTTGTCCTGTTGCTGGAGAGTGTGGTTAGGCGGAGGAATGGCCCCAGGGGGGCCCACACATGGTCCCCAGGACCTGCGCACATGTCGCCTTACGTGCAAAGGGGACGCTGCAGCTGTGATTAAGGTCTTGAGATGAGGAGCTGACCCCAGACTGGCCACGTGGTCCGTGTCATCACGGGGTTCTCTAGGAGAAGTGGGGGGTGGTGGAAGAGGTGTGGGCGTGGCTTGAGGTTGGAGTGACAGCACGGAGTTAAAATTGCTTTGCTCGCATGATGAATAAGCTGCATTGATTGTGATTATATTAGGATATTGTTTTGCCGTAGGAGCGCCACAGTCCTATTTCATAGTAT
>NW_017731450.1:3506514-3507432 GCF_001890085.2 Hipposideros armiger | reverse complement strand
CTTAAACTCTGTGGGCCTCATTTTCTTCATGAATAAAATGAGAGGTTAGACCAGACCAGTGTGGACGCTCACTAGTGTTGAGCTGATTGATTAAGTTCTAAGGTTTACCTGGAAAGGCTGTGTCCCCATAATGTGTGCTGGGACGTGACAGCGCCTTGCACAGCATGTCGTCTGTGGCCGACTGTGCTGTTGCGTCGTCTGCAAGGACGAGGAGGAAGAGGTTGGTGAATTTTCTCAGTCTTAAGAGGGGTGTAGAGAAAACCCCATAAGCCATGCGTCTGCTTAACTGTCAGCAAAGGAAGCGTGTTTGCTGTTTTGAAATGGAGCGTTGTCCTAGATAAAACACATGTGCATGTGTGCACACGTGTGCGCGTGTGTGGTGGGGACAGAGTGACGTCTGAGGCTCTCTTCTGTTGTCCTTCAGTGAAAGGGAGAGTATAGCTAACATGCTTTTGATGAATGGTTATAATTCAATTTTCAGCATTAACTGATGTTAGTTGCACAAATTCACAATGAAAGCATGGTTATGATACCATAACACTGACAGGAACTCTAAGTTTTATTTTTAAACATGTGTCCATCTTTGGGAAAGGGAGATAGACCTGATAAGATATGTGTGTAGAGCAGTGGAAAGATTGATAGATACATCAATGATAGATAGATATAGCTAGATAGATGATAGATAGATGATAGATAGATAGATAGATAGATAAATGCATAGATAGATAGGCAGATAGGCAAATAGATTGATAGATATGTTGATTGATTGACAGACATAACCACAGATTGGTAGGTAGGTTGATTGATAGATATGATAGATAGATAGATAGATAGGTAATAGATATAGATAATAGATAGATGATTGACAGACAGAGTGATAGATTGCTGGGTAGCTCGCCATTTGTAAATTTAGCACTA
>NW_017731450.1:3503357-3506091 GCF_001890085.2 Hipposideros armiger | reverse complement strand
GAGCAGGCGAGCAGGCAACAGGGAACGGGCATGCTCCCGTGGGCCCCCAGTGGCCCTCCTTGTCCCCCGCTCCCGCGAACCCGTCTGGGATGGGCGTTGGAACACCACCGAAAGCCCTTAACCCAGGAGGGAGCTGCAGGGACCCGCTGCCCCCGGCGTGTGCGGCTGTAGGAAACATTTCCTGGGTCTGCTGGATGTTTCTCCAGGAAACGCACGTCGGGTCTGACGAGAAGCTCCAGGCTTGTCAGTGGCCACCGGGCGAGAAGCGTTTCGAGGCCGAGGGAAGGAAATCTCCCGCTAAGAGGCTGAAAGGGGCCCAAAGGGCTGTGAAGTGCAACCCGATTTTATAAAGGAAACATGTTTTTTCTTAGTGGGAATTGCTTTTTATCCTACATTTTGAAAAGAGAATTTAAAATGATTCTATCAAACAACCCATATTATTTTGTTCATTAAAACATCGTATATTATACTGGAAACCACTATGACATTTTAACTGGTGGTTTTGCAAATCGTTCCGATAACTGAAAATCAATGCTTGTTATGCTCACATGTTCAAAGCCGTGACAGGTGGGACCTGCACAACGCAAAATTCACAGAGGCGTTACTGTACCGAGCTCCGGATCGTAAGTGTAGCATCATGAAGACAGACACGGTGATGAAATTAATGGCTATTCACAATTAAGGGCATGCCTCCGTACATGATCAGCTGGAACGGACCCTACACAGCCAGCAGCAGTGCAAGCAGACAGTGGCGTTTCAGAGAAGCCAGCGGAAATACAGAGGAAAATAATAAATCTGGAGGCCACACAGTGCTGTGCTCATGTCTGCAGCCCAAACAAGTATTCTCCTGGACATCAGAACACAGTCCAAAAAAAAGTATGGCGATAATGAACATGGATAAAATGTCTCTTAACCCCCAGTGTTGCAGTATCACCGCGCCTGCATTTGTGGTGACGGCCATGGAATCAATGAATTTAAATGGAGAACATTAGGAGGGTAACCCAAACCCAGGTCTGGTTGTTTAAGGCCGGGTGGGCTTGCTGACCCCTCCACAGGCTGCCTCCTCCAGCTGCTGGTGGCCCCAGCGTCCTTGTCGTGTGGTCTCCCAGGGTCTTACTCGCTGCGCTTGGTAACCTGTCTCCCTCCGCTGAGGGCTGATGGGATGGCACTGGGCCCGCCCAGATGAGCCGGGGTGAACACTCCACAGAAAATCCTTACCGCGATCACAACTGCAAAGACGCTTTTTCCAAATAAGGAAACACGCCCAGGTTCCAGGGTTAGAGTCTGCCAGCTTTTATCCTAGGGTTGCCTCAGTCACCGGGACAGGCACACACGTCCTGGGACTCTAGCCGAGGGGTCACCACCGGCTGTGCAGGTCCCAGTCCTCATGGCATCCTAGAGTGGGAGGTGATCCTGAAATATTTCAATATCCACACACCCTGAATAGCTTTAATTTGCCTGATAAGAGCACGTTTCCAACTTTCATCGCTGCTGCTCAGCTGGCCCCTTTTCATCAACAGAACCATTTTCTACATTCCAAATGATAATCATGCAAATATGGGCGTGGGTTGGAAACGCACATCAGAGTCTGCAGTGGCATCAGCGTGTGCCCTTCCTCACAGCAGCTCTGACCACGGCCGGCTGTGCGCCTCGGTGAGTGCGTGCCGCCCGCGGCCCAGGACAGGAAGGTGGCCGGGCCGTGCTGCCCGGAGCCCCGTTTCTGGCTCATTGTTCCTTGGTTACCGGTGGGAGGTTGTGTCTGGTGATGTCGTTGCTCACCCGGGCTCATTTGCCATGTCCTGCGTCTTCTGCTCCCCTGACCTGCCCTCCTCCCCGCAGACGACATGCTCTGCCCACAGCCATCGGACAGACGGGTCTTTTCCGCTCACTAATAAGCGTTGTCCTGAGACCTGGACCCGTTAGAATGTCCCGACATCGGTGTCTTGGACCTGCGCTCACCCAGTGCGCCCGTCGGGTCGGCGGGTCTCGCCCGCACCTTCCTGGTTTCAGAGCTTCATCTTGTCTCCAAATTCCCTTCAATTTCACTGTCTCTCCCCGTGTCTCTCACTTTGGCTTTTCTCTCTCTTGTGCGGTATTTTGTTTAAAAAACACAGGGAGAAAATAGCTTAAGTTTAAATAGAAGAGCACCTGTTTCTTTCTGTATCTTTGAGCGAGTCATGCCGCGGGCTTTCTCAACGATAAAATGTGTTTTCTTTGGCCTTCATGGGACATGATGCGCCTGACCTGTGCCCAGTGCTGTGTGGCTGCTTCTGTGACTGTCGATTCTCGTTTATTTTGCACAGGCTCCATCGTCGCCTCCGTCGCCCGTAGCTAATGAACCAAAGTACCAGAAGCGCTGGCTAGACGCCTGGTCAGTCCCTCTGTCTATGGCGCGAATCTCGAGGTACAGAGCTGGAGCGGAGAAGCTAAGGTGTGTGACCTGTGTCCGAAGTGGGAAAGCTGACAAACCCCGCGTGCTCTGCCCAGTTCCTAGCGGTCCGCTGACCACTTCACGCATTTGCCTGGGTCGTTGCGTAGTGCGTGTCTGTCGTCTGATAGGTGTGTGTTTGCAAACCACAGTGGCCAGACGAGCTCTGCTGTGTGGAAAGGTGACTGTTGTTACTTCTTTTGACACAGGGTCATGAGGAGACCACATCTCCAGGTTTAAATGTTAACAGAATTATTGGGTTGTCGGAAAAGTCATGACGCATTTTTGCAACGAAAAACAGAAAAA
>NW_017731450.1:3493248-3497117 GCF_001890085.2 Hipposideros armiger | reverse complement strand
GTGGTCCTGTTGCTCAGAGCTCGCGCTCTTAAGCAGACTCTTAACCAACTGAGCTACTCGACCGGCCCCTGAAGCAGGGTTTTTTGATGTGTGTGATTGTGTGTGTGCCAGGATTGTGGTCTCGTGGAACCAAAGAATGGAGACACGGACCAGAGAGGTAAAGTTGCAGAAAAGGACAGTTTATTAGGAGAAAAAATACATTTTAAAGAAACAGAAGCAGGCCCGACCAGCAGAGAATGGCTCAAGGGCCATTGTGAGAAAAGAAAGGACACTCTGAAGAGCTGGAGCGGGCGGAGCAGAGGAAGCCCGATGGCCTCGTCTGCACCTTAAGTGGCCGCTGTAAAGGCTGCTCACAGCCTGGCTCACAGCCACCCAGGGATAAGGTTAAGGAGAATCAGAGCCTGTGTATTTTCATCATTTATATTTCATAAGGTATTTTAAATCTCATTATCATAATGATTTCAATTTGAAGAATATTAAATAATCTGTTGTCAGATAAGTTCATGTGCTCTTAATAATTGTACTGCTGTAATATTAAAAAATTTATACAACATAAATAATTTAGGTAGTTAACTGTCTTCACAAAATTAGTGAATTAATATTTATGCTTTAAAATAACAGATGAAGCATTTCCACTCAAAATATGTCAAATTGAAATAGAAAAATTATTTATATATTTTTATGAAACGCTAAGGTCATACTGCATAGAACTGCTGCTTTGCTCCTGAGACATGTCGTTTTTAGCTGAAGAAAAATATTTCAGAATGAACCTTTTCCCCTCAAAAATGATACTTAATACTTGATGGCTAATTGAGCCTTTAAGTGCTGCTTTTTGGAGAGAAAACAAACAAAAAACTATTTTAGTGAGAAACACACTTGATTAAAAATGGACAGATATGACACCTTGGTGGCCTTGTCCAATGGGTCACATCACAAAACAGCCACAAAAGCCTCCTTTTGTGTGCGCCAGGGTTTCCCTGGCTGTGCGTGTCCAGCTGCTGCTGCTCTGCTAACGGGCCACGTCGGTGACGGCCGGGCTGGACCTCCGAGGGCCACTCCCTCCCTTCCTCTGGCCCATATATTCACACGCAGATGAACTTAATGTCAGTCATCTGGACACGGGCATTTCAGAGAAATTAGAACTGGAATTGCAGGAAAAGCTGGAGCTTTGTTAACAAAATACCTTAATTGAGGAAAAAGCCACCGTCTCAGCGCTCGCGTGCCCCGGTGCCTAAGGCACTTCTCCATCTCCCAGGGCCAAGGCCGCTGCCCGCCGGCCAAGGAGAAGCAAGGGCAGAAGCAGAGCCCGTGACCGATGCGCAGGCAGAACCCGCGGTGGCACACGGCTGGTTTATCGGGTCACACAGAGCTGTCATCCGCTTCCAGGTCGTCTGTGACACAAGTGCGCAATCTCCCCCTGGGGAGCTCGCCCCCCTGTCCCGTGGTCCCTGATGTGAGGGGCTGCTTCCTTGGGGGCCCTGGCGGGCCGGGCTCCAGGCAGCCTGTCGCCGGACACCTCTGGTCTGAGCAGATTACCCACCGGCATTTTCCTAAGGGCCCCGCCGGAGCCACCTGGGTGGGGGAGCACCCCTCCTGCCTCCCTGGAGGAGGGAGAACGGGGCGTGCTCCCCCCACCCCCGGACCCTCACCCTCTGCACTCCCCAGCAGTTTCACGTCACCCCTCACTCCGGACCTGGATGATGAGCTGGGGTCACAGCTTGCGTCCCGCATTGGTGCCCTGCCACCTGTCACTTGCTTCTCTCTAGTGCCTCCTGGAACTGAGGACTGTGCGGCTTTCATGTCCCGTTAGTTTTACGAAAGCCCACACGGTCAGCCTGCACGAACCACGCCCGCGTCCTGAGGGACAGCCTGTTGTCACATGTCCCCCCTGAAGAGGCGCAGTGAGGCCCCAGCAAGCTTGTCATCAGCTCGGTGCCTCCACGTATTCAAGGCACTGTGTTCCCAGTAGCACCACTGACTTGCAAAGGTCGTCCCTGGGCCGTTTATGAAGAGCACTTCCCAGGGCGCGGGGTGTGACGTGGCCCCTGGCCTGGGTGGGCCCTGCCTCTGCCCGGGGCCAGCCAGCGGGCCTGTGTCCCTGCGTGTCTGAGGCGGTGGGCCCTCAGAGCAGCGGTCCGGGGAGGTGGCCGAGGCTTGTAGGAGGAAGGACTCTGTCTTGTGCTTGGAAAGCCTTGATACAAGTGAAGAGAAGGGAGGAGGAGCCTGGTGGGGAGCAGGGAAGTCGCGTCAGCCGCCTCGCCCCACGGCAGCCCCTGTGCCGGGGCCACGGCTGCCTTTCTGAAGCAGGACCAGGTCGGGCAGGGGGCTGCCCACGGGTTCAGCTCACGCTCTCCGGCGGCTTCTCACGCGGCCTCTGGACACGCATTTTCTGCTGTTTGACCGACCAAAGCCAGGAACGCGTAGGCGGACTCCTAGGGCCATGCACGGGTGTTTCTCTGTTACGTAGTGCTTCATTATCCTGAACAATGTCTTAATAAAAAGTCGTTTCCAGGGCGGGGAGTCAGCTGTGAGGGCTTTGCCATTCTGAGGGTCAAAACATCAGTCGACCTGTGACTGGACGAGGTGTGTGTTTCACATGGATTTCTGAGCAAATGTCTGTCTGAATTTTACATCGTTTACTCCCCCTGCCTCAGAGTCAAAGTCTTGCCTTCTTTTTATGTTTCTATGAAGCAAAAACTGAAACGTAACACTAACACAGATGCATCTCCGAAATTGGTAATTGTAACATTATAGGGACAAACTCAACTTAGACCCAAGTTCAACGGCCGTGAGAGATGAGTTGCTGAGAACACCAAGTATAAGCAGATGCTAGAGTGAATGTTACACCTGATTACAGAAAAATTATTTTTCGTATTTTCGTTGCACTCAACACTAGCTGACTAGCTCCTGTGTTCTAGGTTACAGGTTCACTGTCAGGTTATCACATGGAGCCCTTTCCACATTCCCACAGAGTAGACATTATAACTTTATTTATAGGTGAGTAAATTGGGGTTCAGAGGAGTTACATCCAAGTCCCCAAATAAAAGTAGCAAAAATAAGTAGCAGGGTTTGAGCCCAGGTCTGTGTTTGACTGAAACAGCTTTTTTCATACAAGGATATAAATCATATACACAATGTTTCTATACTTATATAATTATATATGCTTGCCCTGGTGCCTAAGGACAAACATCATATTGTTTACCTTTTATTTATAATAGTATGCATAGCAATACACATTTATATAATAAGTGTAAACATCTAATTGAGAGGCTGAGCCAATCCCCACACCAGAACAGGTGACAGTGAGTCACAGCAGGGACCCGACGCCCTCGGGACAGAGTGCAGACCCTCCCCCCGACGTGCGTGAGGGTTGGCGTCGTCTTCCTCAGTGGTCTCTGGTGGTCTCTGCAGGGTGCTGGCGTCCCAGAGTCGAGGTGACTCACCTGAGGACACACAGACCTGTCTTCTGGGGCAAAATATCCTGTATGCATCTCGCCCAGAGTTTGTTGGAGCGTGTAGACAGGGCAGGTTTGTTGGTAAGCTTGCCGGTTCAAATTCAGAAAACTCACAGCACCTGGCAGTACATGCTAAGTGAGTGAATCGTCCCTCCGAAGCTGGGGCTTGGGCATGCGTGCGGGGGGTACCGGGGGGACTGGCCCGCGGGGCTGAAGTCCTGCAGGGGTGGAACCCCGGCTTTGCCGTGGGCCGGCCCTGAGCCTCAGAGCCTCTGGCCCCACGTCTGCCCTGCAGGTCTGAGTGACCGTGATTGGGGTCCAAGGAGGCGACGACACGCGGCCCGCACTGCAGTCTGTGCCGTCAGTTCTTCTGTGTCTGGGAGCCCCCGATACACAACGTGATGAGGGGGAGCC
>NW_017731450.1:3465897-3489173 GCF_001890085.2 Hipposideros armiger | reverse complement strand
TGGGCCTCTGTCTGTCTTGACAGAGAAGAAAGCACCATGCTGTGTGCTCTCTGCCCTTCAGTGAGTTTGGATCGAATGGTCCTTGGGAAACGGAGCATCTGGGCCCCTAGAA
Source organism: Hipposideros armiger (assembly GCF_001890085.2). Taxonomy (NCBI): domain Eukaryota; kingdom Metazoa; phylum Chordata; class Mammalia; order Chiroptera; family Hipposideridae; genus Hipposideros; species Hipposideros armiger. Next base: position 3,489,061 of record NW_017731450.1, on the reverse strand, counting down.
GTCGTGTGCCTCTGATGTCATGGAAAGGGGACATGACACCCAGCTCTGGGAAGCCCAGTGCACACGTTGTCCCGGGCTGTGGCTTGTCCTCCCACCGACACCTGCAGACGCAGAACAGATGCCCCCACTCTGAGTGCAGGATGAGGCGCCAGAGATATGAACTGTCTCACCAGCCACCTGGCTGCCCGGCAGTGTTTAGAGACCTGCCTGATCTTTGCAGCAAGACTGTCTGACCCATGGAGCCCTCGCCCAGCTCTCAGCAGGACCAATGCCAGGGGTGTGCAGATGACACGGAGCTGACACAGCGCCTGTTGCCTGAGCCGTCACCGAGCCCATCCCTCCTGGTCAGGGCCCATCGGACCCAGCAGCAACCCTCATTCTGAAGGCAAATATGTTACTAGTTTTGCTGACTTTTTCATGATTTTAAGCAAGGTTTTAATATGGTCAAGAAGGGGCGAAAAGCCCAATAAACAAGGACTCAAACCCTGCATTTTATGACGTGTTTGACAAATGGGGGTCTTCAAGTCCATGTCTGCAGCCTGAGAGTTGGCTATTAGCTGTGTCTGCCCCCGGAAGCCCCTGTGGTCCCATTTTGAAGGAGGACAAGGCGGCGTGAGCATTTCAACAGCTCCTGTGCATTTTTCCTCAAGGGAGCCGTGGTCTGGGGACCTCAGTGGACAGGTTTGGAAATTGCCAATGAAAACCTCAGAGCAAAGGCTGTGCACTGCAGCCTGGGCGAGCTCGCAGGTGTGCGTCCTGGGTCCTGCCTGTCGTCCGCTGCTGCGGGGCCTCGCATTTGTCACCACCTCCTCTGGGTCTTCCTTTTTTTTAAAAGGAATTGGACCAGTGATGGTTGGCATTCCTTAGCTTTCTGAATTTTTCCAAAGATTTCTGAAAAGTAGGTGCATATTTAAACCCACCTTCTTTGAAACATGTATTGAAATGTCACAAAGCCCGTTGTAATGAGTACAGCTATTTTCATGTACCTTTGCCACAGATGCTACACAGCTGTCCCCCGCCAGAGCCCTGTCCCCTGTTCACTGGCAGATGTACCATAGTCGTTGGATTATGGAATGAAAGGGTTAAAGCATTTTTAGGCCTTTCACGTGTTTTGTCAAATATCCCGTTCACACCAGAAAGCTGACTCCCCTGCAGTGTGCTGGTGTCTGTTTCTCCTAAATAACTTCTTAAATTAGCTTCCTATGGAATAAATGGAAAAACAGGTTTAAAACTAATTTATTATGCCAGTAAACTGAGAGTTGAAACGTGAGAAAAATCTATTTACCAATAAATCCATCCAGTCAGAACCCAACTTGGCTGTTCTGCCACCATTTACTTGGTTCAGTTGGCGCAGGAGAGTCTGAGAGGTTATTCATCTGAGACGAGATCACACAGATGTAGGAGTGAGTCGTATGGATTTGAATTTAGAGATAACGGTGCATCAGCATTAGAGAAACTGAAGGCTGTGTGGATAAAATGCGCATTGTTCAAGGAAGGAATCGATACTCAGAGCACCTGCAGTGTCGACGGCGGCACCAGGAGTTGGTGTATTCAGCGGTAATTCGGGTTTCCTCGCAGTTAGGCAGGTCAGAAGGAGTGGATGTAACGCTCACACCTCGGGCACCGGCTGAACTTGTCGGGTCGGCCGCCATGTCGCTGGCCGCGACCCACTAACTCTGAGACACACCTGGGGCTTCGGCAGGTTTCCCCGGGGGAGCGAAGCCCGTGAGGACAGGAGTGCAGAACCCACCACGCCGACCTGCACCTGCGAGAAACTGCCGCCAATGACAGGAAATGGACGGTGGTGTTTGTTATGCTCAGCTGTGGGCTGAGGCCGCAACGCCATCAGGATGGTCAGAAAAACCGAACTTGGAGACTTACAGCCCCAGTGACTTTGGCTAGCGGTCATCTTTTAGGATGAGTTTTGTTGCCCTTTATGTACAATAAACACATTCCTTTGCTCTCTATTTACAGTAGTTTGAGTTGTCGGCAGTAGCTTCTGTCATTATATAAAGTGAGCTTTTAAAACATCCGATTCTTGATTCCAACGTGAGCATCTGAGAATCCATTCAGGACCACGAGACGTGCTGTGCAGTGTTGAGCGAGTTCGGACCCCGCTTCCCGGAAAACAACAGGGGCCTGGAGCCCTTGCCCCATCCTCGCGGGTCTAACACTGCCCTTCCCTCTGCATTTGTAATAAACGTGGGTTTTTTACAAAGAGCCTGTTCATCATCAGTCCAGGAGGCCTTGTGTGTTTTGTTTTTAAGTTCATGCCCTTAACTCTCTACATTTGCGCTTAAAAACAGGACACACCAGATCTCATTAGCAGTGACCGAGTGGCTCTTTACAGAGGCAGCTTCTCTTGCACGCAGGCCCAGGCCTCCAGGTGTGCCGGGCTCACGCACAGGTGAGCCGTAGGGGAGAACGGCCCGCGCTGCCCGTCCCAGCCTCTCCCTGCTGCGTGAGGGTCCCCCCTCCTGAGGAGGCGAGCCGTGACGTCCTGGGACTGGGAGCTGTGAAGGACGCTCTCGGAGCTGCGTCGCTGGCCGCGCAGCACTCGGCGGGCCTGTGCATCTCACCTGCGTTCGCACGTCAGCTCCCGCGGCCCCTGTGAAGGTGAACCCGAGCAGGTGTGTTGGGGAAACGGCGCTGATGTTCCCATTTGGTCAGAGCCAGGGCAGTTTACTGACACAGCTGCAGTTACCTTCGATGTCTTTATCTGAAGAGCCCATCACTTTCTTTGAGATATAAATATACTTTACGGCATAGTATTGCTCATTACAATATATTTTTTACGGGGAATGCAACAAATAAGTGCATACATTCCACGATATTCCGCCGCTGGGCTGTCTCCACCGTTGACTCAGCTCTGCTCCAGGCACCGAGTGCACCTTCCCTACGTTTTCCCCCCGACCACCCCCTCTGCTGGGAGTACCGTCCCCACATGAGAAATGAGGAAAACAGCATACTGTGTGCTGTCGCTTTCTCATCATGCGCAGTCTGATGGCAGAGAGAAGAGCAGAAGCGAGGCAGAGGGCACGGGGTGTCTTTGATGTTCGGGGCTGGAGGGCTCAGGCGACGTTTCCCTGACGCTGAGCGGATTCCGGGCGACCGTGTGACGTGCCCGTGTGGATGGAAGTGTGCGGGCGCCAGGCTCTGTCACGGGGACGGCTGGTCACATTTGCTGCCTGGGGACTGGCAGTGCCTACTTTGGTGTCGGAGGCCCCGGGCTCCTTAGGGACGGGTAATCGAGCAGTAGGACAGAGGCCTGAGGCTGCTTCTCGTGCTGCGGGGACTAAGGGCGAGGCGGTTTCGTGTCCATGGGTAGCGTGGTCCATGGGAGGAGCCCGCCCAGGCTGCGGGCCAGTCTGCGCCCCTGCCAGCTGCCTGCCCGGGTGGGGACACTGTCCCTCAGCGCTGTTGGCTTCTGGAAGCTGAAATGACAGCACCTCATTCGTGAGGGCTGTGAGGGCAAGTGACCCGAACGTGACTCAGGTCAGAGCCTGGCACAGAGCGAGCCCTCTGTTCCCTTAGGTCTCGTCACTGCCGCCTCGTCAGTGAGCAGTTCATGTGACACGAACACCTTCCTTCTGATCAGACCAGATCAGCCCCAGGCCGCAGATGTGTTAAAAGAGGTCCCGACCAGGAGACGGTCCCCCGAAGAGGGGCTAGTGTGGTAAGCATGTGCCTAACACGCCACATGCAGCTGTCACTTTGCACACCTGATCTGGGTCACCTCAGACCCCCACCGTGCGGCACTTCAGTTACCTGTTGCAAGGGAGGAGAGGGCACAGCACAGTGGGGGTGGGTGTTTCAGGTGGGCGGCCCCTGGCAGTGGGGGCGATGCGCGTTAGGTCATGATGCACGTTCTCACGCTGTATTCATGCGGCAGACACTCTGCACCTACTGTGTGCAGGGCTTACTATGTGCAGAGGCCTACTGACCTTGTACAGGGGTCTACTATGTGCAGGACCTACTGTGTGCAGGGGCCTACTGTGTGCAGAGGCCTACTGTGTGCACGGGCTATTGTGGATGCTGCAGGAATGAAGTGGACAAACCCTGGAGCTTACCGTCCAGTAGCACATTGCAGGCAGGAAACAGACAGATGTAAGAGTTAAACCAGAAGCATCCTGAGTGTCCAGGACCCTTGAGCCCCTGTTGCATCTGTCTTCCTCCCACTGCCTGGCTGCGGCGTGGCCCTCAGGGTCCTCTGCCCGGCACGTCTCTGAGTCCTGCTCCGTGAAGGGTGCAGGGCAGGAGGACACTGGTCTCATGAGGGACGCCGGAGGTGACAGGAAGAGGCTGACACACCACAGAGGCTGTCTGGAATGCAACATGCAGAAGAAAACGTGATGTTTTTTCAAATTCTGAGACAGACACACATTTCCCTCTCATTTTGTGTACTGAACGCTCACACCTCTCTGTCGTGGGCTAAAATAAACACACACTGGTTCCTCAGCCCCCACAGCATGGAGGCTGCAGGTCAAGCGTGGAAGAGACCCTCGTGTGTGCAGCCCCTCCTGCCCTCCCACGTCGCTGCTCCGCGGAGAGACAGGTGTCGGCAGCGAGGGACCTCAGTGCAGTGGCAGAGCGTGCGCCTCGCTGGTGGCCGTGAACTGTAATTCATGCCTAAGCGTCTCTGGCTAAGTTTGGAGGGTCGGATATACTTGGTCTTTCATAACCACACACCCGGTTTAAAGGTGATTTATAAATGCTGAGTTCTCTTTCTTGACACTGAAGCTCTGATGGCAGGTGAGTATTCGCGCTTCTTAGAGTCTGATTCTGGGGTCTTGGCACAATGGAAGTCGGGGTCGGGAGGTTGGTCATTGCGTTAGGATGCTGACAGGTGTTAGGTTTGGGGTCTTAAAAACATCTGAGACGAGCTACGTGATGGGACTCTGCCTGAAGCAGCCGGCTTGGTAAGGGTAAGGATGGAAGAGGGTCAGCCTGGCGAGTTTGGGACAGATCCCACTGGTTATGTGTTTAATTCTCCATCTGTGTCGCTGGATTCCGTTTGCGAGTGTTTTGTGCAGGACCTTTGCAATATTCCAAACAGATATCGGTCTGCAGTTTTCTATTCTCGTGATGTCTTGTGGTTTTGGTATCAGAATAGCATTTGCTTTATAGAATCAGTGGGAAGGCCCTTTTCTGTTTTTGGCCGAGTTTGTGGATAATTAAATGTTTTGGTGGGATTTAGCGGTGAAGACTCTGGGCCGTGGCTTTTCTTTGTGGTTGGTTTTTTGGTTAATCAAACTCTTTGCTTGTAATATTGTCCATTCAGAGTTATTGTCCATTCAGAGTCAGCTTCGGTAGTTTGTGTCTTCCTAGGACTTTTTCCATTTCATATAAGTTATCTCATTTATTGGCATACCATTGTTCACAGAATTCCTTTATAATCCTTTTATTTCTGTGATATTGATAGTACTAGCTCCTCTTTCATTTCTTAGTTTTGTGAGTCTTACTTCTTTTGTTCTTGGCAAATCCAGCTAAAGCTTGTCAGTTTTGCTGATGATTTTAAAGAACCAGATTTTGTTTGCATTGATTTTCTGTGTTGTTTTTCTCTTCTCGGTTTCATTAAGTCCAGCTCTAATCTTTCTTATTTCCTCCCTTTTGTTTGCTTTGTGTTTAGCATGCTCTTCATTTCCCAGTGTCTTAAGATGGAAGATGGGGTGGTTAATTGGTAGAGGTCCTTTTCCCTTCATTAATCAGGCATTTCAGCTGCAAATGTCCAAGACTGCTCTGTCTGTATTCCATACGTCTTGGAATGTCATAACTTCATTTTCATTCACCTCAAGTTATGTGCTCATTTCTCCTTGGATCTGTTGGTTATTTGGGACTGTATTGTTTAATTTCCACATATTTATGAGTTTCTCAATTTCTTTCTGTTGTTGGTTTCAAATGTGAGTCCGCTGTGGTTGGAGAACATACTTTGCATTATTTCTATCCTTTTAAGTGCTTTGAGTTTCTGTGGCCGGGCTCAGGGTCTGTCCTGGAGAGCGTTGCGCGAGCATCCTGGTTACCGCCCGGGCAATGCCGCCTGCCGCCAGCTGCTCCACAGGTCTGCTCGGGCTTCCGTTTCTTGTCATCCTCTGCCCAGTGTTTCTAGCCGTCATTACAAGTGGGTATGGAAGCCTCCGACTTTTGGGCCCAGCAATACATCATATACATATTATTTTATGTAATTGCCTTTTACATGATTTACGATAAGAGAGGAGAAATGTGTATGCTGTGTTTGTAGTTATATTATTACCTTCACTGATGGTCTTTGCTTTTTTCGTGTGGATTCCAATGACAGTCAGGGGTCACCTGCTTTCAACCTAAAGAACTTCCATCGGTCTTTCCTATGAGGAGGTTTTAGCAGCAACACATTCTCTACATTTTGCTTCCCTGGGCATGTGTTCATTTTCCCTTAATTTCTCACGGATAGCTTTGGTGGCTGTAGCAGTATTGGGGCTGTACTTTTACTTGGCTGACAGATTTGTCCTTTGAGCACTTTGATATGTTGTCCTAGCATCTTCTGGCCTCCAGTCTCCACTGAGAAGCAGCGGTTCATTTTTGTTGCCTTCTAGGTGATGAGTTGCTTCTTGCTGCTTTAAGATTTTTCTCTCATCTTTGATTTTCAGCATTATTAACATAAGTCTATTTGTGGGTGTCTTTGTGTTAATAATCCTATTTGGAGTTGTTTGAGCTTCTTAGACACAGTGGTTAGTGTTTTTCAATAAATTGGGGAATTTTTCAGTCATTATTACTAGAATATGTTTTCTGCTACTTTCCCCTGCTACTCCCTTTATGAAGATATGTTGGGGTTGCGTTTAATGGTGTAACATTTTCAGAGGCTCTGACGATTTTTTTCATTCATTTTTCTGTCTGTTCTTTAGATTACATGAACTCTATCAATTTAGTTTCAAGTTCCCTAATTATTCTTCCCTTTAAAATCTATCAAGCATGTCTAGTAAAATTTTCATTTCAGTTATTTTACTTTTTAACTCCAGTATATTCAATTTGGTCCATTTTTTGTAGTTTCTATTTTCTTATTGATATCCTCTATTTGATATGTCTTTGTCGTCATATGTTTATTTCTTCAAACATGGTTTTCCTTTAGTCTCTTGAACATGTTCGCAATGGCTGTTTTGATACCTGCTCTTTAATGTGGCATCCAGTCACGCACAGACGGTTCCTGCTTTTTCCAGAGTGTAAGTTGTAGGTCACACGCTCCTGCTGTTAGCAGCTCTGGGCCCTGGGCCCAACCCTCACCTCTTCTGGGGCTTGTGGTGGTTACTTGTTTGTTTGTTTACTGGTTGGTTGGATTATTTTTGTGACGTCTGTCCACCACTGTCCCCGCAGTAGCGTTACGCCTCTAAGGTGGGGCTCAGCGGTGCAGTTTGGGTGAGCACAGCACCTGGGGTGACAGTGCTGTTTGACAGGGTCTCTGTCGCCTCGCCGACCACACCCAGCTATTAAACTTCACTGATTTCTTGCTGGTTTGTCTGTTTGCAACGAAGCTTTGAGCCAGCTCTGGGTTCTCAGGAGGACCAGACCCGGGTCAGGGTTTGAGATTTGTTCTGAGCCCAAGACAGCTCCTTCTACAACTCTCACCCCAGGTTTTCTCCTGCTGACCAGCGGCTGCCAGCTTAGCCTGATTCATCCGGCCTGTGATGGCCTTTCAACTGCCTTTCTCCACAGTAAGCACCGGCTTTCACGGAGCCCTGGCCGGGCTTCGCCGGCCCTGTGGCGAGGGAGGGCAGCTCCTCTGCAAACCTTTCATCAGGAGCTCTAGGCCTCATGGCCCCCGGGTAACATCTCTGAGCCAGGGTGGTGGGGACAAGGACACACTTGTCTGTAAGTGAGCCTTCTGTTCCGAGTGACGCCAGTTACTAGTCAGGGATGCTTATGAAAAAGAAAGGGTTGTTTCACCCAGGGTCCCCGGTCTGGGCTTGGCCCGTGAACGCACAGGCTGTCTGACAGCGAACCTGGCCCCTCCCCTTCTCTCCTGGTCGTTCTCTGCTTAGTGAAACTGGGATTAAACTCATACCTGAAAGATGATTAAAACATAATGTAGTGTGGGCCTTGTTTTCTGTTTTTGTTTTTAAATGTTTTATTGTTTTTTAACCTTTCAATTATTTGCTTAGGGATATGACAACATAGTCTGCCTGGGTTAGTATGCACTGCATTCCTAAGAAAATATGAACAGAGCTGTAAAGGACCTTCCTTTTCTGTAACAACTGTGGCAGTGAGCGTGGTGGCCGCCGCAGAATGCCACAGACTGGGGCTTAAACAACAGACATGTATTCCCTCTCAGGCTGGAGGTCCGAGGTCGGGGTTCCAGCAAGCTCGGTGTCTGTGAGGACCCCTTTCCTGGCTGGCCAGTGCTGCCGCCTTCTCCCTGTGTCCTCACCTGGCAGAGCTCGGGGCCTGTTCTTATGAGGACACGCGTCCTGTCAGATCAGGGACCACGGTATGACCTGCTCTACCTCACTTCTTTGCTCAGAGGCCCCATCTCCAAATGCATCCACACTGGGGATTAGGGCGGCAACGTCTGTATTTGGGAAAGTGTATAACTCAGTCGGTAACGAGAGTTTTGTATAAATTATATGTGGAAAACAGGCTCTGCAGGGTAGGGTGGAACTACTGACCTGGAGACAGTCATCTTGCTGTTAGGAACCATCTGTCACGGTAGGCGTGGTGGCACGTGGCTTTTCCTGGAGAAAAGGAGGAGAACCAACAACGTCTTCAAAAGCTGTGTTGTGAATCAGAAATATGTGTGTGGCTATAAAACGTGGCCAGTGTTGCGTGATGACACCTCATCATCGTGACAAGAGGCTTCAACAGCACGAGTGGCCTTCGCGAGAAGTGCCGCTGAGGACGCCGTGGCCAGAAAGCCAGAGTTCCCACGGGAGCGGGAGTTGCTCCCCGTGTGAATCGCCTTTCATGTTTTTATTGAATTAGGAATAGCTGTTAGTGGGGGATCTCAAAGTGCTGAATGAACCCCAGTAAACCTCCTCAACCCATGGGGACATCCGGATGAGCACAGTTGTCTGCCTGCCATGTTTCCTGCTGGACGCAGGTCCACCCGAGCGGAGCTGGAGGGCGGGCGTGCTGCTGTGCCCTCCGAGCTCGTGTAAGGACCGGCCGAGCGCCGCCTGTCCCAGCACCGTCTTCTCCTCCCTGCAGGTCCGACGCGTTCGAGGTGCTGGCCCTGGATGGCGTCAGCACGGGTCTGCTGCAGTTCCCCAGCGCCCAGGAGCACACTGACTGGCTGCGAGCTGTGTCCGCGAACATCCGTGACCTGATGCTGCAAACTGTGAGCACCACGCCCCACGTTCCTTACGCTTCCTTCTCACTCACGGAGATAATTAGGGGTTTGGTCACTCATGATTAACCTGAAAACAACCATTTAGAGCATTAAACAGAAAAACAGGTACTTCCCCCCAACATTTCAGATCTGTCACTAAGAAAGTGAAGCCATGTGAGTGTTTCCTAAATAAGAGTGAGGCTGAGTCAGACATCGGGGCACTTGACCACTTGTTCTGTCCCTCTCTCCCCCTCTCTCTCTCTTGCTTTCCACGTTCATACACAGAAATATTTGTGTGACTAGAATTACATATATACAGAGGGTGCCAAAAAATGTATACACATTTAAGAAAGGAAAAAGCTATATTAAAATTGTGATACTCAATATATACCGATAACCAAAGATAAACACAAGTCCCGTCTGACTTCTGCAATTACAAGAGGTGCCCAAAGTGGTTCCCATCAGCGTCCAGACACTTCTGATGATGGCGAACTACTGCTTGAGCAACGCTGACCAAAGTGCCCACTTGTACACATTTTTTTGTCACCCCCAGTATATTTTATTCAAATGCATGGGTGTAACGTGGCATTTTTATTTGGGGAAACCTAGTTGTGTTAAAGGTGTAATTCCTCGAAACATGATGAAAACTTTTAAGTGCCATTTCCAACCCAAAACATGATTTCTCCAATTTTCACTGTAGGTATCAAAAAAGAAAAAGTGCTTTGTCTCCTGGAGTGATCTGTTTGATTTTTAAAGTCAAAGTAAAATACCAAATAAAGAGTAAAGCGAGATCGGATGGGCGTAAGGGATCAGTAGAGTACTAAGTGCTTTGAAGCCACCCCTGTAGGATGGCCACTGCTGGGAGGCTCCTGGAAGGTGGCCTTTGCCCAGCCCTCTTGTTCTCAGTCCCTCCCAGCTGACGGGCCCCATTGACCGTGGGGACATCCCAACCGAGGCTTCTGTCCCAGGACGGGATGGTGACAGGGGCGCCCAGGACAGCATTTGGGCTCATGCTCTCACAGCGAGGCCCAGGCCACCTGCATGCCGCCTGCACGTCCCCCTCCACACCCCCACCCCCTTCCTCTGCACACACTGCCTCGCTCCTGGACGCTGCCAAGCGAGGCCCACAGAGCACGTTCAAAGGTTGGGGGAAGGTGTTCAGTTTCTCTTCTCCAGATCTCAGGGCGTCCTCCAGTTATGTAAGGAGGCCCAGAGCCTCTCTAGGCCTTAGTTTTCAAACTTGACATTTTGAGTTCCAAAGGTACCTGAGTGTACAAGGAAGAGAAAGAAAAAACACAGGGGGTGGTCGGTCGATATTTGCTGAGCGGCATGTGACGAGAGCCCTTCAGGTTTAGGTGATTTCCACACATTCTAGCTATTCGGCCGCACGAAGCGAAGGAGACGCCAGCACTTCAGAGCCAGAAACGTGGGCTCAGGGCCGTTCCCAGTGTGGGCCGTGGGCGTGTTGTTGTTCTGGACCTTCCTGTCCTCACTGGTAAAAGGCTGGAAAATAAGGCCACCTTGCAGGGGTGCTGGGAGCGCTGAATGAAGGATCAGATGAGGAATGTGAAAGCTGTGACCACGTAAGACTACGCACAGCAGGAGTCATCTCCCCATTTTTTCAGATGCTGAAATTTAAGCATCAGCTGTCCCGTAGTAGCTTCACTTACATAAAACGCTGATATGTGCAAAACAGTAATTTAAGTACGCTAATATTAGTTTCTTGGGGGTTTTTTTTCTGTTATGGGAATTGCTGCTAGACCTTTGTATTTACTCTCCTAAGAAATGAATCATAAGAGAAACTCATTCCCAAGGACACGCCCTGCAGCTAATTAACTTGCGTTGCCAGTGAGACAGGCTGCAAATCCGTGGCGTTGATGTGCTTGTCATAGTGACTCGTTTCCTCCCTCTCTCTGCAGGTGGAAATGACAAATAAGTGCTGTTCTCCATGTGACCAGGTAGGGATGGTGTTTTTTGTGCTGGTCGTATAACAAGCCTCTGAAAGTAGTCTTTTCCTGTTGGTGACATTTGATTTGGGAAATTTGATAGGAAAACATTAGCGCACACCAGACGGAGGCCAGGGTCCCTGCCGTCAGGGCTCACATCACCAAATGACTCATGCGCCGTGGAAATCGTGTAGGAGGAATCGTCCGATCCCCTGTGTGGGCCGTGTGATCAGGTCTGTCGGCAGCTGTGTTTCACGAGGAAGCGTGATGAAATAATCGTGTGCACAGATACGGTTGTTTAAGCTGACGGGCTGTGTGATGGAGACACCTGTGTAATTTGGAATCTCAGGCACCGTGTGATTTGCTTACATAGCGTCCTCACTTGGAGGGCTTCTGTCTTGCGTGACCTTTGACCCCGCAGTGTCACTGGGGGAGGCGGGCACGCTCCCCAGACAGGCAGTTTCTCACCTTGAGGCCCAGTCACTGGTGTGGCTCCCACGTCAGGACACTTAGCTCACCACCCTCGGAGCACAGGCCTGACCTCCGAGTCAAGAGCTGCTCCTGTGCTGGGCCTGTGGGGACATAGGAAGGACCTCTCGCGGCCACGCTGAGGGGCAGGCAGGCGGACCCTGGGCCACTGTGCTGTCTGCATCCTTTCTGCTAACGCCACAGTGTAGGCTGTACCAAAAGTGCACAGTTTTTGTTTATAGCTCATAAGTTTTCTGATTGTATCTTTCATGCGTTTGAGGAAGTGTGCACTGGAGTCTCAAGTGAAGAAAGATGAGAAGAATGCATTCAGCGTGCTTTAAATACTGCTTGTCAACACTTTAAATGGCGCTTTGTGATAAAATGTGGATTAAAGATGGCAGACATTCAGGAGAATAAACCCCTGCCAATCAAAAGTTTACTGAAAAAAGATCAGAAATTTGGGCCGCCTTTTGAATTAAGCCGCCCTGGTTGACACTTTTAAATTAGAAAAGAAATTCTAAGAAAAGTTACTCTAAAAATAACTTTTCTTTCTTGTAATATTTTTCTAAATTTATAATCAACTGTTTTTGTTTCACATAGCTAAATGAGGTGTCTAGCTATTTAGTGAGTAGTATTTCCATACGTGTCTTCAAATTAATACAGGATTCATTTCATATTATTATACAAGAAATATTATATTTCAGCTATGCTTTGTGTTTCTGACGCAGAAGTTGTCACTTTTCCACTGAGGACGTACCTGTCCATACTTCACACGTAAAGTGTGTCTTCTCTGCATTCATTTACCAAGGCTGCTGGGAGAATAGACCAAATTGTTCCTGTTGCCTCCAAGAATAACTTACCATTTGAAATTGGGTTTCTAGTAAAACTAGAAATTGGGTTTCTATTGGCAAAATCAAAATTAGCAAAGTGCCCGTGAGGTCCTTTTTATAGTGACTGAGAGACGCTCTGAGTCCACGGGAGGCAGTGTGCTCGTCGCATTGTTCACGGCGGGGCAGTCGTTGTCTCCTGTGACTGTCCTGACACATCAGCCAAGGTCAGCAGCTCACACACAGTTAAGTGCAGAGCGAACGTGAGCAGCCCTTATGCTGAGAACATGCCGCGTGACATGCAGTTTCTGTGGGACTTGAACTTGATGTGTTTGGAAGAACACTGAGGGTTCTCGTAGGTACACTTGAGCTGCTTGGCACCGTGGGAAGAGCACTCGTCTGGAAATCAAAACATGTTTTGTTTTGCTTTGAATTTAAGTCCTCTTTCTCATTGTCTCGCAAGAGAGAATCATGAATTAAGGTTCAGAGAAACTTAAAACTGTCTGAGGAGCAAACTCCCGCTAGAGACAGAGAACATGCAATGAATTGTGGTTCAAACACCTTGGAGGCAATGGAATAATCTTTCTTTTGTTTTATTTTAGTGAAATTTTATCACATATTGAACCTCATTTGTGTGATATCACTCTTGGCAGCCTTATTTGACAAAAACCTGGATTCTAATCCCAGCTAATCCCTTTTCTGGTGGCGTAATTTAAATAAATTAACATCTGAGTCGCAGTTTTTCATCTATAAAATAAGAAAGTCATAATGAGTAATCTAAAGTCTTTTTTCAACCTTAAAAAGTTCTATATAACTTTGAATTTCCTTGGGTGCTTGAATTAGTTTATTTGGAAGTAAATATTAGTGCCTCTGTAGAATTATTAAAGAATTACCCCTACCATATCTTTCTGTGCTTTTGGTAGAGGATTATTTCGCATTTTCTCCCCAAACTAAACATTTTGTATGTATTATAGGAGTTTATATTTATGATGTTAGACCCTTTAAAAACAGGAGTTTAAAAATTCTGGACAATTATTGATTTTGGTATGTAGCAAATAATATTTGAATAAGTATTTAAAAACATAGAGATAATTGACAATCACGGAAATTGGCCAACAAAAACAAAACAGGATTAAAAGGATAATACAAAACGCGTAGAATATACATTTTTAGAATCTTACATCTAGTACATAAAATGAACATATAATTTGTTATCCAAACTGGGCACTTCTTTCTGGGACAAAAACCAACCTAAAAGTGACACTAAGACAGCAGGCACAGATTTGAATTGTCCCAACAAAGCAGAGCATATGTCCATCATAAAGTAGCAGGCAGCTCTGTGTATTTCCAAAACAAATTTCTTCTCAAAATCCTGGGTTAAATGGAGCTGTGGATGCCTTAACTACCAAATACAAAAAAAAAAAAAAACCCACCCTGAAGAGCTGGTAATTCTAGCTTCTTCTGTGTAAAGGAAAAGACCAGCTGTTCAGTTACCATCTGATGGATGCTGAGCTAATTATCTTGGCTCATTCAAGTGAGGAAAAAAGTAAAAGGAGTTTCCTATAGAAATGCCATCAGAAAAGATAAATGAAAATATGCTTCTTTATTATAATGGTTATGTCCTCTTAATTTAATTATGGTGATAATCAGGTAGGTCTTCATAAAATTATAATATACATTTCTTGGGACATGTAAGAAACCATTAGAAAATTCATAATGTAAAAGATAAAATTACCTTCCCTTCAAATTATTTATGAACTGCATATACCTAAAAAAACTTCATAAATCAGCCACTGTTTCCAATAATAGCTAAGCTGTTAACTTATTTCTTTGCTAATTAATGTGGGTGGAATTCAGCTACATAGGAAATTTCATTACGTTCACATCCAAGTTACAGACATTTCAGATTATTAACAGCCTGTAAGCAGCCCTCTTGGCCAGGAAAGGAGCCCCGCCCCCTTCACTCCTCCATATAACACTCCTGCTGAGTGATGTGCTCAGCGCCCTTCAGCAGGTACAGGAGGGCACCAACTGCCCAGCCTGGCCGGGCAGGACACAGGTTAGAGGACAGGGCCGGGGAGAAGCCGGCACTCAGCCCACTGCCCCCAGAGAGCTGGCGCAGGGGCCGTGCTGCGTCGCAGCCGGGTGGCAGATTTGTGTCTGGACGACAGCCGCCCTGAGGGTGCCTGCTGCCCCGTCAGCCCGGGACGTGCACGTCCAGCTCTGTCCATGGTGATAAACCCACCTGTCTGTCACATCTCAATCTGCCTGGCGTCTGTCTGTCTGGCATCTGGCATCGCATTTGTGTCTGTGTGACTTACTGCCCTGTCTTAAGTTCCTCCAGGTCAAGTTCCCCTCCGTCATTCCTGCAAAATCTAAATTGCAGCACGTGGTTAAGTATTTCATGAAGAGAAAGGGGAAGACGGGAGGCTTGGCAGCATTCAAATACGTGATTAAAAAATTACAGGAAAAGGAAAGACAGCAGGTCTGTCCTCCCTACGGGCAAAAGCGTTCCTTTCAAGCTCTTCTTCCCTTTTATGAATCTAAACTAGAAACAAATCCAAAGGCTTCGACGATTAGGAGTTCTCACCAGAGGAAATGCTTGTTTGACGGATTTTCGGGAAGCCCACCCCACACTGCGATAGACGCGAAGAGGGGCGTTTTGTGTCCATTCCTGCTGGTTTTCTGCTGGGCTGTGGTTACTTGCTGTCCCACACCAGCTCTTATTGAGACAGTAGTATGAAAAGGAGCTTGGTAAGATTCCTGGTAATTAGTATCAGAGTAGATTTTTGAGCTTGTTGCTGATTTAAAATTTTGCAGTCCTTTAGAATTTGAACAATTTCCTGTGTTTTCTAGAAGTTCTGTTTGGACACTTTGATGATACCAGTAAAAGAGAGGTCTTCCGTTCAGCCATCCTGGTGAACACCAAACACACACCTTCCCTTGCCGCTATTATAGAACCGCTCCAAAGAGATGGCGATGAGTAGATAGTGACACACACTTTCTTGCGCGGGACGGTCACCAGGACGGGCAGTTCTGCAGATGTAGGTAGATATGGGAGAAGGCGCGCGCTTTGCTGGTGGCCTGTGAGTGGACCAACAGGAGGCTCTCCCACATCCTTCCTGACGGTGGTGCGAGGGTCCGATGTGTATGTGGCAGGTCATGTGCTGCACAATGTGTCACACGCACTGCCTCATTTGCTCCTCAAAACAGACTGTGTCACTCCCCAAGGGGTTAAACAAGCTTGGACTTGATGTGCAGAGTTCCCAGCCGGAAGCCGGATGCTGCCACTGTCACTGAGTGTCACTGAGTGTCACTGAGTGTCACAGACCCCGTGCTGAGAAGGCACCCTGTCAGAAGACGAGGTGATGAGGGGGCAGTCGTGCCACAACCACAAGGCAGCTCATTCACTCAGATAACTGTATGAAGAAGAAAAACTGCCCACGCTGCTGACCATGCGGCTTCAGACCTTCGGTCATGCTTCGTTTTGTAAAACCTTACCTAATACCCAATGCCTCGTAATTATTTTTACCAATATGATCATGTAAAGACTTAAAATAGCTGTCCCGACTCTCCTCAGGCGATATGCCCGGCCTCCACGGCCTGGAGGCTTGTTTCTGAAAGACTCCTGGCAGGATCCAGGCCTTACTGTGTAGGACCCACTAAGCAGTGCGTTGTCTCTAGTGACTGCGCTTACAGTTCATCGTATCCTAAGGAAACTAGACGAGTCATGACACTCACGCAGCGGTGAGTCTGGAATCAAGTAATCACCCACTGAATTCCTGTAAATTTTAGAAACATCCAGGTTCTGCTAAAATAGCTAGAAAAAATGAAATGTTTCTTATCCAACATATACAAACAACTCATAAAACTCAATGGTAAGGAAACAACCCATTAAAATGAAACATTTTTAACAATGGAAACTGAGCACATATTATGATTAAAAGAAGTAATAATGTTAGTGTTATAACCCCCGCAAAACACATTTATCTATGTGACCCAACCAGACAAAAAGGGAAAGACGAAGTCTACAATTACGTTTGCGAACTCGTCCTACAAAACGTGCTTCACACCTCATTGATGAATATCACTACGGTCACCTTCCAAGCACTCCCCTTGGGAAGCTGTGCACCGACTCCAGCACTTAGCCCACCTTTCAAAGCAATTTTGGAACCCTCTTTCTGGAATGGCCATTGGAGCTGTCATCGTATTACCCTTGATACCCTGAATGTCATCGAAACGCCTTCCTTTCAATATTTCCTATATCTTTGGGTAAAGAAAAAAGTCACTGGGGGCCAGATCAGGTGGGTAGGGAGGGTGTTCCAATACAGTTATTAATTTACTGGTAAAAACTCCCTCACAGACAGTGCCGTGTGAGCTGGTGCATTGTCCTGATGCAAGAGCCATGAATTGTTGGTGAAAAGTTCACATTGTCTAACTTTTTCACGCAGCCTTTTCAGCACTTTCAAATAGTAAACTTGGTGAACTGTTCGTCCAGTTGTTACAAATTCATAAGGAATAATCCCCTCTGATGTCAAAAAAGGTGAGCAACATCGTTACAACAAATTCGCAAACTTAATTGTCAGACCTCCTATAGCAATTCGATGTTTTTAAATAATCTGTCTACTTAGTTTCAAATCCACAAGACACTAGGAATGAATGATACTTGAGTGTTTTTCCCACATCGCTAAGGTCACGTGAACAGCGTACTGCCTGCCACCCACCAGCACTCTGCAGGGAGCTTCTGTGTTTCAGCATCCAATTCCAGCGCACACCAGCTGAGGTCATTCTAGTCCCATTCTCTGGTGGTCAGCAGAGTTCTGTGTGTGCAAGGACACAAGTGAACTAAAACTGTCATCTGCTAGTAGCAAAACTATACAGCATTCACACCTTATCACACTGATGTGAGGGCTTAGAAGTTCACAGCCGTGAAAATGTTACTGCGTTAGGTTGTTTGGACTCAACACCAGACCTGTACTAATGCTGACTGTTCAGCCATGGCGAGCGTTGTCCCGAGCATGACATGCCTCAGTTTCTCTCCCTCGGTGGGAACACTGTGGAATTTCATTGACAATAGCATCCTGACATAGGAGGTCTTTCACCAGGCACAGGAGGGAAACCTGTCAGTGATTTATCAAGCAAAGAACAGAATTGGGAATGGCCTACCTGGAGCCCAGGAGTTGTCACTGCACTCGCCCGGACAGCTGCCATCACGGGCACTCTCATGGGTGCTGGGGTCTCAGACCTATGGGATGCCCGCCTGAAACAGCTCCAGGACAGTGCCTGACCGGAAGTGGTTGGCATGACCGTGGTAGCGTCCTAACAATTTTGTGCAAGTTGCTTTAAATATTTACTACCTAAGAACATGTTAGGGTTTTTTTTTTCTTGTTAACATGGTAAATTGAGGAAATGAAAAAAATAAAATTAAATGACTCTTACCACTTACTGCAAAATGTGTGCCACATTAAAGTTTTAGGCAAGACGTACAGGGCTTTAGCTCAATATGAGCAGGAACTCATGCACTGAATTCGCAAGTTGTTTGTTTCCATTGACTTTGAATCGTATTCTGATTTGTCATTGTTTGCATTTTGTGTCACAGATCAAAAATAGTCAGTGGCAGCTGTAGGAAACTAATATGGTCATACTGGGTTTGCTGCTGTCAGGAAGTTAACTGAAGAAACAATCATTTGTCCCACTTTTGTCAACCTTGCGCTTACTATAGAAATAAAAAATGCAGTTAGTTGGTTTTGCACTCATAGAGGAGTCTGTATCACTAACGCTAATGGACTGTAGCTAAACACTGCATCGTATGAGATATTATACCTGGAAGGTACAACTCACGTGCTGCTGAGCCGTCCGGCACTGGCCACACCTGACGTGGCCAGCAGCTCCCGTGAGCAGCCTGGCCCGATACCAAACTCTGGGCATTTCGGCGGGACGTCACAGACTCGTGTCCATCCGCGTCTGGAGCCGGACCTGGACCCTCAGCCCTCCCGCCTCAGGCTGCGGCTTTGGTGCGCCGAGGTCGTGGGAGGACCGCGTTTGGTGGCTGTCTGCCCTGTGACGGTGCGCCCTTGTCAAGCCTTTTAACTTTCAAGCTTTCCCTCTGCAGGTCGTGCACATGGGTTGGGTCAGTGAGAGGCTCGAAGATGCCGACCGCTCTCAAACCTTCAGACCCACGTTCCTGGCCCTGAAAGGCCCCTCCCTGTATGCGTTCAGCACCCCTCCGGTAAGGACGCCTGACATTCCTGGGGAGGGTGCTGGGAGGCTGTTCCCGCAGGAGAAGCAGCCAGCTGACCTGGGTTTGGAAGAGAGCATGGTTGTCCCCTGTCCCCACACCGGTGGAAGGGAGGGCTCTGCTCAGGATTCACTGGCTTTTCTGCCTCTGAATCCATAAACGAATCCATTTCTGTCTTTCATTAAGATACGATAGCTTTGTCTGCTTAAAAACCTGCTCTTTTGGAGTTGGGAACGCAGGAGGCCCTATGTCTTGGAGCGTCAGTTAGGTGATGGGAGAATCCCAAAAAACGAAACAGACAGAACCCTTCCTTTAAGACGTTTCTCATTTACAGCCTAGTGCTGAAGCGTAAAAGCTACTCTTTCCCTCATACCTTCCAAGTTTTATTCAAATAAACAGCCCATGTTCAGTTCAGCCTGGTCCATCCTGTAAATTTAACGCTGAGTGCTACTGTTTGCATTTTATTTCCCAGTTCGCATCACACAGCTCTCCTCCAACTGACTAAATGGCTCTTAATTGTATTTAGCAATATGATCATTTAGTAACGAAAAGTAACTAGTGGGTGCCCTCCAGGTTCACTTTCTGGAGTCTGAACATCAGAACTACAACCAAACAACGAAATCTGTACCTTCAGGGTCTAAGAATTTAGATGCAAGTTATGTACAGTGTTGATGGAACTTTCTGCCATTAAAAACAAGTGAAAGGATTTTCTTCTTCTTAAGGCCAGATGACATTCCACCCTGTGCATATGCACATTTTCTTTATCCATTTATCCGTCAGGGGACGTTTTGGTTGCGTCCATGTCCTGACAATGGTGAATAAAACTGTAATGAACATGGGAGTGCAGGTAACATGAGTCCAGGTTTCATTTCCTTTGGATAAACACCCAGAAGTGGAATTGCTGAACCATATGATGGTTCTAGCTTTATTTTTTTTAATCTTTATTAAATGTATTGGGGTGACATTGGTTACAAAATCATATAGATTTCAAGTGTACAATTCTGTAATACATCATCTGTATATCACATTGTGCGTTCACCACCCTGAGTCAGCTCTCCTTCCATCACCATGTATTTGACCCCTTTACCCTCATCTACCACCCCCTCCCCTGTTACCCTCTGGTAACCACTAAACTGTTGTCTGTCTGTGAGTTTTTGTTTGTTTGTCCTGTTCCTTTGTTGCTTTCAGTTGTACATCCCACATATGAGTGAAGTTATATGGTTTTTGACTTTTTCTGTCTAACTTATTGCTCTTAGCATGATAGTCTCAGGGCCGGCCAAGTGGCTCAGTTGGTTAAGAGCTCGCTCAAGAGTGCAAGCTCTGAGCAACAGCGGTTCGATTTCTGGCCCAAGGTGAGCTGTGGCTGAGCTGCCAACAGGTGGCAGGATGGCTCAGCTAAAAAAAAAGAAAATATTGCTGTAGCGTGATAGTCTCAAGATCCATCCATGTTGTTGCAAATGGCAGTATTTCCTCTTTTCTTATGGCTGAATAGTATTCCACTGGGCTGCAAAATGATACTCTAAGCAAATCTTTTTCATTTTTTGAGGAACTTCATGCTGTTTTCCAGAGCGGCTTCTTACTTTCCATTCCCACCAGCAGCCCACGAGGCCCCTCCCCCATGGCCTCACCGGCACGCGTCCCCTCACTCTGGTTGCTGATGGAGACGTGATGGCATAGGTTGCAGTAGAGGTTTCATGGCTGTTCTCTATCTTCAAACTCATTACGTTGTATGCATTAAACATGCACCATTTTTTTATGTCAATGATACCTCAACAAAGTTGTTTAAAATGTAACAAAAGGACAAATCAAGCTCCACATTCAAACATAAAGACAACACATATTTGTTTTCATTGATAAGGATAGTTTTGTTTGTTTGTTTGAATTAGCTTTTTATTTTGGAATAATTTTAGATTTACAGGAAAGTTCCACGTATGGCAGGAGCGTTCCTGTGTCCCTGGCCCCCAGGTTCCCAAATGTCAGCCCTTCCGTGGCTGGTATGTTTGTTAAAATGAAAGAGCTGACACCGGCACAGCACTGTTAAGCTCACCCAGCCTGGAGGATCTACCCAGTTCCCTCACTGAGAGTTTGTCTTTCCCCACGTCACACTGACACACCACTGCTGTGGTTTCCTCACGTGAGGAGTTCCCTAAATATTTGCATAAATGATCATTGAATGCTCCTCAGGACAAATGTAATAATGTTTGCTAACATTGGTTGCTAAATGTAAGATTATATGGTTCCATCTCACAGAGTAACAGTAGGAAAGAACTAGAAATTTAAAGATATGAAAACAGGGCCGGCCGAGTGGCACGTTGGTTAGGAGTTAGATTGGGACGCCAGCTCTGAGCAGCAGGGCCCCGGTTTGGATCCCACATGAGGGCCAGTGACACTGCTCCCTCTGCAGCTAAGATGCTGAACAACAGCTCAACCTGGAGCTGGGCTGCAGTGAGTCACTGGTGATGGTGTAGGCTGCAGTGGGGCTGCAGTGGGGCTGCAGTGGGTTGCCATGAGTGGCCATCCAATGGCCGGTGAGTGGCTACCTCAACTGGGAAGAGCACAACGATAATACCAACATGGGCCAGTGAAGCGACGGCCTTCACAACTAGACTGAGGAACAAAAGGACAGCAACTTGTCTGTTCCCCTCCCCCAATTCCCCAATAAAATCTTAAAAAACTAAATAAAGATATGAAAATAACCACAAATAACCCTGATGGCCTCAATTTGGGGTCCGGGAAGGATGATCGGTGACCCGAGAGAAGTGGCCTCGGTCATCAGTACTCATCAGGCTCCAGCAGGGGTGCATGGCCCGTCCTCTGCCCCCGCGTCCCACGTCCAGCTTGGCGCCGAGGCTGGAGTGTCCCCACCTCCTCACGGCTGCGGCCAGATCACTGCCCTGAGGGCTCAGCTCTCTTGTTCCTCGTTCAGGGTCTCTGTGGTTTCTTCCACGTACAAAATTCTAAATTATGAGAAACGCTTTCAGTATTTTATCAAAGTCCATACCTGTGTGAGCAAACTACAACTTAATCCTTTGGGAGTTTTGACTTCATGAACAAAAATTCTAATTTGGGGGCAGGTGCAGGGGCAGTGGAGATCTCCACAGTCATGCAGTGGGCAATGTAATTTTATTAGTGCCAGGTTTTGCGTTTGTGTTTATTTTACAATCCCTCAGCCGACTTACTCGGCATCGCCGCTCACCCCAAACACCACATCGTACAGATAAATCGCCACCTCGGCTGTTCAGATCTGGCCACAGTCAGAACGCCCCTTGCACTCCTGTCAATATTGTGCTGAGAAATTCGAAATCTGTTCAGATCTCTGCTCTGGGGGAAAAGACTGACCGGCGAATTGAAATCCATAGGATGCTGTGTCCCCTCTCTGCCCCCCCTCAGTGGTGGCGGGTCCCCTGGACACAGGAGGCTGTACCCCCCACCTGCCCCTGGGCCCCGGTCAGCTCCGACATCTTCTAAATGGCAGCACGTTAGGATTGTGTGGGGTACACCGCCTCTTAGCAACCAGCGTTGGTCACTGTTCCCCAGGCCTTGGTTGCCCCTCCGTCCCCTTCCTCTCAGGGGGCAGTGACTGTCGCTCCTAAAACCGGAGCCACGTTCTCAATTCTTGTGTCAGGATGTTTAAATGGGTTTCTAAAAGGCCTGAAGATTCTGTGGCAAATGTTTAGGGAAAACTACAAGATAAAGTCCCTTTTTGAAGGACGGTTTCTGAGCTCCGTCAAGATGAGGGGAAGGGTGGAGTTGAGGGACAAGAAGAAAAAGGGAGGGAAGGCAGAGGGCACTGGGGTCACCTGTGAAGAGGAAGCTGCCTGGACTCCGGGTTCCCCGGGCTTCCCACACACGGGCCGGACTGGGGGCCGGGCTGGGGACATGTGGGTCCCCTCCTCCCTCAGGCAGATTTGCAGGTTGGGATCTGAGAAAGAACCTTGCAGTTACTCATGTCTTCAAACATCTTTAAAAGGTGTTAACAGTAATAAAATCAATTCTACAGAATCTTATAGCATTAACATATAAATTCTGTATGGCCATTGCCTACAAATATGCGAGAAATATTAAAAGCAATTTTAAGAATGTCAGTTAGGTAAGTATGTGCTATAATGTTTTAAAATTTTACCTGGAAATAAGTAATTTAACTGAAGATTTGTAGACTGAAGAAATATTAGACAATTGTGTATAACATAGAATTACCCTGTATCACCTCAGGCTCCATATTAAGTGTTCCACAGTAACATTGAAAGAAGCCAAGAATTACATCTTATAGTTTACAGTTTCTGCTAGGTTGGTTTTTTTTTTAAGATTTTTTATTGGGGAATTGGGGGGATGGGAACAGTGCTGGGGAATTGGGGAAGGGGAACAGACAAGTTGCTGTCGTTTTGTTCTTCAG
>NW_017731450.1:3457562-3465562 GCF_001890085.2 Hipposideros armiger | reverse complement strand
TGGCGTCCCAAGCCAGTTCTTAACCAACATGCCACTCGGCCGGCCATCTGCTAGGTTTTAAGTCAAATGTGGTAAGATAACATAGAAAATTGTCAACTGTCATTATTTGGGAAAAGCATAAGTTTTCACCCCTTTCTGCAAAAGAACTGCATCCTGAAAAACAGTGACCCTGTGATGTAAGGGAATTATGTCATGGGCCATCAAGTTTATAAAGGAATTCTTGTGTCACCTGAATACTAATCAAATGCGCATCTGCTTTGTAAACACAGTTTTCTTAACCACAGCCGCCTTCCTCCCTGGCAGTGCTTCCTCCTCGCCTTTGAAAAGGGTCAAACTTTTGCCCTTGAATTGTTTTCTTAGGAGAGGGCCAGCGCAGCGTGGTCACCAAGAACCCTGCACAGAGGAGTCACTGGGGACAGTCCTGAAACGGGGCTGATCCGGCGGCTGGGGACCTGAGGTGATGCGGCCACAGGTGCTGCTGAGCGGCTGGTCCCCGGCCGCATGCCGGGAGCCCCTGTTAATGCACCAGCAGTAAATTACTTACAAAAGAGCCAGATCTCTGGGCCTTACGGCCCACTCGCTACACCTGAACCGCCCGGACGGCCAGGAGCCGAGTCAGGTGGGCTGCATGGGACACCTGGCCGCGCTCAGCTTAGCACACAACTCTGGACTTTCAATTGTGTCGCTATGCCACTATTGAGCCTGCAATTGTGTGCTTCCCCTTTATTTCCTAATTGTATACATACATTTTATATTATTTACAGTGCACACATTATAACATACATTATAGTATACATTCTCTTAATCTAACCTAAATTTGACCCTTAATTTAGTCTGAAAGGAATGCAAAATGAGTTCCCCAAATGGTACCCACTGTGCGTAATTACAAATGCGCGTGTCAGTGACGTGTGTGACGTGGCCACGCACACGCTCGTCACCACCCGCGGCAGCCCCGAGCTCAGCACCCACTGCCGCTGCGGACGCAGAGCTCAATGAGATGCAGACACGCTGACTCCAGCCTGTTCTAAGTGTTCACGTTCCCAGCTGCACGTGGCACGTGTCTTCGCGTGTGCATTTCCAGAGTTTTCCAGCTTTATTGAGGTGTAATTTGCTAACAAAATTGTAATATATTTAGAGTATACAACGTGATGATTTAATACGTGAAATGATCCCCACAACAAGTTAGTTACCGCGTCCATCACATCACATGGTTACCTTGTTGGGGGAGAGTGTGTGTGTGTGTGTGTGTGTGTGTGTGTGTGTGTGTGTGTGGACTTAAGATTTACTTACACGTTCTATGTTCTTGCAGGTGAGCACACTGGACTGGGTCCGAGCAGAAAAAGCCTATAACCTCTGTGAGGTGCTATTTAAAGTTGACAAGGTAAGTGTCCTTTGTGCAGTAGATGCTTCCATGTAATAAGGTGTCCCTTTGGGTTTAAAGTGTGAGAGAGACATTGGTTCAGCACTGTCCATTGGAATAGTAAACTAACGTGAAAACCTTCTAGTCGCTTCCCCATCGCGTCCGGACAGTTGTCACCCTGTGGCTGACCAAGGTGGGCGGATGGTGGACGGACGGAGTGTGTGTGCGCGTGCGTGTAATGGGGCCGGAGTTTTAATCGCTTCCAATCACAGTGAACTATTCCAGGAACTTCAGTTTTTTGTTGCTGCTGCTGTTCTTACCAAATCAGATCCAAAATGTGTGTAAAAGCTTTTCTTCCTTAAGCCTGCCCTGAGCCGACCAGTGTGACTGGTCAGACCTGGTCCTGTTGGGGGGGATGTGTTCCTGGGTCCGGAGGGCGGAGGTTCGCCCCGAACAGGTACATCTAGCTTTCAGCACAGTCCTTTAGTTGGACGTTTGCAAAGCATTTAAACCACAGCCATGAGGTCAGCTTTCCTGGTTGTCCCCGCACTGACCCCTCAGCATGTAATGAGAGCTGTGTTCCCACTAAGGATGGGCCTGCCGCTGTGAAGACATGTTAGATGTAAAGGTGAGGGGACAGGTGAGGGCCCACGCCGCCGAGGGGAGCACACCGAGGGAACGTCACCTCGCTGCTAAGACTCCCAGCAGCCCTCAGGCTGGTACAGAGCTCCTGGTGGCGCTGAGTTATACAGACAAGTTGGGATGTTGAACCTGAATGAAAAATGTGGGAAAGAGGTGAAAATAAGTCACTGTCACCAAGCGAGCTCTGTGGAGCAATGGATGATCAAATATCCCAAATATCCTGGAGGACTTCAGGCCTCCCGGCGATGTCAGGCTGACCGTGCGCTTTCTCTGGCCTGTGGGTGTCCCGGCTGTGACCGGGGCCAGGACTTGTGATCAGGTTTGGGGTCTGCTTCTCCTGCTGCTGTTCTGATGGGACCGAGGGCTGAAGCCACCACCCACGGAGGACGAGACATCCGTGGGACCACACTGCCCGAAGCCGTGACCCAGCACGCATATGCAGCACACACGGCCAGCCGGAGGCCCCGCGAGCACACGCTGTGACAAAGTGCTTCCGAGTGACAGGAGGCTGGCCAGGAGGATGGCTCCCAGCTCAGCACAGGGCATGTGGTCATCGCGATAAAGGACAGCGGTCACTGCTCCCAAGAAGCACGCTGAATTCCAGGAGTTCGTTGTTAAACCTGTGAGCCGACAAAGCTGTCTCCCTTCTGACGGCCTCACTGAGTGTCGCTGCACAGTGAATTTAAGGTTACACACGGGCACTTAGTTCATTTTTCAAAAATTGAAATAAATGTGTGATTGCCATGAGAACTAGCGCTTAGTATAGATTTTTTTAATGACGTGTTTTCATGATCACCGTTTCAAAGTACAGGCATTAATAGTTACCCCAAAAATCAAACTTTGTAGTTGCGCTTTTGTTTTTCCACGACAGTTTCTCCTCTCTAAAAATTACATTTTCCAATTCTAAAATCATGTTTCAACACTCACTGTGACACAGACGGGGAAAAGGCACCTATCGGCCTGATCACATCGTGACTTACAGACAGACCCAGGGCGTGTGCCTCAGCCGTCAGGAACTCTGCACGAAAGTAGATGGACGTTTCCTCTCCACGTAAGGACTTTCCATCTGAAACTTTCAGGAAAACTAAATTTGCTCCTGTGTTTGGCAGAGGGCCTTGGTGACAATGTCTGTTCGCCATGTTCCTCCAGCGCCTTGCTAAGCAGTCCCTGCATGTCCCTGAGCTGGTCCCCTCGCCCCGTGAGGGTTGGCCCTGGGCGTGTCCATGTCACAGCTAAGCACTGAAGCACAAAGTGCGTCCCTCGTCCCGGTCCCGTCCTGGCTCACTCTCAGACACGGGCGTCCAGGAGCCCCCAGAGTGCCCCCAAGAGTTTTGTGACTTGCTGTGCAGCCCCGTCCAGTACTGTGTGGATAAGCAGGAGACGAGGAGAGTTCCTAAAGGGTCCTGACATGTCACAGCCACAGCACCTGGACAGACAAGGAGGACTCCCAGCCTGCTGCAGTGGGGGGGCGGGGGTTGGGGGGGCTCAACTCCGCAGAGCCAGAGGCAGGGTCCCTAAGAGCTGGGTGCGCTGAGGTCCGGCCCCCATGTGTGCTCACCAGCCCTGTGTGAAGGAAACTAAACCCCTTGAGTCTTCACGGTAGGATGCAGTTTTGTGGCTTGGAGTGTCCCATGAAGTTAGGGTCCTGCCCTGGCACGCGGACGGGGGTGGGGGGTTGGGGGAGTGAATAGGGGTTATTTCTTTTTTTTCTTTTTTTTTTTTTTTAGCTGAGCCATCCTGCTACCTGATGGCAGCTCAGCGGCTGCTCAGCTCGGGCTGGACTTGAACCGCTGTTGCTCGGAGCTCAAACTCTTGAGCGAGCTCTTAACCAACTGAGCCACTCGGCCGGCCCTAGGGGTTATTTCTTGACCTTTGTGTTCCGGAGAGATGGCCCCTGGTCCTGGGGAAAGACAGCCCTGGGAGGCAGAACTGGCAAGAGGCTTTTAAAAGATTTGCATCTCAAAGGGGCAGAGAAAGGCTTCAGGATGATGGGTTTTGTGATGTGGATGTTCAAAGGCTGGGCCCCAGGGGCGGGCCTGAGGGGACAGCGGCAGCTGGGTCACTGGTCACTCACAGTCCGGCCTTTTTTCTGCATGTCATGCCCTTGACTTAACTCTGTGACCAGTCACGGACTTTTAGGTCGTGTTGACACATTGCAATCCGCAGAGACCGCGTTACTGTTTTAAAAAGGAGCCACAGGAAGTACACGGGGGAGGAGCCACATGTGGTGACTGAGTCCCTTATGCGACATTTGTCACCCACGGTCTTTGTGAGGCTGGACAGTTTGCATTCTGGAAAAGAACGTGTCTGTGAAATCCTTCAGCGTTTTCATGGACTTTCTCAGGTTGTTCAAAAGCCCCTGTGAATCCCCCGCCTTTGCTCCTGAATGTAAAGTCCAGCTCACTGACTTGCCAGTTCCGGAAGCCAGGAAAATGCCACCGCTGTCACTGCTCGTTCAAGAGCTCTCTGCCCAGAGCTGACGCTTAGCAATCACAAGAGTCACATGTTAGTGGTTTTCTATCAACTGGTGAACATTTCGAGGATTATCAAAAGACCACTGAGAAATGTTTAGAAATCTAATATCATGTTTAAGCACTCCATTAATTACATTACAAATTTGTAAAATTATGTGTGCAGAGACACTGCATGCAAAGGAATAGAAAACCCCAATCAAATGACAAAAAGGTAGTCATAATAAGATTATTTCGCTTTTGTATTTCCTGCATTGTTACTATAATTGCTTCGACATAAATAAATAGAAGCAGGAAAAAATCGAGGTAATTTAAAACACAGTCCTTCTGTTTCAGAGAGGAGAACGGAAGCTGGTTTGTGTGTTGTGGGTGGGGCGAGGGCCCTGGGGCGGCTGGAAACGTGGCTGCAGGGAATGACCTCTGCCCTGGCCCAAAAGCTTAGCTGAAGATCAGGTATCAGATTTCAATCTGCACCGAGGCTCATGGCCTCGGAGACCGTGTGTTTTGTGTGGCATTGGAGCTCACATGACTCGGGGACGCAGGTTTTGCCTGTGCTGTCACTTAAGGGGCAGTCTCCTCCGTATGACCCAGTTTATAGCTCCAAACCTGAGACTCACAGAGAAGTAAGTGGCTCAGGGCCAGCGGCTCGTAACTGGAAGGGAAGGGCTGCACGGAAAGGCTGCACACCGGCCCACTGACCAGAAAGGAAGCCGGCCTCCATGCAGCCGGCAGGAGCACTCTCTGGAGCCCCCTCCGCTGTCGGCCTTGACACCGAAGTCCAGTGTTGCAGGAAGGCCAGTCGCTGATGCCGGCCGGTCCTGGTTTGTGACACTCAGTCCTGTGCGCTGGGTGGTTTCTGAGTCTCCCAGTCTCAGTGAAGGATCTGGGCCGCCTCTGGGACTGAGGTGCAGCCTCTGTTCCAGGGCTCAGTGGGGACTAGGAACATAGGCACCACACAAGCATGCACGCGCGCGCACACACACACACACACACACACGCCACATGCACACACGTGCACACACACCACGTGCACACACATCACATGCACACATATGTCACATGCACACATGCACACACATGCACAAACCACAAGGCAGCAGGTGTCTAAATGAGGCACAGAGTACCTGGGCAGCTGGCTGGGTGACCAGAGTGGGGTCGCACATGGAGTGGAATCCAGCAGACTGTCCCCAGCCCCACAGAGTCCTGGGTCCCCCCCCGGGTGGCTGTCAACAACTTTTCCAAAACCATTTGCCCGGAAGCCGAAAAAACCCTTTTGCCCGGTTCAAAATTTCCTGCTGCCTGAGGGAACGAACTTGAAAAAAGTTGTGATTGGGTTTTCGGGTGGGGAAGGGAAATCCTTCAAGGCCGGTGTTGCAGCCCCGGCCTGCGGCAGCCCCCACTCTGTAACCACACGCTGGGCCATGGTGAACGCACGCTCCCTCGGGCCACTGGCAGCCTGGGCGGCATGTCACCCTCCTGGCCTTCCATCCAGGGCAGCGCCCGTGCCTGCTGTGGGCTGGTCAGCGTGTCTGTGGAGTGAGGGGATCTAGAGGGAGACGGGTTCGGGCATCAAGTCCTGTTCTTGGGTACAGCGATCGTAGAATGGGACGAGCCCTGCAGCTCCCAAGGGTCCCAGGCAGTGGTGACACGCTTGCTGCGGTGCCTTTGAGACTTGTAGGGTTTGCTGAGTTTATGTTAAATTCAAGCACAGGAGTCTCATGATTTGTATCTGTAAAGTTAAACAGAGAAAATGAAGTTGTGATCAGCAAATTGTAAGTGAAAGTGCTCACAGATACTTACGAGTCGGACATAACTTACAAATCCTTGCATTGGGCCCCCACACAGCACCGTGTCCGCGTCCCCTCGGGAGCCCGTGCACAGTGAGCGCCGGGGTGCAGGGGGCGCTCCAGCCCCAGCGCGTCTCAGCCCTGCCCTGTTTTTCAGCCCCGGCTCCCAGACGCCTGCTGCTCACGCACAAACCTGGGGTTCCGGGACCTGGACTTTGGGGACCAGGGGCCACACCGCTTCAGTGTCATGGTCGGCCGTGGTGGAAGTCACTCCTTCAGCGTGGAGCTCGGCAGTGAGCTGGCCGAGTGGGAGGCGAGCTTCCAAAGAGCGACCTTCACAGAAGTTCAGAGAACGGGGGTAAGTGGCTCAGTGTCCTCAGAGGAAAGTATCCCCAGGGGTGACCCGTGGCGATTGGAGCGCGCATGACACTGTCTCAGAAAACGCGACTCTAAAAGCTGAGTGTTTCCGTGTGAGTCACCACGTCGAGATGCTCTCTCCTCCGTGAGTCACCGCCGGGGAGTGTGGGGCGAGCACCCCGTGTCTCCGTTTACACGCGCTCACACCTCAGGTGGGGAATGGTGACGGTGCTCTCCATGCCTTTAAACCCCGATTTCATGACCCAGCCGGAGTAAACGGGGTGCAGCGGGCAGAAGGCCTGGCGTGCCGTGTCCTCCCAGTCTGACACGGCACCTAATTATCACTGGGCGGGAGGGTCTGTGTGTAAAGCTGGCTGGCCAGGCCCCATTTTAGGGCAGTTCAAATGGAAAGGGGGTAAAAGTGAGGCCTCTGGTTTTCCAATTAGTCACATTCTCTGTGACACTCAGTGACATGGATTTACTGCACAAATGACATTCTTAGTGCTCTGATGATTTCACTTATCAAGTGTCATCCATCAGCACATGTTGAGATTACTGGGAGCAATGTTTTTTCGTTCCAACCAAATCTGGAACTTTTTGGTGGATGAATTTCAGAATGTCAGTGCACCTCAGCTGCTTAGTCGGAGTATCCCGATAACCTCATGCATTTGGCAGCTCAGGACAGTCACCAGGCGCACCATCCCTTCCTGTGACCACGCTGGGGCACAGGACCAGCTAGTGAGGCCCCAGAAGGTCCCCGAAAGACCTGCCTGGTCTCCTGTTTTAGATTTCCTTGCCCCTCACGCCCTCACTGCGTCCTTCCTCCATGCACCACCTCCTTTTCCGGGTCAGATGGTGGTTTCTAGAACAGCTACTGTGGCTGAGACAACAACTACAGCCCTTGTTAGGGTTTTGTCAAAAACGAGAGCAAACAAAAGCCAAGCGAGGTTCTACGACACTCTCATGGGGAGGGCGCGTAACAGTTAGTCCATGGAGGGCTGTTGGGGTGTCCTGAGGAGCTAGCCTCTCCCCGCCCCCGAGGCTGTCTGCGTCCAGGTTCATGCAGCCAGGTGGGGGTTCTCTCAGTCAGTCTGCCTGGGGCCGTCGCCCCCCTGCCACGGGCTGCTTTAGACGTTGTCAGATGAGCAGCTCTGGTCTGGGAAGGTGCCTTCTCCGAGAGTGACTGTCAGGCCCACGAGCTAACCCAGAGTGTCCCCTGCTTCTCACTGTGCTGGCAGCAGTGACACATGTTTCCAGAGGGGCTTTGTTCTGGGCATCACAGATAATGTGCAATCAGAGGCAAACATTATAACTGAGTCATGGCCAGATAAACGTGTGTGTGTGTGTGTGTGTGTGTGTGAGAGAGAGAGAGAGAGAGAGACA
>NW_017731450.1:3420893-3457382 GCF_001890085.2 Hipposideros armiger | reverse complement strand
GGAGAAGATAACCTTGAATAAGTCACTTATCCTGTCTAATTATTAGTTTACTTATTTCGAACATGATTACTGCTTTATCTCTTTGATAGTATTATGAGATTTAATTAATTGAAGTTTATAAAGCACTTGACATTGAAATATGCAAAACATAGTTTCCATAAATGTTTAACTTTATTTTCCAGATCCATTTTTAAGAAATCTCAGGCATGAGTTATTAAAAAAAAGAAAAGAAAAGAAAACACTTTAGTGAGAGGTATGCGAGCACCATGTGGAATACTATAAATATGCTTTATTGTTTCTACTAAAAAAAGCCAACCTAGAGGGCTTGACGGATAGTGAAGTGAAATGCTAGGCAGCACTTACATTAGAACAGATCTGTGAGGTCATTAAAAGATAGTTATTGGTTGTTACCGGAAGCACCAGTTTAATTACACAATTAAGTTTTACATAGTTTTCATCATGTCCAGGAAGCTGTACAATTCTAATTTACCGGGTCGTTTCGAGACATGGTTGTGCAGCCAGCTTTATTTTAGGGTAAAGCTCTCAGTTGTAACTGTATGGCTTGTGTTGATTACCCTTGAAATGTTCTATTTCCTCAAATGCACAACATTTCCACAAATGACCTAGGAGCTGAGTGGCCTCTGGTGGGACTCTCAGTCCTCGTGGGGACGTCTTTGGGCTTCTCCTTAGAGGAAGCTCCCAGGGCTGTCACGTGGGGCACATCACCATTTCAGAGCCTCATCTGAATTCATGTTAAAATTGAGCTTTTCCTTTAAATTGTTATTCCTGTGCTTAAACACTCTCTATAATCTGTCCTTAGCCATTGAAGGAAATTGTGGATTTGATAAATTCACAAATGACCTCCTCACGATTAAATTTTTTTGATACATTGTTACAAACTTTAAAAAGAAAGCTCTAACTGGTACTTATTTTGCTAATATTAGCGTTTTGTTTCTGCTGGGTTTGTTGCCACATTATATCAGCTCCATTAAGCCCGATGGTTATCCTTCTTTGTGTTCAAACTCAGATGCTCACAGCAAGTTTACGTGCATGTCCCTGTACCTTCCACATCTGTGGGGAGCTTCCCGCTTAGGCGTTCGTGCTTGTCCCCGAGTGAGTGTCACACTGCTGAGCTGACGAGTGCCCTCAGGCCCTGGGACACTGACCGCACGGGCTAAGCCGCCAGGGCTCCCCTGTCTCGGGCAGAGTGATGTGGGCTGGTCCGCCTGCCAAAGTGCCTGTGTGGGCACCTGCCCTGCGTTCACACAGGAGTCACTCAAGCTGCAGCCACGGCCACCCTGAGCCACCAGCTCCTGTGACGTATGAAATGAAAAGGAAAAAGGTGGCCTGAGAAGGCAGTTGACTTTCAGCCAAGCTTGACAGTAGAGGGAGGCAGTGAATGTGCTGAAAGTCACAGAAAATGTAATGCCGGAAGCATGAGGTCAGAAGGAGCCAGACACCTGAGGTGCCTGCATCGGTCCCCGTGTTCCAGCCATGACAGCTCTGCGGACAGTTTCCAGTTCACATTCCTGCAGGTCAGCATCCGACACGGGTCTCTCAGGGCTAAGCCGAGGTTGCTGGCAGAGCTGCCCCTCACTGAGGGCCCTGGGTGGACCCGCGTCCAGCTCTGGGGACCAGCCGCCACGCGCCTTGCTCCGCAGCCTCCTCCACCCTCAAGCCAGTAGCACCACCTGTCTGTCACCCTGTCCGTAATCATGTCTCTGACCAAGCGGGGAATGTCCTCAGTTTTTCAGGACTCGTGTAATTTGATTAGGACAGTCCTGGGCCATCTGCCCAGGGTCACCTTGACACTGGGTCGAGGTCCTTAATCACATGGGCAATGTCCCTTTTGCCACGTGAGGAAACGTGGTCCCGGTGCTGGGGTTGGGACAAGGACGCGTTGGGGGCCGTCCTCTTGCTACACAGAGGGATGCCCACCCCTGCTCATTGTACTGTCTGTGGGGTGAGAGGGTGCCGTCGGCGTGTGGGGCTCCGTCTCACTGCAGCCCGCCTGGATCTGCACAAGCTTGCCAGGTGAGCACAGGCGTAAGCGAGGTGAGGAGATGGTCAGGCTCACTTCTCATGAACAGGAAGCCACGATGGAGTTGCCGGCACAGCTCAGCAGGGACAGAAACCAGCAGCTGCAGGAAGAACGGGTACCTGCAGGAAAATTATTGTGTTAAAATATTCATTGCGGTTGGACCCTAATTGGGAATGTAAACCTGACTAGAAGACCAAAATATGTAGCAGGTGCATTCCAGTTTTAAGTATTCTAAACATTGCTCTGATTTGCATATTCAGGGTTTCATTATTCACAGGCACGGATTTGCAATGCAGACTATGGTTTAGCCCTTTATCTGTCTTCTGCAGGCATCCACGCGCACCCACACGCAGACGTGCACACGCAGATATGCACACACAGATGTGCACACACAGACGTGCAGACACAGACGTACACACACACGCACACACACCATGCAGGGTCATCACACACAGGAGCTGTGCGCACACGACAATAACAGCAGCTAGAGATGACTGAGCGCCCGCGGTGGGCACTCACCTCTCATTCCAGCCTCCCTGCGGGAGGAAGTTCATGGATCTTTAACAGGCGAGACAAGCAGGCACAGAAGCCAGGTGACCTTCCGAGGCCACACAGGCAGAGGATGTCACAGCCAGGCTTTTGGCCAGTCTCAGACTCCAGAACCGGGAGCTTGGCGTGGGCTTCTGTTCGCACGCCGGCTGCCAGGATCGCTGGCTTGGCACAGAGCGAGGCTTTGTAGAGTGAATCAGTAGATAAAATGGGGCGAGGAGATAAAAAGAGCAAAGCAAAGCCCTGCTGTCTCAGGAATCCCACGAGGAGCTGAGTGAGTAAGCCGGGTCAGGCGGTCGTTTATAATATAGTGTAAAAGGCCACGCAGCCTCTCACGGGGAAGGTCGGGCGGATCAAGGAAAGTCCTGGGAGGCAGCTCATCCGGACGGAGGGGACCCAGCGGGCGCGCCCGGTGGCCCCGCGTGGCAGCGGGACTGACAGGATGGGGACTGGAGCTACCGCGCTGGCAGTGCCACCTGGATAAAAGCAAAAGAAGCTGACGAAGAGAGTGACACGGTTTTAACGTTTCTTTCTGAGGAATATGCAGTTCATGGTGATCCCTCTTGGCCCATGGAGAGCCACATTCACTCTCTGCTCCTAATGTCTTGTCGGGTAGAAGCGAGGCCACACTGGCTACCCGGACGTGAGGTCCAGCCTCCCGGAGCCGCGGGGTCAGTTCCAAACCAGACGTGTGCGTGTCGGGCTCCTACGTCCTGCTCTAGGCAGCATTCCGCTAGGCACCATAGATCGTTCTAGAAAAGGGGTCATAGTGCTCTAGGCCTCAAATTTCTCAGCAGAAGACTCGACCTGACACATCTGGAGAACCACACAAGTGTGTAAATGACCAGGCAGTGAGCGCCGTGAGTGTGCTGGGGGCCCAGAGCAAGGAGAGGGTGCCAGTGAGGGCGGTCCACGAAGGGCTGACCGGGACGGGGAACTGGGTGGTGTCCTCACCTCTGTGTGTTTGAAAGGAAGTTCCTTTTAAAATTTCCTTTCAATCTTTCTCCTGAATTTTACAAATTTTCCCAAATTTGTAAAAGGTTATGAAAATATATCTTATAATGGAACACATTTTCCTTTGGAACAGAATGCTTGATTTTGAATAATAATAATAATAATAATAATAATAATAATAATAATTAAGAATAGCAACAACGGTCATAAAGCATGACCGCAGGTCCAGGAGTCTGCATCCTTTAATGGGAAGACCATGAATTTCCATTTAAAGTCAGAAGCCCCGGACGAGCCGTGACCTTGGGGAATGTGTGTGCAGTCTGTGAGCCGCAGTGTGTCTTCTGAATGCAAAGATAAAGCCACGTAATGCACAGCCTGTCACCTGGGCGACGTCGCTGTGGCCGTGTTACACGCCGGCTCCCGAGTGTGTGTGTGCACACGTGCGCCTGTGTGAGGCCGACTGCGGGATGCGACGCGGGAACCACACCACCCGCCACCGCGGCACACACACCAGGTGTGTTCCCGGTAACACACGTCTCCTCGCAGGTACCAAGTGCAAATCGCGCCTTCGCAGAGAGACGGGAGGGGCGGGCTTCGTTCCCAGGCCCAAGGCCATGACTTTGGCGGGCTCTTAACTAACGTCAATGGCACAGACTTGGACCTTCAGAGTTTCGTCTCCAGAGAGCGAGACGGACGTTATCAGATGCTGTGTGGCCTGCTGCAGTCCTGCCCGCTAGCGGGATTGCACCCAGCCGTAAACCAACCATCTTCTAGCCCAAGCTTTTGTGGTTCAGCCACTTCTAACGTTATTTCCATAGGGAAACATTTTCCAAACTCTAAACATCTGACTGATACGTGAACTCCTGGCCTATGGCCTGTTCCTGGATTACCAAAAATACAATAAGTATTAATGTAATAAGATACATTTTAAAATATAGATCCTATTTGTTTATTGGATCTGATATGACTGCAATAAATGCTGAGCTTCCCAGAGTCCTTTTTGCAAACAGCAGAAATGAGCATGTAATTCTCTTTGTAAGTGAGGTAAATTTATACCTGTACAATTTCAAGGCACCTCTGAGGTGTGTGCAGATGTAACAAACACAGTCATTTGTTGCTAGTGTGACGATGTCGATACTATATCATTGCTTGTAACCCTTTCAGATGAAGTTAGCATCTTCCTGTGGAATTTACCTTTCATTTATTGTTCATCAACTCACCTAACTCTCGGTTAGAAACTGTTGATCTAAAAAAATGCCACTGCCCGCTTTTGAAGTCAAAACACACCCCGTATATTCAGGATGCTGGGCTACAAGCTGGGCAGAACCTCCTCAAGCCCAGCGTTCCTCACTTCCCTTTGCAGCATGTCGCTCCCTGGAATACCTTCCACCCATGTATCTTCAGTCCTTGTTTCGTGAGTGGCTTTTTTCCATCAGTGACACAGTTGCTAAAATCAGAATGAACAGCAACATTTCCTGGTGTCATCAGCATATTTGTTTATTAATATAGATCAAAATCCGTTTGCTCACACAGACGCCCTTTACTATAAAGAACTTGCACATACTTTGCAAATTAAGGTTTGGATAGAATCGAGAGGCACAACATACAGATATGAAGACGGAAGTGGCCCCAGGAGGTTGGTAGCTGAGCTCTGAGGAGCCCCGTGAAGCTGCTGCACAGAAGGAGGCCGACCCCCCAGCTCCTTCCGGGAGGAGGGCAGACGTTGCGCCCCCCCCCGCCCCCATGCACATTCCTGCCTCCGCTGGGAGGTCAGCCTGAGGGCACCGAGACCCTCAGATCTGGGGGTTGCATCCCCACCAGGCCTGGGCGGGGACAACGTGGAGAGCTGCTGTGTGTCTCCTTCGTGTGTCTGTCCATGCCCAGGCCGTACCCGAGCCTGTCGGTGGCACAGACAGCACATCCTTGTGCTCCTGCAGCCGTGAAAGCGGCCGTGCAGAGCCACCAAACCCAGTCCTCCCGCCCGGCCCGGAGCTGCCTGCAGATCTGGCAGACTGTCCACCTCGATGGTCGGTCGTGTGTGTGCTGGGGAACAGCTAGGGGTGCACATGGCCCTCGGGGCCATCGCTATTTGGGGACTCCACGGTGAAGAGCTTGAATGCGGAAGGAAGGCTGACGGTGAGCGAGCCCGGCTGCAGCAGGCTGCCAGCTCCCGGTGGGAATCCCGCTTTGAAACCCTACACGAACCAACCTCCACGCTCCGTACTCAGTCTCCAGAGTGACCCGCCCACACACGTGTCATCGTGGGGAGTGCTGCCCAGTGTTTTCTTGTTACAAGTGAGCTCTTCTGACCATTTCTGGGAAAGAGACGAGCACGGAGGGGTTACGGGTGGCACTCCGTTCCCCTGAAAACCATTATAGCTTAATTTAATTAAAAGGGAACTGAGAGCACAGCTTGTAATGTTTCTATTTCTGCTCCTGAATTTATTTCGGGGTTGAATCCAGTGCT
Source organism: Hipposideros armiger (assembly GCF_001890085.2). Taxonomy (NCBI): domain Eukaryota; kingdom Metazoa; phylum Chordata; class Mammalia; order Chiroptera; family Hipposideridae; genus Hipposideros; species Hipposideros armiger. The sequence continues at coordinate 3,451,371 of NW_017731450.1, read as the reverse complement.
TCAATTAACATTCCCGTCATGGTAGAGCTCAGCCAAATTAGCTTTTATTAATTGTCCACGGTTTGGTTTCCTCATTCCAAGCCTGATTCTAATGGATGAGGGCAGGAACGGAGCAGCTGATCTGGCCTGAAGCCCAAATATCCACCTGGAACATGCTCAGGGGTGGCAGGGGCCTGTCCTAATGGTCACTGTGAACCCAGCCTGAGTCCCCAGCACACGTCACACACAGGGAAGGCACCTGGAAAAAACTTACAAAACGACCTATTTCTTTTTGGCATAAAACTCAAAACCAATTTCTTTCAAAGTTTATGGACAGATCCCCAGTAAAGAATGTCATCTATCCCTGAGCAAGGCAAGACGAAATTGGGCTTATCTTTTAAAATTCCACTTAAAATATATTTTTACAGAACAAGTGGGGAATTAAAGGCACCGTCGAGGAAACCCCCAGTTCCAAACACTGTGCCTGTGTCGTGCCTCGGAGACAGACATCTGTGTTTGTGATCAAAACACTGTTTTGTTTGTAAGTCTCTCGAGTCAAACTCACTGACATTTGTGTCAGGTTTGTTAGATTCCAGGAAACCCTGTGTGTACGCGGAACAACGTTTCACAACAAATTTCCTGTTTGTTCCTACCTTTGTCGTCACTCACTCCCTGAACGAACCACATGCGTGAGGGTTTTCCCCGCAATCTCTTCTCTCTTTCAGAACAAGGGGTTTTTGAAAATAAGGGAGCCCTGGTGAGCCCCGGAGGCCACCCCTGTCTCTCAGCCAGGCCGGGACTGCCGGGGGCTGGCAACAGCCACCACTGTCCCCAGTAAACACAGGTGATCGCAGGAGACTGGACTGGCCGGGCCAGCAACATGCGCCCGTCCCTGGGCAGCCGTCTCCTCCCAGGTCGGGCGTTTAATTCTGTGCCTTCGCTGTTGAGCGATCCTTTGATGCGGGCCTGGGATTGTTACTTCACATTTCACATGCGCTGGACACCTCGTCACTTCAGAAATGCGCTGAAGTGGGTGAGGTGGCTTTCACAGAATTAGCCACTTCCCCAGCAAATACATTTGCTCCGTGGCTGTGCCGGGGGGGTCTGCCCAGAGCCCCCTGGACGAGTGAGTCCGGCGCTGAGGCCGGAGGAGCCCCCGTGTGACAGGGACACGTTCTGGAGGGAAGAGCGTCTGAGCTGCCCCCGTGCTGCCCACGGCGCCAGCTGGCAGGTCCGCCCGTCACCTCTGCTCGTCAGCCTAAACAGGGAGTTCCTGTTCTGTACGCTTGTGGAAATTGTCAAGGCTGTTATTGTGAAACTGTCTGAAACAATTTGATTTCCTCATTAAAGCTACAGGTGGAAAGAGAAGTGGTCCATCCGGCGTGTGGACTCCGCTGCCGGGGGCAGCGTTCCGAGCCGAGGCGGGTGACCTGCAGCCGCCGCGGCCCCTCAGCCCGCCCTGCGCTGCTCTGCGCGGACAGTGTGGTGACTCGCTGCCCACGTCTCTTGTTCACGGGGGAGCTGGGAACCATGAGCACCGGCCTGTACCCTCGGAAGGCGGTGTCATGCGGGGTGGCCTGTTCAAGCCGAGAAATACTCTCGATTGGGAAGCTCAGCGAGAAACCGAACAGCAGCCCCCCACAGAGACCGTGAGAAGTTCTCGTCTGAAGGCCAAGGTCGCAGAGAGCGAAGGAACACGGCCTGGCGAGGGGGGAGCCGGCCCGACGCCATGGCCCCCGTGACACGCAGAACAAGTGAGGGGGCTGTGGCCGCTGGGCTCAGTTCCAGCTGCGAAGCGGTGGATGGAAGACTGCACCTCTCGGCTTTCAGGTGCCAGGTCAGGGACAGACGGAGCGTCACCTCTCGTCACCAGGAAAACGTAACGTGGCACAGCGAGTGCCACTCACACTGCTGCCCATGATCAAGCTCGAAGATAACAAGTGTCGACGAGGAATCGAGTGGCAGGAACGCATCGCACTGCCCCACGGGGGACAGGCCGGTGTCCGTTCCATCTGTGTGGGCTTCACAGACGTGGGAGACAAAGGCAGCTCGTAGGGCTCCGCACGCGATAAACGGAAGAGGTGGCAAGGGGACAGCCGGGCAGCGGGGGACGGCCAGGCAGCGGGGGACGGCCAGGCAGTGGGGGGCGGCCAGGAAGTGGGGGACGGCCAGGAAGTGGGGGATGGCCGGGCAGCGGGGACGGCCATTGTGGACCCCAGGGATGCAGGGGGAAGATGCAGTCAGAAGGGGAACAGACGGCCATTTGAGCATTTAAATGTGTACATGTGATACACTTTATAATAAATGTTCAATTTAAAATAATACGAATGTGACTAGGAGACGGGCTGAAGCAGCACCATTCTCAAGCAGAGAAGCAGAATCGAGTTACCACTAAGAGCTATTAACAAAAATTCCAGAAGATCCTTTGGAGAAATTTCAAGTGGTTTTTCTGTATCTGATTTGCATAAACCGGGAGCGCCCCCAAGGTGGTGGGGGGCCGGGCCGGGCTTTTAAAGGAGAAAGGTACAAGCAGCTGCCCAGCGAGGAGGCAGGCGGTGCCAGGAGCCCGGTGGGCAGGCGGGACTGTGCCTGGTGCAGGCTGTGGGGCCTCATGGGGCCGGACTCCCGCCACGCCCAGCAGTAACGGGGGGACTCGTACCAACAGCCCGGGGGCAGCCTGGACCCCACCTCAGCTGGCAGCCCCCCCGCCCCCTGCAGAAGACGAGTCAGAGAAAGGCAGGCAGATGGTTTGAGTAAGGAGGGCCTCCTAATACAAAAATATCCAGGTTCCAGTCAAAAGTCACCCCTCCTACCAAGAAACGGGAAGGTATGGGCTGAATGAAAGTGGCAGTGGACACCGGTGTGAAGGGGACAGATGTTAGCAGTAGCTGGCAGACGCTGTGACGCGTGTTATCTGCAGGCAGAGCGCAGAGGTCTGTGAGCGCGCCGCGCGGGACCGCCCGCCTGTCCCAGGCGCCTGTGTGAGCAAACACACAATCACAAATGTCTGCATGTCTGCGCTTTTGCCCGACTTGGCTGGACGTGTGCCCACGTGTGCCGGGGGGAGTGCGTGTGTGCGTGCACGTGTGTGTGTGTGTGTGTGCATGCACATGTGTGTGTGTGTGTGTGTATGTGTGTGTGTGTGTGACGGGCCAGGAGGCGAGGAGCCCTGTGCCTGCAGCTCAGGGCCTAACGGCGCTGGGGCCCCAGGCAGGCGCTTCTCCCAGTTTGGTTCCAGGTCATGTGTCAGCAGAGTCCGCCCCCACCCAACAGCCCCCAGAGGGTGGGACATGGGCCCCACTGCAGCCCCCTGTCACCTGTGAGGGGCCCTCGGTCCTTGCTTTGTGTTTTGCTGCTGCCGGTGCTTCTCTGCGTTGGTTGTTGTCTGTGGGACTGCTCGTCAAGAGTTTTCCCAGCAAGGCAGGTGCGGATTCTCCTGGAAGGGCCTCCAGCAGGTCCCGAGGCGCTTGTGACAACAGAAACGTGTGCCCATGAGAGCAGGGGCCTCCGAGCGCGTGAGCGAGCAGCAGGTCAGGGACCCAGCGGCTTCCCGCCATCATTGAATGGGGATTTGTTGGGCTCCGTTCCTTCGTTTGCTTTTAGGGTGATGTCTGCAGAGACAGACCAACGTTTACAGAGTTGGAAGGTTTGCCAGTGAAAAAAACCAAGAAAGTGCTGCTCGAGGCAAAACAACCCCACGGGTTTCTTGTGGCTGTGGGCTGTCCAGTTTCACTCGTGTCGTTTGCGTGTTTAGCTGTAAAAAGTAGTTTCTGAGCCCGGGGGCGGGGGATTTGCAGTTCTCCGACGGATGCTGAAAAGCGCTACTAGAAAACGTTTAACCGGAACTCGCTCGCTCTTCCTTCCAGTCCAGGACGTACGTGTGCAGCTGGCGAGGACGGACGCTCTGTCTCACGGTGGACTTCGCGCTGGGATTCACCTGCTTCGACAGCAAGACAAAGGTGAGATGCCAACGCCCGAGGCCGGGTGTCCCCTGGTTGGTGCTCTGTCACTCGGCAGAGATGGCCCTCGCGAGCGTGTGGCAGGAGTTGCGCTGTGTGTAAGTCGTACCTTCCAAGACGATCTTCTCTCTGACGCGTTGCTCAGGACCCCACGATTCCCACAAGTCCGGTGCTGGGCGGTGTTGGCAATGAGCGGCCCCGTGGTGTTGGGGACACTGTCCCCACGGCGGGCGCAGGGGGGGCGAGCAGGGTTCCCGGTCCTGCTCAAGGGCAGGGTCCACCGCACTGAAGAGAACCCTGGACAGAAGCCCACCTGCCGCCTGAAGGGAGCCCGGGCGCGTGGAGGGGGCTCGGCGCCTGCACCTGGCGGACTGTCCGGCGCTGGTTCCAGGGACGCAAAGCTGTGCTCAGCTTCCGTTTCACCCGACTGTAAACGCCCAGTGTGAGCAGCGCGGAATCAGGGCCACTCCCAGCAGCATACTGCAAAGACCAGGCGTCCACCTGCCTACGCAGGGGTTGAGAAAACGTTTTGCGACACAAAGCCAGTGTGTTGTCACATCGCTCTCGGCTCATCAGGACGGTGGGGCAGGAGGCATCGGCGTGAGGTGCTGTGCTGTGACGTCCACTGGAGGGAGCACGGAGTGCCCGGCCACCTGTCGCCTCGTCCCGCGGCCTGGGTCACGCGCTGGCCGCCCCGGTGCCATGGGCTGACTCTGGGCAGAGGCAGCCTCTCTCAAAGCCCCGGAAGCTGCTCTCATGTCCTCAGAGTTGTTGGTTCACAAACGTGTGTTTTCAGCCATTAGGACAGTCTCTCTGTGTGATCAGTCCCTGCAGCCCCGCCACGAACCTGAGGGAGGGACGTCCTCCTCTAGGAGCTGGCTGTCACTTCTGTGCCCTTCATCTGGAACAGCGGCTCCCACAGGGAGTTTGTCCCCGGGACACTTAGAGACGCCTGGAGACACTGTCACACGGGGGGTTGGGGGACATTTCTGTGGCCGCTGGGGGCAGAGCCTGGAGGTGACGTCGAGCGTCCCACGGAGCAGGCGCTGTCAGCTCACAGCCAAGAGCGCGGAGCTGGGTCCCTTCCTGGGCAGCAGCCTGCGCCCCTCCCAGAATCCCGGACCAGAAACCGCACGTGATCATGGTGATTCTGCCTCCTCCCGGGAGCACGGGCAGGGTGCTCCCCACAATAAGGCCTCCCTGGTGTGTGGAATGGCATGGGGTCTGTTTGCAGACACATTTAATAGCAAGAAGGATTTCATGTCTGCCACCCAACATCACCATCACAGGCAGGACTGATGGCTCCCGGCCCCACGCGGTATCTTCACGGCCCGGTCCCCCCACAGCCCCCAGTACGGGCTCCGTGACTCGCTGTCACTGCTCCTTGGCCATGAGCCAGACTCGCACAACCTGTCACACGTGTCCTGAGAAGCCAAATGACCTGCAGCTCCCCTAGAGTAGGGACCCCACCTTCCAGCCACTGAGCCCGCAGGCCTGATTTCCTGCTCTCTGACGGCGACTTCCCAAATTTCACTTAAGAGCAGGGCTTCGCAGTCCTGAGTGCCGCCCGGGCTCCCCCGGCTCCTCCTCTGCTGCCCATGGCCGTGGGAACCCAGAATCTCTCCTTCCGAGGTCAACACACTCACCCCAGGCTCCTGGGCACGGTTCAGTCAAGGTTAGCGAGTGCCGGGCACCCAGTGAGCCAAAAAGGTCCCTGCGCCCTCCGGTGGGGTCCGCTGGTGTGTCCTGCTCACAGGACCAGAGCCGTGGCCACGCCCCTTCCCCACGGCCAGCCCAGACAGGTAGTGACTTCAGGCCCCAGAGGGAGTTGGCACCCTCCCTTCAGGGGACCCCACAGCCCCCCCCTGTGGACGATGGAGGGAAGGAGATAGGCACCCCCTCAGAACACTGATGTTTTGGAGGGGCCATCGGAAGGTCCAGTGGGACTGAGGAAGTGACAAGGACAGGCTGTCCCACACCCTGCCCCCCGCAGGCCCCTGCCACATGGTGGGATCCACACGGAGGGAGTGACGGGCCAGCGGGGACCCCGGGAGCGGACACCAGAGCGGGACGCCCGAGCACTCACTCAGCAGCACTAACCAGCATCACCCAGCGACTTCTTTCTCCCACAGCTGCTACAACTGGTCTCTCGGGGACGTTATGGTCCCTGCTCCTCCGGTGTGTCATGTGCCGGCAGGTCTGCCCAGGGCCCTGGGGAGCTATCACCTACCCAGGCCTGCAGCACAGTTCCCTGAGATTAACCAGGTACAATTTGAAATCGCTGTGATGTGTTTCCTGCTGCTGTGTGGCCTGGGCCGTGGAGCTGGGCGGAGCCGTTCTGGTGACCGGCCTGAGAAACTCAACGAAGCTCTCGTTCCTAACGCGCGTTTGTCCGTGGCCTGAACACCTGGCTCTGCCAACCCCGTGGACCGAGACCTCGGCTGTGGGAGGGAGCCTGCCAGCCTCTCAGCGGGACTGGGGCCTGTGTGGTGGCAAAGGGACCATGAGCTGGATGTGGCGGGGTGCGGCCAGGCCAGGAGCGGGCTGCGGGCGGGCGGTCAACCTCCCAGAACCGCTGCCGTCCGGACGAGACCGTCTGACCTCGCCTGAGTCTGTCACCTGCTCCACGTCAAGTCCACTCTCTTTAAGTCAATGTTTCTTTGCTCATCTGAAGTTCACGTTCACACCAGGACCTTCTCCTGACCTATTTTCCTCTGAAGGTGAACTTGCATTTTTCACGTAGATACTTTATTTCAAGAGATTCTGGCCTAACACTCATGTATTTATTTTGTACTCAGTAACTGAAAATGAAAACAAAATATGACAGTACAACAAGAAAACTGGTTCACAAGCTTGTTTCATGTCTTCCTTAAAAATTTTTTTTAATTTAAAATATTTGAATTAATTTTCAAAAGAAAAGCTTTCCCAGATTAACTGAAGCATATACCAATGAGTTGTAACGCTGTAAAATATTTATAACTTCCTTCATTTGACAAACCCTCATTTGTAAGTTCAGTGTAAATAGGTTTTCAATTACTTCTAGAGTGATCTGAAATAATTATGAAAATAATGAAGTAATTACTGAATACAAAATGACTATGAATAATTATGAAAACCTCACTTACACTCACAAGGTAATTAGCAGGCACCTGTTGGATCAGACCACTTGTGTAGGAGTCCTCGGTCAGAACTAGACCCATGACATGGCAGCAAGTCTTATTAACCAAATGTTTGCAAGAAAAAGGACTAGATTTGGACACCAGTCCAGATGCCACCCACCCACCTGCCTGGACATCACCTCTGCGGTCAGATGTGTCAGTTCCCCACTCGCGGCCCTGCCAGGGGACAGCTGAGCAGCTGCTTTCAAGCCTGAATCTATTCACCATGGAAATACCCTTTTCAACACTGACACAGAGGAGTGAAGCTGAGATCTGAAATGACACAGGGAAAGAAACACATTTGCCCACGGAAATTTTTCTGTGCTTACAAAGTAAGTGGGAAGAGCATTATCTAGTATTTTCAAAATTTCTATACAATTTGAAAAATATATTTAAACTAGAATAAACTAGAACTCCGTGCGAGCTACCTCCCAGTCAACCTTCACGCTAGAAATGGCTCCACTCCAGGCAGACACAGCCCCACGCTCGCCCCGAGGCGGCCGGGCGGTTAGAGGTGGCCCTCCCCTCCTGCCGATCCCTCGGCTTAGCGGTAACCGATGTCCTGCCTGCGCGGTGACTCGCAGAGGTGGGTGCAGACGTCACCAGGAATTGGAAACACAGGAGGATCTGGGGCCGCACACGAGACTGGACAAGGAGCGGCCGGTGGGAAATCCTGGGGCAGCGTCTCTGCGGGTCCCGGGCCCGCATGCGGCCTGCACGCGAGTAAGCGTCATTTGAGGCCCAGAACCAGCGAGCACGTGTCACCGGGGCTGCCTGCAAAGCTGGCCTTGTCCCTGTGTCTGCGCCTGTTCCAGATTTTCTGACCAGATGGGTGCTTTTCGCCCAAACCCAACATGATCATTCCGTATTTAGGACGCCGAATGGGGACCCTCGTGACCATGTGTGGGCCTGACCCCAGGTGGCCTGCTCTTGGCTGAAACCCCATAACTTTGTGAGGTTGAGGTAAGACTGAGGTGGAAAAACAGATTCGTTTTTCAAAAAGATGAAAGGAAAACTGCAAAGGAACCGAGTTTCTTGTGGGGAGCAGGTGGTGATTTGGGTCTGGCCTGACGGAAGGCAGGAAGGGGTCCCCACACCAGATCAGGAAAGCACCAAATGAGTCCGCTCTAACACAGGGGCACCTCGTCTTTTTATAAAGTGAAGGAGCCGGAGTAGCTGTTCCCCAACACCTACAGATGTCAGGATCCTCTGAATCTGGGAGGAGAGTGGTGTTTGTCTGCCCTGAAATGCAGACTCTGAGGTTCACAGTCAGAGAGATTGTGGGGGTTCGGGGGGCGGTGAGGGAACAGGCCGGGGTCAGGCAGGGGACGTGCCCTTGAAATGTGCCTCAGTGTGCCAGCCTCCTTGCCCTTGGGGACATTTAGAGAAAAATAAGTTCATTATTTCAAAATAAATGCTTTTAATAGAAACCCAACCTCTAGCTTGCTAAAAATTAATTCCTGTTCTTTATTGGGACTCTTCTGGGAAGGTAAGGATTATCATGAAGTGTCTGCAATTAAAGACTATCTTTTGTAAAACACAGCCATTAAGTCGTTGTTTGGTGCAGCCCTTTTATGTTAAAGAGCAGGGATTTATAGTGCATTTCATCTCTAAAGTACCTTAGCAAACTTTAAGTAATTTTTGCACTTTAAGAGGTAATATTATCTGTATTTTTCAACTTGGCTCAGGAGAAACTAATGCTGAGCAATCTGAGCATGGAGCGGGTGCGTCCACCAGGATTAAAGGTTTTCGTTTCACCTGCACTCTAGACCGTGTCCCGTGTGCTGTAGCAAGAACGGAACTTTGAAGTGGATTTTTAAAGTTTTACAAGCAGAAAAAGGAGCAAGGATCGTACAATGCTTTCGGACTATGTACAGAAAAGTCTAAGCGAAAACGCGAGAGGGTGGCTGCGGGCGTCAGAGCCCCCAGAACAAGACCAGGAAGGTGGTGATTCTGATAAGTTATCTCAAGTTCCACGTAGATAAGATAATTAAACAAATGTCTGTGTTTATTTAAATAGATTCTTTAAGGTAAGAATAGATGTAATTAAATAAATGAGCTCTTGTTTCTACATCACTGATTCCGTTTCTTTGCAGAGCATCCTGTGGAGATTTAAGTTCTCTCAGCTTAAGGGGTCCTCGGATGACGGCAGAGCGCGAGTCAGGCTCCTGTTTCAGAACCTGGACACCAAGCAAATCGAGATGAAGGTACGGGGTTCACTCGGCAGCCCGCCAGCCCCACGTGAAGTGAGACGTCGCTGGCAGCGGTGAACATTTCCACCTGCACGTGGAAAATAGGTCCATCCCAAAGGACAGACCCCCGTACAGCCAGGCAGCGGGGACGCCCGAAGGGCCTACCTTCTGTCCCCGGCTGGGGACTCCTACGCCTAAAATTGTGAGCCTTGGAACATTTAATTTTATGAGAAAGCACAAGTATCTTAGTAAATATTAGCAGGAAATCAATATTTTAAAATACATACGAAGTCAAAATTTAAAGGAAGACTCTTACCAACTGCATTAAGTACATGATAAAGTGTCTATAATATTAAGAGCAAACTGCTGATTGAAAGGATATTAGACGTAACTTACACATTCCTAGCACGAGTTGTCACTTGACTCTCAATATGTATTGGGTTTTCCATGTTTTACGTATAAATTTGTGGTCAACAACCCAATTTTAATACAAACTAAAAACAAACTAAAGCGTGAATTCAATACCCTAAAGAAAAAGAAAAAAGCAAATGTGAGACCCATGACAAAATAGTCTATAAACAGACTCAACATTTTGTTTTTTTTCTGATGAAATTAATCAGAGGGACACATCACACATGACATTTTTACATCTGAATGTTTAGTGTCAACTTTTAACAACTCTACTGGGTTTAATGAAATAATGATCCATCTCTACTTTCTCAGAACAATTGAAATTATACAGCATTTCTTGACATTCTTACATTCAAAGGAATGGCTACGATAAAACTCTGGGTGTGAACCCTGTCACGGCTGTTGGGATGTATGAGGGGACAGCGGATGAGAGTCCGGCGTGGACACCGGGCACAGGGCACAGGGCACTGGGCGGTGGCAGAGCTGGCCGCCCGCAGTCGTTCTGTGCTGAAGAGTCCAGGGGACCTTCGTCACCACCGAAGTGCGGGGGGTTGGCTGGGAGACGTGAAAGAGCATCACTTTACCTCGGTGTTTCAGTTGCGTTGATAAGGCCACCGTGAGTACCCCGGCCTTCGTCCGTCCTCTGGTTTGTGTGTTTGTTCGCCGACTTGCCCTGGAGGGCTGAGGCAGGCAGCTGTGGGTCCTCATGCTCACGTCCTGCGAACCCCTAACCCGGTGTGTCCTGTGTGAGTGTGCAAGACGCTGTCCTGAGGCTTCCGCTGCGGCTCCTGGTGGCTTCCGTCCGCGCGGCTGTTGTCCCAGGGCACATGCTTTGGGGAGCATTCAACTACGTGCGTGGCTGTCCTTTTGATAGGTGACACCTGTTTCATTAGATTTAAAGGCAGTTATTTTTGTTTCTTTAATATTTAGTCACCTTCCGGCTCTGAGTTAGTCAATGGAGCAGAGGTATTGTCTAATGTAAACCAGACGATTTGAGATACGTGGGATTTACGTATGTTTGTTTTGAGCATGCTCAGTGCCTTCATGGCACTCTGTTTAGACGGCATCAGGTCCCAGTTTCAGTTGAAGGAAAAGACAGAACCCCAGAAAGCTGCAGAGGTGACAAGGACGGACATGGGATCCGTAGGGTTGAAGCTCAAACAGTTTTCAGGGGTCTCTTAACACAAAAAATTGCAAGTGCAGTAACTACACACAGAAATGAGTGCGAGACACAAAAGTGTCTCCCAGCAAACCCAGCGCCCCTTCACCAGGTCCCCAGAGTCCTTGCCTCCCCGTGGGGCCGTGGGATGGAGGGGGGGCAGGCAGAGAGAAACGGGGCCTGTAGGTAACTGCAGGTAAATTAGGACAGGCAGGCACGTCTCCGGGCCCCACCAGGGCCTGAGCAGCTGAGGACATAATTCGCCACGTCACCCCCAGGGCAGGAAACACACATGTAGAGAACCTCGAATAAGCCACACACGGCTTGTAGTGGTCACGCTAAGAAGCACCTTGTAAGCTGATGTCTGCATTTATTACAGCTTATGAGACAGAGGAAAGTTGGGGATGCCAGCTGGGGTGTCCAGACCCATGGCAGCTCTTGGTGTGGAGGTTTGACTTAAACAAGGCCCTTGGGTGTAAATTCTGAACGAAAGCCAGAGCTTTGTACCCACCGGGCGTAAGGTGAGCAGCACGTGGTTCTTGCCGGTGACCGGGAATGTGTGTGGCCATGAGGCATCGTTCACCCGGAGTTTCAGAGAAAGCTATTCCTGTTGCTTGACGTTTCTGGTAAATGAGTGATCGCCATGGGACAGCTTTTCTTATAATAGTTATTGGCTGTCTCTCTGGGCTGATAACCAGAGCACAGCCTTGGTAATTAGTCGTAATGAGAAAGCTGGCGTCTCTCCTGGAAGCTGGGGAGGATGATGGCGCCCGGGGCGCCAGGGTGGAACGTTTACTCTTAGGGTCCACGATTTATGAAAATTGTACACACGTCAGGAATTTGGGCTGATTCCTCAATGACTGCAATGGCTGGAGATGTGGAGTTGCAGAATTTTTTAAATGAAGCATCTGCTTTTCTTCTTTTTCCCTGTTTCTCCTTTAAAAGTGTGTAGTGATGAGCTTTATGAAATGCGTGTGTTACTCTCCCACAGTCCTGCTTCGTCGGCTGTATGTCATTTCTGAGAATTAGTCAATACGGACTCAACCTGGAGTGTGCTGGGTGGGGGCCAGCTCCACAGAGCCTGGAACACTGTGGACGTGACATTCTGTTAGCGAGCCTTTGCAGGAGGGGCCCCTGAGTGCGGCTGCTGGTTCTCTGAGCATCTGCGCAGCCCAGGGGCTGCCTCAGGCCACACCTGGGCCTCAGCATTCAGGGCGGCCTGGGGCGTGGGACCCAGGTGGCTAGCCAGGGGACAGGGCCTGTGCCATCTCCCGTCTGACCGCTGGCCCTGGGCGTTCGCAGGTGGGAAAGGCGTTGATGCTTTCAAACAGCGGCCTGGTCCACAAGGCCAGTGTACCTCAAGGAGACACGCTGGTTACTTTACGTTCAGCTGCTCAGAGCTTTGAAGACAAACTGCAACTAGCCTGGAGCCCTGTCGGCAGGCTGCGTGTCCCAGGACGGCGATAGGACGTCCGGGCACACGGCAGAGATGCGCTTTGGTGCTCGCCGAGCGCTGAGAAGCCATGTCGCAAGCTTCGTTCCTGCCAGGTGGTCCCGGCAGCTGGGGGGCTCTCCTACGCCGCGGGATTCGGCTCGCTGCAGGCCTCAGTCTGCAGAGTTCCGAGGGCAGGTTCCTGAGTGAGCGCGTGTGTGAGCGCCGCCCTGGGCAGCTGCTCCTCTGTTAACATTCACCTTGTGGGGGACACGCGGTATGAGCTCCCCGCTGGGAGGCCCGAGAAAGGCACGTCTGGGTTAGTTGCTTTCTGTTATGTTATCATCATAGTTTATGTCACCCATCAGCCAAGTCGCATTCTCATAACTTCGTTTTTCTGCTTTTTTAGTTTAAAGGACCATCTCTGTTAGGCCCTATATTTTGGACATCAAAATAATGTTGGTTTTGTAATTAAAATATACTATTGGGTTGTCGAAAAGGTCATGACATATTTTTTCTATGTGTTTCATTGCAAAAATGCATCATGACTTTTCCGACAACCCAATTATTTCAACTCAAAGATGTTGCTAAGGAAATAGACACAAACATGTCTCTCCTGACATAGAAGAAGACCGGTCATAATAATACCTCTCAGACTTTTTTAATGAAAAAATAAGGCACTTTTTTGGTGCAGATGACTTCAGAGCACTTCCTCTCTGGAAGAATGACCTCGTCACCGCCGTGCGGGCGGGACGCTGAGGCCACTGAGCTTTCTGCGATGCGCACCGCCACTGGGCTCCCGTCTGGCGGAATGACGGCCGTGCCCTGCCAGGCCGGCCTCAACGATGGCAACCCGGCGTTTCTTTTTCATTTTATAAAATTGTGGTAAAATATATGTGGTGAAATGTTTCTGTTTTAACCCATTTTAAGTGTGCATCTCGGTGGCATTAAGCACATTCACGGTGCTGTGGTACCATCCCCACCGTCGTCTCCAGGAGTCTTCGTCTTCCCAGAATGACGCTGTGTCCCCATTAGATGCTCACTCCCACCCTCCGTCTCCCCCAGGGACGCTCCTCGACTTGCTGTCCCTGTGGATGTGACGAGGTGCCGCATGTGACCGGGTCTGCGCAGCGTCTGGCCTTCTGCGCCTGGCTTCTGTCCTGCCACGTGACTTCTCAGTGTTCTTCCATGTCGGAACGCCCCCAGCGCCTTGCTCTTCTCGTGGCTGCGTTCTCTGTCACGGGGGCACCCCACATTCTGTCTGTCCATCATCTGTTGACGGACACTTGGATTGCTTCACCTTTTGGCTGCTGTGAACCCGGGGTACAAGCATCTGTCTGAGTCCTTGCTTTCAGTTATTTGGGGTGTGTATGTGTGGTGACTCCGTGCTTGGCTGCTCGAGGACTCGCTCCCACCAGCAGTGTATGGGGGTTCCGGCTTTTCCACCTCCTCGCCGGCATTTATTCCTTTCTTCTTAATTACTGCCCCTGTGGCTGTGCGGTGGTGTCACACTGTGGTTTTGGTTTGCATTTTGCTCTGGATCAGTGATGCTGAGATCCTTTCCACGAGCTTATTGGCCATTGCAAATCCTCTTTGGAGAAATGTCAATTCAAGCTCTGCCCATTTTTTTAAAAGTGATTGTTTGTCTTTTTGTGGTTGACTTGTAGGAGTTCTCTATATATTCTTCATATTAAATCCTTATGAGATACATGATTTGCAAATATTCTCTTCCATTCTGTAGGTGGTAAGTTCTGCAGGTTCTCTTGAAAATGTCCTTTGATACACAAAAGTGTTTAATTTTGATGAAGTCCAATGTATCTATTCTTTCGAGGGCGGACCCCCCAGCTTTAAGCGCCCTGGGCCCCGAAGCACCGCCAGCTTCCTGTGGCCGCCCCGCCTGGGACACGCTGAACCCGCGTGGACACGGGGTGGTTTACAGCCAGTTTTGTGTTTTTCCAGGCACAGCAGGAGGGCTTCTTGCGAGTGTGACTTCTGGTTGAGTGGAAGGCTTGTCACGCCTCATAAGTAAAAGGATTTGTACGTCGTGAGGACCAGGCTTTTTCCCTTGTGATCTCTAAGCTGACGGAAGTGCGCACACAGCATCCCCTGCAGCACAAAGGCTGTTTTGAAAACTCGGCACCTGCTGGGTGATTTTTTCTTTTCTTAAGACTTTGAGTGGATTTCTAAACAGCTACAGCATCTGAAGTGCTGTGCGAGCTCCGGGTGGACGCGCCTGTGGGCAGCAGCTCTACGGCCCCGCAGCCGCACGCCCACCGCCCGTGTCACAGCCACGGGTGAACAGCTGCCTCGGGATTTCCAAAAGCACTTTCTCCACAAGACCTTGGTGTAAAACATAAACGAAAGAAAGAAATCTGCCTGAAGCTCAAACTTTCCACGTCCACCCTGAATGCAAGGGCCATTACTTGGGGGGAATGAATTTAATCCACCCAAGGTTTTCTGAGTTTATGGGGCTAAAAGAAGGGTTTACAGACTTATGCTTTGCCACTAGCAAGCATGCGGGCAGCACCCAAGCAGAGGCCTTGGCACCTGGGGCACCGTGCTGTGGGCGGTGACACACAGGGGCACAGAGGTCAGCTCCCCGGGAACTCACTCACGGTGCCCTCTCCTTTGTCTCCAAGTCAGACCCACTCGCGGTCCCGACAACAGAGGCTTCCTCCCTGCCCTGTCTGCTCCCTGTTTTCTGAAATGCACAACTTCTGCCCCCACGTCCACAAACACACCGTGCTTCACACAACTTGCTCGTGACTCAAGATGGTCGTCACCTATGTCACCGTCAGGCTGGGATGAGCATTTCGAGTTCCCCGCATTCCAGGTGCTGTGAGCCCCCCACGACCTCCTCCACCCCTGCCCAGCTGCCCTTCCTGTCTTCCTCCCCCCTACAAGAACCCCGGGCCTGAGAGCGCCCCGGATGAGGAGCGCAGACCCCCACGACCCCAGGATAGCTGCCTGTGTCAGAATGTGTCACCAGTGTCCAGGGGCACCCGTCAGGAGGCACTGCGTCCCCAGACCCTCCCCACCTCTGCCGGGCACTAAGGACACCAACTGGGAGACAACAGGTGAAAGACAAACACCTCAGAGGCGTTGCAGTGTCACAGGAAGAAGAGGTGACCGGGAGTGAGAGGTGGAGGCCCTCATCCCTGACCCAGCACTGGCCCCACCCAGGCACCCCCGAACCGCCAGGCGAGTGGGGAATGGTCCCCTCGCCTGAGGAAGCCCCAGGTGACTCAGAGGAGAGGGACCCGGGTGTGAAGGTCTGAGGGTTGGGCGGAGATCTGGTGGGGCCACCCAGACGTGGGCAGCTGGGCCGGCGGGACTCCTGGTGTCACCAGTGGGACTCAGGACTCGATGACGGCACCACGTGCTCCAGGGAAAACACAAAAGCTACAGAAAAGGTTTTCCCTCTCTTGATTTCGTCTAACACTTGGTAATTTGAGAAATAAGATTTCAGTCTCATAAATGGGCCCTTATGAAAAGCCCTTGTATAGTTGAACAAAGAAAGAAAATTCTCAAGAAAATAAATGGGTTTAGGGGAAATTACACTAAGTACATAATGCCAATTAAAGTGCGTCAAGAACCAGACCCATGTGGCCAAGCAGCTGTTTCTCCTGGGAGGCGATCACAGCACGATTCTGACCCGACGGGAAGCCCGGAGCCAGGACGCAAAGGACGTGTTGCCCAGACACTTCTCCCCAGACGGCCTGGCTGAGGGCCTCGTAGGGGACCCAGGTGCCTGAAGCAAATGTCCGGAAGCTGTGCCCCTGCCTGCGCTGCACGCACCGGCCTGTCACTTCTGGAAGCCGTGCCTTCCCCCCAGCAGTCCTGCGGGGGCGCGTCCCCGCCAGCCCAGAACCTCCGAGTTGCAGCCCCTGGAGTCCACTCTCCCGCCTCTCTGACCCCCGCCGTGGACAGGGCCGGCAGCACATGTCCCTGATGGGTTTCGTTGGAAAAGCACGGTGACTGGACAGTTGCTCTATACGCATTTGAGCAGAAAGCACCTTAAGCTTCTGTTTTCTGAAATGCACCACTTCCGCCCCCACGTCCACAGACACAAACACATCGGGCCGCCTCACCGGCTGCATTTCTGGTGAAGCGATTGCTGACACGCATGACGTGCTCGTCGAGTGGCTGGGGCTGTGCGGGGCCTCCCGTGCACGGCTGCATCACACGGCAGCAGTGCCGGGAGAGGCCGTCGTCACCACAGTGAGTGACCCTGACTGGGACCCGCCTGAGTGACTTCCTTACGGTCCCAGAATTAAGTGTGGAGTGAAACCAGGACCCAGCTGTCCACGCCGACGCCAGTTTCCTCTGTGCACTGAGCTCTCCCTGCTGACCACTCTGAAGAGCACAGGCCAGTGGGCAGCACAAAAGCCTGTCCCCCGTGCTCTGATCAGATCAGTGGGGTCTGAATAACGTGGCCTGTGTCCTCGTGTGAGGAAGGGACAAACCCACGTGTGCGGCGGTGGCTCTGCTGAGGACCGGGAAGCCCAGAGGTAAGAGGTGCTTTCTCGGTGAGGGAAAAAGTGAGAGTGTGTCCCCCGTGCTCCTCGGTGGACCTGGGGACAGACCACGAGACCCGGCCTCGTCCACACGGGGCGAGCTGCCCTGGAGGGAGGGTGGTGGAGGCGTAACGAGGCTGAGGGGCGGGCAGACCCGGGTGACCAGCAGGCCTGGCCCGGACACAGAGGCCGCGTGGTCCCAGGGACTCCAGCCACCAACTCAAAGTCAGTCACCATCCTGCGAGAACCGGCTGGGGGCTGGGAATAAGTAAAATGCCACCAAACTAATTCACGGTCTGTGTAGACATGGTATCGGTCACAGACGTGTACACAACGCTGGCCCGCGGACCCACTGCCCCACTGCCCATGTCACAGACACAGCTGCCCAGTTCAGGCCTTGCCAGTGTTGGGAAAGGAGGATGCGTTTCTAAAATAACGAGCCTAAGCCTTTTTTTTTTTGGAAAATAAATCATGGTGTCAGTTTACAAATCTGGAACACGCCTGTCACTGGTCCCTCCCTGCCAGCGCATCGCTGGTCCCTGGCTCAGGCTCCATTCTCGGTGGTCCTCCCCCGCGAGGAGCTCGCTCCCTGCCCCGTCCTCTCCTTCCATCGAATGGCAGGAGGTCGTCTTTGTCACGCAGATGTGACTGCTTCTCCCTGCTGCCTCCCACTCACCGCAATGGGGCCCAGGGCAGCGTTGGACCACACAGCCCCCCAACACCCCAGGCCACAGCCGGCCCTCGGAGCTCAGCGCCCACCCTGTCTGCCTTGGCAGCTGCCCTCCAGCCCCACCCCTGCCAACTGTGGAAGTTCAAGGCTGGTGCGGTCAGGACCTCCTCCGCTCAGCTCGGCCCTGTGTCCTTTCCGGCTGTGCCTTGGGCAGGCCCCGCCCCGAGCCCAGGACACGGGCAGAGTGCACTGCTCCACGCCCCCAGCACGGCCTCTGTCGTTACTGCACACAGGTCACCACGTGAGGACCCAGTAGGTCAGGCAGAGCCTGAGAGTCTGCTTTTCCAAGAAGCTTCCAGCAGGTGCTGAGGCTCCAGGACGGCCCCGCGTGAAACCTGGGGCAGTGGCCGTAGCGTTTCTCCTGGGACGTTTTTGTGACATGGTGACGTTGTGGGCGAGGCCGGCAGTCTTCAGTAAGTGAAACAGCACCACCCCACGGGGCCAAGGGCTCGACGCTGGGTTTCAGGTCGAGTTCTGTAACGAGTCGGCCTTGCACCTTGCAGAAGTGACAAAACTCTGACGCCTCCATTTCCTCTGGAGAACAGGGCTCGTTGCTTCGCAGCAGACGTTCTATTTTACTTCTTATCTTTGAGCCTGGGACACGTCGTCACTGTGACACAGATAACTTGGTGAAGAGGACTGTCCCTGGGAGGACATCCGTGTGGAGGCAGGCGCTCTCAATCACCCTGGACGGTGGCGCCGCGCCGAAGTGGCGGAGGGGCCCACACGGCCCCCTGGGTCCTGAGCTGCGCGGGGCCGTGCCCCCGGGAGGCCACCCAGCGAATCTCAGGAATTTTGCCAGCAGATGTGAAACTGTTGGAAACCATTGGTTGAAACTGACTGTGGTGGGAATACTAAGAGGGAGACCGAGGCTGGAACCCCAATACTCAGAGGTATTAACCATTAAATTACAAAGCTCAGAAGGCGGCTGTGCCAGTCGGAGTCCCCACAGAGCAGCCCGTGATGAGTTGATTTCTGGGGCCTGATTTCTGCTCGCAGGAGCATGTTCTATCATACGTGGTCTCGGACTTCTCTGAGGGCAATTACAAAGCGTTGGTTCTAGATGGCCGTTCGTGTATTCAGCAGCCGCCTCGTTCCAGTGCATCTTCTGCGAGGAATTCACTGGGAAGGGACGTGGTGAGGCTCACTTTGAAATACAGTTGGCATTTGAATTGTACAGCTGGGTAGAAACTCTTCTCCTAAAAGGACATAGGCTTTCAATTTCCCCCTCATATAAGGTCATCAGGTGACAATTGGGGAACGCTGGAAACCTGGGGTGGCAACTGCTCATCAGAAGGCTGTCGGTCACCATGCAGGCACCTGAGGGGCGTTTTTTGACAAGCCTGGCAGTTTGCGCCCTGAGATGGAAATATGGATAGTTCAGTGGAGAAATGTGATTTCTAGCGGAGGAGATTTACCGAGGACAGGCGGGTGATATTAACACTTGTGTTGATTGAAAGTGTCACCCCTGTGATAGATGGAACAGTAAAGACTGTGAAAGAAGAAATGTTTTCTCACATTTCAATGCCCTCATTTTTCATGTTTTGATAAGTCCGGTGTAGATCCTACGGCTTCCTAAATGTTCTACCTAATTAAGGAAAAGTCCAAAGTATTAAAACACTCCAAGTGGATAATTGTGCCAAGCTGTAGACCATATTTAAAATCATTATTTCAGCCAACACAGAATATTAAAAGGCATTATAAAAATCTAGGTCATTAACACAAATGTGCTCCAGAGGAAAGTGATGGGGTGACAGTTCAGTGTGGACAGAGGGACATGGGACTGGCAGTCAGCACCACACGCTGCAGCCATTTCAGCCCCTGACACTTAGCTTTCTGGCCTTAACCTGAGGAGGGTGTTGCCTGTTAGAAATGTGTTGACTGGGACAGTGCACAGAAGAACACCCTGTGGAACACTGAAGCAGTTTAAAACCATGTTTTTTGTTTGTTTGTTTGTTTTTTTAGCTGAGCCATCCTGCCACCTGTTGGCAGCTCAGCGGCAACTCAGTCGGGCTGGACTCGAACCGCTGTTGCTCAGAGCTCAAACCTTTGAGCGAGCTCTTAACCAACTGAGCCACTCGGCCGGCCCTTAAAACCATGTCTTGTGAGGGTTGGCAAACGGCTGGCCAGAAACGCCATGGGGGTCAGGGTCAGAGACCCCGATACGGTTCGCCTTCACCCACAGCGGTGGTTTGCCTCGGGCTTCACCAGCCTGTTGTCACCGTGAGGCAGGGAAGGTGCCGCCTGCTGAGCGGTCGTGAGGGGAAAGGCGTGTGCGGCTGTCCGGCCAGCGACCCCACGAAGGCTCACACCCGTTAGCTCTCGCTTTCCTCATACGACGTTCGTGCCGTCATGCCGCCTCTCTGGCCTGGGAACTCATTTAATCTTCCCAGGACTCAGAAATCTTTTTTTTTTTTTGTGATGAATAATATGAGTTCTACTCTCTTAACCGATGTTTAAGTGCACAGCTCAATAGAGTTAAGTGCATTCACATTGTTGTGCAACTAATTGCTAGATATTTCCGTCTTCCCAAACTGAAACTGCCCCCCTAAACACGGACTCCCCATCCGCTCCCCCATGCCCCAGCACCCTCGGTCTACTTACTTCCTGTCTCTGCGAATTAGGTGGCTCTGGGGACCTCCCGTAGGTGGGATTACACAGGGTTTGCCCTCCCGTGACTGGCTTATTTCTCTTGGCATAATGTCCCCAAGGCTCACCCATGTTGTCACGTGTGTCAGAATCTCTGTTGTAAAGGCTGAATGCTCCGCTGTGTGGGTGGACCACAGTTTCTTTATCTGTTCATTAGCCGGCCGGCTGCTGTGAACATAGGGTGCAGGTGTCTATGTGCGTCCCTGCTGTCGGCTCTTTTGGACAAATACCCAGGAGTGGAATTGCTGGCTCATATGCATGGTTGTTCTATTTTTAACATTTTGAGACCCTTTTTTCTGTGTCCATGGCAGCTGCACATTTTCGCCTTCCCACCAGCAGTGCAGGAGGTCCCTTTACGCCACGTCCTCACCAACACTTGTTGTTTTCTATGTTTTTCTTTTTCTTTTTTCTTTTTGAACAAGGCCATCCTAACAGGAGTGAGGTAACAACTCATTTCCCAGATGATTAGTGATGCTGAGCAATTTCTCACATCCCTGTTGGCCATGCATGTGCCGCCTTTGGGAAAACGCCCGCTTTATAATTGGCCCATCCACACGCTGGGTTGGAAACCTCCGTCTCAAATTTCCTGGCCTTTGTGTGGAGCCTGGACCCTGGGCCAGCAGCCCAGTCGGCTCTGGAGAAGTCCCTGATGTGTCCACGTCACCAGGCCACGCTCGTGCACCACGGGTGGGGTCCGGATAGTTCTGGGCTGGACTCTGTCTTCCCAGGAGGCTCTGGGTCGCTGCTGCACAGGGAGGAGAAGCCCTTTGCCGTCTCTATTTAAGTGCATTACATTCGCGTAACTAAAAGAGGCAAATCTAGTGGGTTTTTCCTTCACTTGAATAATAAAATGCTGTCCCTATGTGATTTTATTTCCTCCCATTCACACACAGAAGCAGCAAGCACACATTGATCTTTTATATGTCACCAGACACAGGACCATATGCAGATGAGGGGCCTTCTCTTGGGGATGGAGTGGGTGATTTCAGTTTAATATCTGCAAAGAAAGAACCCCTGAAATAAAGAGAACAGGGGTTCACGTAGCACACAAGAGCTGGTTTTGCAGAAAAATCGCGTCTCTCTCTGTTGTGTTTAGAGAATTGGTCCCTTTGAAGCTCACAGTCACCAGGTGGCTGGCCTCGGGGACAAATCCAAGGCCAGTTCCCCCTGCACTGTCCCCACCACAAGGGTCACATCTATCACCTCAGTCTGCCCTTGTCATTCCTCGGGAGTTGCCCCGTGTGGGTAAACTGAGTCCTTTGGTCACGTGCTGGGCTTTTTTTCTGTATTTTCCACTGAGCCTCAGACACTGGACTCCCGAGTCCATCAACCCGTCTTGGAGACCAACATGAAACTCTGAAAAGATGCTGCCTGATTTCCTTTCAGTGGTAGCAGCCTGAGGTTTTATGGTGGCGTTATTAACGTGCCTCACTCCACCAATAACGAGGAAAGCTTCACCATAACGGTTTGCCCCACGAGCGTGTAAGTCGCGTTCTGTAGTCTGATGCAGAGTGTAGCCTGTTTTCTAAGTGGTCCTCACAGATGTCCCACTTTTAGACAGTCTATCAGCCCGAGAAACAAGCGTCGCTGCTGCAGAGACAAGATGATCAGCCAGTATCCGAAACAGCCAAAACTATTTAGTTCTCTCAAATGGACTTTCTCTCCAAACCCATTTTCACAAAAGCTCTTTTCTTAATTTTACACTTATTACTGTCAGACTTTGGGGAAGCACTGCTCTGTGACAGCATCACATTAATATAACTTTCCAGTCTCTTTACTGTTTGAGAGATGTGCAGTCTTAGAATTCAGCCTGAGCCCTGAGCTCCGACAGAATGTCAGCATCTGTTCTCGGCCAGCTCAAGTGGCGAAGTCGTCACTCAGGATGGTTACTGGGACATTGTGGTTAGGAAATCAGCCAGACCGGGTGTCCCGGCATCCTGGGAAATGTTCACAGGGCGCCTGGCTTCCTCTGTTTCTGGAAAAAGATGGGATGGCAGCTTTACCTCGATTCCTGGACTCCCACACTGTTGACTTGTACCCTTTGTGGAGTTTAGTGATGTGCTTCCCCTTGGATGTGCTAGTACCCTCCAAGATTTGGCTGCGTGGCTTTGACATATGCGATCAAAAGTTAACTGACACCGAATTCAGACTCGTGTACCGATGCTGCACAAGCCTCCTTGTCCCAGGGCACGTTGTGCTGCTACTGGGGTCTTTGGGGAACTTGAAAAGCAGTTTCCAATTTGCATATGTAAATGATGTGGCCATGATGGCTGTTTTTTTGCAAGCTCAGTAATTACTGCTTGCAGACACATCCATAAATTAAATTAAGTACATGGCAGTTTGTAAGAACCTCGTGTTTTTTTCTAGAATGTTACATGGTATTCCTCTCTTCCAGGGACAAACCACAGTGAACAAAGGGTTCTGAGTGCAGACTCGGCTGGTGGAAGCGATGGGTCCACCTGAATGACAGCTCAGCGCGGGCGCTGGGCAGCCCCACGGGTTCTGTGGGGCGAGGGGTTTGAGTCCTGAGGACCATAGTGACTCTTCAGGAAACTACTTAAAAATCATGAAGCTCCCACAGGACAACACCCTAAACATTTTGAGCTTTCTGCTCATCACCACTTAGAAAAAGTCAAAATAAACAACAGTCCATCAAAATCAGTCAACAGATGGTGCTGCTGTCGAGGTTAAGGAGGGACTCACGCGCAGGGGATGGAGAAAGGGGCTCCTGTCCTTTGGTTCTGCTGCCTGGACGTCAGGGTGGCTCCACGCACGTCTGTGCCTCTGTCCCTGCAGGCGGGCGTCCCTCCAGGCGGGTGTCCCTCCAAGCTGAATCCGTTCTCTCGAAGGCTCTCTGCTGGTAGCAGAGCTGACAGCTTCAGTGTGAATGTCCCATCGCCGTCCCAGGAAAGGGGCAGTTCCAGAGGACAGGTACACATGGTCCCAACAGAGGGGCCAAGTGGACTTCATGTTTAAAGGGAGTTTGAAGTCACTGTTGAGCGATCAAATCCTGGGTTACGAAGAGAAGCAGCTCGAAAGGCAGGGATGGTGGTGGGCGGGGTGCCTTCCCCGGGGTGCTGCCATCCCCCCTGCCTGCGGCTGTGTGCCCCCCCCCACCTGCGGCTGTGTCCCCCTTCATCCTGCCCACAGTGCAAAGTCCAGAGAGCCTTCTTCAGAGGGCTGGAAGGCACATGGTGACGGAACAGTCCAGACCATGTTGTTGTTGTCCTTTAAGATGATACAGCTTTCTTTCTGATGTCGCTTCAGCAGTTTAGAAAAACTATGCTAGGATTTTGAAAAAAATTTAGTTACTAGGATGCCAATCAAACAGCAGTCACCTTGAAGAGAATTTTGTTGTTCTTCATTATTTTGGAATTTTGTTATATCAAAGTTGAAGAAAAAAATCAGAATAATGCATTTGAAGCTCCCTCGTCATGGGTGGGTTGGCAAAGAATCATATCTCGCCATGAAAACATGAAGACGTTAAGGTCATTTTTCCCAGACTAGCATAACTTTAAAACAGTATGTCTCACTTCTGCTTCAGCTGTGGGGCCACCACTGACTTGCTTGTTGATGTGACATGGGGACATATGTGGGGAATTTGCAGGAAGAAAAATGACATCAATTTGTGGCTTGTTTTTGTTTTTCAGCAGCATTTGGGATCTTTAAAATGGGAATTAGGGATCTGGGAGTTTGTTTTGAGTATTTTTTTATTTGTTTATTTCTTAACGGGAGCACCGCGATCTCTGCAGGAAACTCACCCTTGAGCATCATTTCTTATTTGTCCTGTTGTCACAGTGACAGGCTGGGGATGAACCGGAGTCACTCCTACGCCCCCTGCCCCATGTGATCTGTGCATCAGCACCACACAGCTGTTCGCTGTTCAGATAACGACGGCCTTTGTTACGAAGCATCATGCATGCATGCATACACACTTATTGCACTCGCACTGTGAACATGCACAGGTGCACACAGCACACACAGGCACACGTGTAGAGGCACATGCAGGCACACACAAGCACACATACACATACCTGTACACACGCACAGACAGTGCACACATGGACACACATGCACAGGCGCACATGCACACATGTGCTAAAGGGCCAGAGCATGTGGTTAGTGCCACTGAATTGCCAATGCCGTGAGGTCTGCTGTTCTAGCACCGCCTGCTCGCTGGCCATGCTTTAGCGCAGACTCCAATCGGAACCCTGCTCATCAGGTGACTTGAGACCCAGCGGGGGTCGCGTTAGGTTGCCAAAGAGAGGAAATGAGTATCAGCCTGCGTCAGTTACAAGGAAATAAGGGCCTGGAGTGAAGTCATCAGGAGAGCAACACAAAACCCCGTGCATTCATGCTTATCGCCACCTGAGCCAGGTGCTCTGACACCTACGCCACCTTCCTGATGTCCGTGTACGTGCACTTGTGTAACTTCCTCGGGGGTGACAAGTTCAGGCTCTGTTACACTCCTGGTGCGTTCCTGGTGTGCACACTACACACTGCCTTCTCTTTCCTGCAGGAGCTGGAGTTTCAGGACCTGACAGCCGTCCTGCACTGCGTCCACTCCTTCATGGCAGCTAAGGTGGCCTCAGTGGACGCCGCTTTCATGGACAGTCAGAGCGTCACCAGGAAGTTTATGTACAGCAGCTGAGCGTGGTCTGGTGACAATGCAAATTAAGTTACTTTCGTAAGTGACTTTCCTGCACAGCCCTGCGCTCGTGTGGCTTTCTAACGAGCCTACAGTTGTGACACCAATAAAATCCATCCCTAGTTTCCAGATGGGAGGTGCTTGTTAAATCGGATGGCTCTGTGTCACTGCGTTGCCCGAGGACGTGCGGGTGACCTCGGCACCACACCCCGGTGACACCCTGATTTCCTTCTCACGGAGATCCTGGGGCCTCGCCGCTTGTGTTTTCCTGGGGGTGTGGTTGTTCAGTGCCCCTTTTCCTCAGGGAGGAGGCTGAGCAGAGGGATGTGGGAAAGGAAATGGGCTTGAGTGATTTAATTTAATATTAAACATTTATAAGTTAATTCTTATGTAATGAAACAATGACCACTTAAAGGTTAATCTTCCTCGTTCGCGGAGTGTAACCTGCATTTGGTTTCCTTGTTTCTCACATAGTTTATTGCCTCTAAGAAGTTCCACGGTCTGTTTTCATTACCAAGAGCAACTTAACGGACTCTTGAATTTTCTTCCAGGGGTACAGACTGTAGTCAGAAAAAGTCAAGGTCATGTACTCATTTTCAAGGCTGCAAGAACAGGAAGCATAAAACCACCAGACGGTACCGTACGGAGGGGAATTCTGAGAGGCCCGTGCGTCCTGCAGCTGCTGCAGGGCACACGTGTGACCAACGCGAGGGGTTTCAGGGTAGCTCCCCGTAGCCCCCACCCCTGTGGAGCTGGTATTTAGGAAGAAGGAACTTGCTTATTTATAATGTATCAAATATTTACAAGCGATGGTTTTTATGTTTGAAAATATAGCCTCCCTTTTAGAGGACATCTCTCTATATTTTACATATAAAATTCCATTTACATTTTAATGACTTCCTCGAAGATGCTAACACAAATCCAGTATTTATAGTGAATGTTAAATATTCCGAGAGCTTGACGTTCACAGAGCATTAGGAAACAGTGTTCTTTGTAGATATTTATTCTCTTGTTTTAACTCAAGCTTTAACTCAAATATTAATACTAATAGCAGTAGGAGTTAGAATTTTATAAAATATTCACCAGCTGAGAAACATAAAGTTAGAAATGTCCCTTTCCCTCGGTTCTCTCCTGGTTGGATAGTTTGATCTCAGAATTTAATGGGCTCTCATTTTCCTCCCTCGTGCTAAAGAGCCTAAACTCACGCAAACATAGATGTGCTCTGCGCTAAAGAAGAAAGGAGCTGTGAGGACGTTTGCCTTAGGTTTTCGTGAAGAAAACAGTTTAGAACGCGCGTTTCCCAGGCAACGAGGGAACGCTAGCACACACTTGGACGCCGCGGGGCTCGCCAGTCCTGGGCTCTTATAAACAGTCCACAGGGAGCTTCTCACAAGTCCGCCTGGTCGAATTTGGAGGTAAGGCGCTGCTGGGCTGTGTCCCCAAGAGTCCAGGGGTTTAGCAGTGGATCAGGACGGCCTCTTCACTCATCTGACGTGGGGACCCTTCCGAAGTGGACGTGGCCTTCATGTCGCCCAGGGCATATGGGGGAACTGACGCTGTCACCACATCAGGCTCCAGTAGCTTCCTGTGACCGCCCTGCGCCTCCTCGTGTCCGTGTGCAGGTCGGGGGCGGCTCGCTGACCTGCCCCCCAGCCAAGGGCCACAGGGGACCGGGGAGCATCAGTGTCCTCACACCGAGGCTGAGCCTTTCCTCACACGGCCCCTTGGTCCCATGAAATGAGAGTAAAAGCAATTAACAACAGCAAAAATGACATTCCCATGGCAACTTAATGGTGTTATTTTTAAGCTGCACAAACTTCAATGCTGCTGGCAGTGACAGGAAAGCAAGGCTGGCGTTTATGAAAGCATTCCCGAGGGCTCGGGGCAGGACACTTAGTGTGCGCTGCCCCAAAAATGCGCTTCCTGGGTTGGCGATGACAGAAGGCAGCGCAGAATTTGGTTGGCAAGAGGATACACGTTTTATTTGTACCTAACAGTAAATTTGTACCACAGTGGAAGATGGCAATATTAAATAACATATATTTTCCCTGAGAGAAAATTTTCTCTCGTAATGAACTGTTCCTTTAAAACTGGAATTTAAAGCAAATGTAAAACAAAACAAACGTCCATGGTTTCCTCCAGGGAAAGCAAAGTTCCCGTTTCCTTTAGGTTGTTCTTTACCTCTGTTTACAGAGAAGCAGCCCAGACTCCCGCGCAGACTGTGCCGCAGAGGTTGGGGGGCTTCCCGAGCCCTCCAGGAGTGACATGTGGGCACTTCCGTTCCTTTGGGGGCATCTGAGTGGTTTGCGATGGGCGTTTTCGGAAGTCAGCTCCAAGGTGACCCCGGGATTTCTGTGCATCGTGAAAAACCGCCTCTTCTTGAAGCTCAGAGCCAGACGGGAGGTGGGTGGGCTGGTGGCTGGCGGTGTGGGGGGACGTCACACGGCCTCCTCCTCCTGTGAATAGGGACTGTGTGTGTCCCCAAAAGCTCACACGGAACCCACAGATTCAGATAAGGACAAGGCCACAAGCCAGGCTGTGGCTCGCCCTGACTGGTTTCTGACCCTTTGTCCTCAGAACTGATGAAATTAATGTCGACGTAGCCACCAGAGTCTTTCTCCTGCCCTGGAGGAAATGTTCAGGAAGTTAGCACAGCTGTGGAAACGCCCAGAAGGTGGAGGGGGACCCGCGACGCGGCTCAGGGTTCTGGGGTGAGTGCCTCGTCCGTGGTTAGGTCACTCCAGACTCCATTCTTCCCACTTCAAAGTTGGGATGTGGGTCATCTGAGCAGCTGGCTACGTGGTTTAATTGGAAAGTGCCTTTAAGGTGTTTGACAGCAGAGCCGGCCAACTACGGCCCCTGGCCAGCCGGCCCCACGGCCTGTTTCTGGGGACACACCACGTACCATCGGCGCCGCATCTCACTGAGCCGCACACCTGAGCAGACTGTCACCGGGAGCGTGTGGTCTCCTGGGTGTGTCCCATGTCATCGGGCGAGTGTCCTGCAGCAGCAGCCATTTAGTCTCCGGCTGTCAGGGCCACATTTTCCAGAGTGTTGCTGAGCTGGGGTCTCCAGGCTGCACCATCAGAAGCTTGGTGGGGCTGGTCCCGTCCAGGGGGCCTCCTCCCCATTGGCTCTTGATTGATGGGCCCCACGCAAGCAACTCCGGGGGGCAGCGTGGCAGCACCTGTCCCGACTCTGTCCTGGATGTGCCACGTCCCTCTGGTCCCAGCCAGCTCCCCTGGTCTGCGGGTGGAGACACCCAGCGCGGGAGGTCGAGGCCGCAGCGAGGGCCCTTGGGAGCCGTCCTGCAGGCTGGCTCGCACGTGTCTGCCACTTCAGTCCATTTTTACAAATGCGCACGTGCTTCAATGCGACATGAAGTTTTACTGGAATTAATTGCTTCTGCTTCTTCTGGACTTGACTTGTTTGGTTTTCAAGAACGTGGCTGCCTCCATGGTGCAGATGACATTCAGTCCTCACAGCAGCCCTGTCACATGGACACGTAGTCCTTTGTCCACGTTTCGTAGAGGGTAAGACCGGGCGAGCACAGGTTGTGTGACTTGGACAGTGTCATGAACCACTAGAGTGGAGCGAGGTGTGAGGGCCGTGGCAGACGGCACAGGACTGAAGTCCTAACGGTTCTATAGTTTTGCCTTCTGGTGTAGCATTCATATTCCAGTAATTAAACACTTCCTGGGCATTTGCTGTGTGCAGACACTGTGTCAGCAGGGGGCTCAGAGGTGCCTAACCCTTGGCTGCTCCCCTCAAAGCCCCCACAGTGTGGGGGAGACAGACACCCAATCATCATGATGCCTCAGCAGGTGGCATCATGCGGCCCGAAGAGCTTGCTGGGCATCTGTCTGTCTGCTCTGCACTCTGAGGGGAGGGCAGGCAAGGAGGAGGGGCAGCCGACCAGGATGACACGGCTTGGAGATGGGAAAGGGCTTCCAGCAGGTGAGTGTCCCTGGGCTACAGACCCCAGAGAGGAGTGCGGGGGCCCCCAGGAGTCGGGGACGAGGGCTTGGGTGTCAGGTCGTAAGCTCCCCTCACTCACCTGCGGTTCACTCCACACACACTCGACCACTCTCTAGTTACAGGACACTGAGGCGACAGGAGTCACCGTGACAAAGCCCTTGCCCTAGGGGACAAGGCCACCCTTGTTGGTGAGACAAGGCAATCAGTCAAAGGGGCAGAAGCCTGGCCTGGGTGGTGGTGGGGGAGGTGGTGGGCAGGGCTCCCCAGAGCACAGAGCAGGCCCTGCTGACTTTCTATGGTACCCCCCCTACAGCTTCGTAAGTCACACTGACTGCCACCATCACTCTTCTTGCAAAATGTGACTCACATGCAGGTGACAAGGTGGTGACAAATAGGTGCACATGTCAATGCTGCATCAACCCTGTGAGGGGACCCCGTGGAATGGGGCCCCAGGACAGTTGGCGAGCCTGGTGTGCTGGTGGCGTGGGGGCCTGTGTGTGAAGCCCGAGTGGAAGGCCAGACGGCTCACACGCCCGGGGACAGCTGGAGACACACAACGTGCTCCCTGCACGTGCACCTCTTGCTGAGGGCGGCACACAAAATTCAACAGCCTGAGCACCTGTGAGGTGAATCGACGCAGCCACGCAGCATTGACCTGGAGTCCGAGATGTCTGGGATAAGCTAGATGCACCTGGTGAAGGTGAGGAAATTCGTCCGTGAGTTCTATCTTGGCAAGTGTGAGCCCAGCTCCTATGATGTTCAGCAGAGGGCCTGGCCAGCGCCAGACACGTTCCTATCAAGCCATCCGTCCACCAGACTGTTGGTGACACTGAACCAGAGGAAAGTGGCTTGGGACATTGCCACAGACCACGGGTGTCTGGAACACCCCAAACGCCTGTCTCGGCTGCTGCGGTGACATCTGATTGTGCTGAGGTGTCCCCCAGCCATAGATGTCACTGTGAACTGAGGGACAGTAGCCCCCACTAGTGCATCTTCCATTTGTTGCTTCCTCTGCCTTGTGTCTGAAGCCCAGTCGTGTCCAGCCTTCCTCCTCCTGGAAGGACCTGCCCATCCCTGCCCCCGGGGACCTCCTTTTTGTATGAACCCCTGCTAATGCCTTAATATTATAACTTTCCTGTCAAGAAACATGCGTTTGATAAAAAGTCTTCAGACTACGGTCTCTTAAATCAACCTGACAAATGCTACAAATGTGGACAGAATGTCTCATTACGGCGTTGATCTGAAGAGATGGCAAACGTGACTTTACAGAAGGTCAAGTAGAAATTCTGTTTGTTCTTCATTTTATCTGAGAACACTGGAAAGTAATTTTTCTAATGACAGCCTAATTTATTCCGTGATTTCCTTGAGACAGCTGCCTACTATTAGACTACAATGGCCAAGTTCACCATTATACTCTAACACGAAGCTGTATTTGCAGCCTCTCTACACACTGGAGTTCATCATTCAAGGAAAAGAAAAGGTTGTTCCCATTTTAAACTGTCCAATTTTCAGCAATTTACCTAAGAACTCAAGTGACACAACCACCAGCCCCCACCTGGATGAGACTAGATTGCCCACACATTATCAATAGAGTAGATGGCTCTACAAGAATAGGTCTCATCCGGGGCCAGCCGAGTGGCGCGATGGTTAAGAACTGGCTTGGGAC
>NW_017731450.1:3416819-3417832 GCF_001890085.2 Hipposideros armiger | reverse complement strand
GGGGACAGGGCCCGGAGCAAACCTCACTGGGCATTTGTTCCAAGCCATCGGAATGGGGGCTGTTGGTCACTGCAGTGTAAGCTCGCTGACCCCAGTTTGAATTCTCTCCACCTGTAATGTTTCTGAAAGTCCTACAGTGACAGCAGAATCGAATCTCCGCGCATGTCACAGGGACTACACGATTCCCGAGCACAAACGTCCAGAGATAAAAGATGCATTGTGTGTGATTCCGGAGCTGGAAGTGGGGGGCGGGAGACGCTGGGCTCACAGTTCCTCCACTGTGGAACCCCCACGCACAGACCCTTAAGCCCAGGTCTGTCTGGCGCACTCAGGTAAGGGGGGGGTGCATTTTCTTGCCTGATTATGAATAATGGCCAGCACCCCCTCTTCTGGTGACAGGAGAGAGGGAGCCTTCTGCTGCTGGGACCCAGGCGGTCCCTTATTACAACCTCTTACGGGCTAAATTATGTTCCTCCAAAATGAATGTGTTAAAGTCCTACCCCCAGCACCTTAGAATGTATTTGGTGATAAGTTTTTTTCACAAAGTAACGGAGTTAAAGTGGGTCTTCAGGGTGGGCTCTGTCCCAGCCTGACGAGTGTCTTTGTAAGAAGAGGCGCAGGACACAGGCACACACAGAGGGACACCGTGTGAGGACACGGGGAGAAGACGCCATCCGTACGCCCAGGAGAGAGGCCTCAGAGGAACCGGCCCTGACCTCGGACATCAGCCTCCAGGACGTGAGAAATGAATTTCCGCTGTTTAAGCCCCGTCTGTGGTGCTTCGTTACGGCTCCTGAGGAGGGTTCTCATGGTTTTGTGTTGAATCCTTCTATTGAACTTGTCGTGAAAAGATGTAAGGCCCTTATTTACATTTCAAGATTAATTTAACACCATGCGTCTCCTGCTCATTCTTTACAATTCACCCTCACGGTGATCCAGCCAGCTCTGTAAATGTGTCATTCTTTCATCCATTTGTTCATCCTTTCATTCATTCCATTCTTTCATCTACCCAT
>NW_017731450.1:3415104-3415890 GCF_001890085.2 Hipposideros armiger | reverse complement strand
CACAAAGTGACAACCCCCCCCCCAAACTATTACCCCTCTGACATCGTGTGTAGCTGTTACAGTTCCCCTGACTCTGTTCCTTATGCTGCGCTCCACGTCCTGTGACCATAAATATTAAATTACAGGTACATTCATTATTATTCATAATGAAAAGGTCCCTTTTCAGCCGGCCTCCTTGCCCACGGCTCCGCGCACCTGGAACCGCTGTGGTGCGTCTCCTGCCCGGTGTCCTGCCCGGCGGCGCACGGTGGGTCTGCAGACGTTGTCCTCACCCTGGTTTGGAGGGCGGACAGCGCGGCATCCGATGCCCTCACAGGAGCCAGGAGTGAGTCAGCAGTGGCCTCCAGTGTCCGCACCTCGGGGCCGCCTCCCCACAGGCAGGGGCCTGCCTGAGTCACACCTGTGGTTGGCTCAGCAAGGCCGCCTCACGGGGTGGGCGGCACCACCGCCCCAGGAGAGCGGAACTGTCACAGTTGTCCCCCCTCCCTCCACCCAGCCCTTCCTCCGCTCCTCTGGGCACCCACAGCCTCCTTGGGCTTTGCCAGGGGGCACAGCGGGACACCTGCCCGCGGCCCAGGACCCCCGACCTCCACTCAGGTGAGTGCAGTTTCTGCTTTGACAAGGCCGCCGTGCAGTAGACGTGAACATGCAGCAGAGCACTTGTCCGACTCGGATAAACTCCAGGTTTGGGACGGTGGGTCCCAGGGTTTGAATTAGGGGTTGGAGGGAGTTAGGAGCCAAAAGCCAAGTGTTTATCCAGAAACACTGTTGAGCAGGCAAGGCCAC
>NW_017731450.1:3407063-3412608 GCF_001890085.2 Hipposideros armiger | reverse complement strand
CCATCCATCCACCATCCATCCATCCTCCATCAATCCACCCACAAACATTTCTGATTGCTAAGATATGTATGCCAGACTTTTCTCCACACTATGGACAAAACAAGAAACAACATCAATGTACCCTGGCACCTCCCCGCTGTCCTCTCTAACCAGAAGCCTGTCCTCTCTCCCAGGTCACTTCCTGCCCACACTTTCCCTCCCTGAGACAGTTTTCCTCACCATGCCAGGTGGTCAGGCACCCGGTTCCGTGTTCCCAAGGTTCATGCCCAAGATTCTAACAGGGGATGTGTCACACGCCACAGAAGTGTGTAGTTGTCATCCTGACAACACTGTACCTTTCGTAAACAGGGAGTACCTCTACTCACGCTGCTACCTGTCACTCACAGAGCTGAGCCCTGAAGAGGCACCCGACAATTATTTGTTAACTCCAACAGGGAATACATGTCATTTATGTCATTTATCTTACCGAGTCAGTATAACAAACAAACTTCAACTGGATTGGATTCTAAATTAGGCCTTTGGGTTTTTTTTAGTTCTGTGTATTTTCTTTACTGTCATTACAAAACAACCCCCAAGCTATCTAGAGAGAAAACATATATCCTCTCACACTGAAATGTGGTCAAAACAACACTAAATATACAATTTTGGTTTTGTTTTGTTTTCCTAAATTGATTGAATTGACTATTTTGCCCTCACATAAGTGATGCCTTGGGTTCATGGAAAGAAACACCTCATCACTTTTCCTGAGAAAAGTCTGTGTGTTTGTAAATCAGGAATTACTTGGTGCTGTTCACATTCTCCTCTAGAAATTGCTCAAGCATGTTTGCTGACTTCCCCACACAGATTAGAGAAACACCCTTGGGGAGAGAAGCACTGCCTTCTAACGCTGTGGGTTCCAGAGCCTTTGACATAAACTAGTATTGGGTCGTCGGGAAAGTCATGATGCATTTTGCGTTGAAAAACATAGAAAAATACGTCACGACTTTCCCGATGACCCAATAATTCTGAACCTGGATGAAATGCTGGGCTCAGCAACATAGCATTTCTTCAGAACGCCCAGTCTTTTCCTGTTCTTTTCACAGGGAAGGCGTATTATAGTTTCTGTCTTTTTGTGACTATTTTAAGGCCTATGAAGAGGGTGGGCCACACCTGACCTGAGCTCCTCGTGCCCCTCGCTGCTTTCAGACGTGATGTGGCTGAAATCGCACCACGCTTGCACCCTGCGTCAGTCCCCGAGAGTGACAGTGACGTGACCTCTGACCAGCTCCCGCTGTCACAGCACCAACATGCGCTCTGGAACGTTGTCACTGTGAGGACATCGTCCGTCTGTTCTCTCATTTAAGGTGAGACCACCGCTGTGAAGCAAAGGGCCACATGTTGCCCATCACCTCCTAGCGAGCTCTGGCCAGGACCGAGCCGTTTCCGCTCAGGAACAGAAGCAGGTGGCACCTCCCTGTGATCGGCCGGGGGAGGTGTAGCTGCCGAGGGCCCGGGAGCCCTGCCTGAGGCAAGGCTCTGCCACTCCTGCCGAGTGTTCTGGCCGGGACGGTTCTGAAGGCAGTGATCACTTTGACCTGATCATCGGCTGGAAGGTCATGGACCTGGAAGGAACACTGGGGTGTGTTCGGTTGTCACCACCCCTCCTTCACATACGTGTGAACCATGTGACCTTGAAAACGTCACTTGGCTGAGGCGTGGACATCGGGGACATGGTGGGCAGTGGAGGGAAGCCGAGGTCACGGAGAGACGGGGGTTGGTGTGTTATGAGCGCGGGACGTGCGTGCACCAGCTTCACAAACCCCAGGACACACGTCTTGCTGGACGCGTCATCTGCGGCTCTGATCTCTGCTCATGTCAGCATCAGCAAAGCAGACTTTGTCACAAGCGGAGCGTGTCCCCTCACTTTCACAACACTCTCAGGAGGACCTGCCTATGAGCAAAGTTCATCTCCAAATTCCAACAGGCCTCACGGAGCCCAGACCGCCTGGGCTCCGCCTTGGGAAAAAGGGGGCGCCGGTTTCGTTGCGTAAGTTAGAGAATATTTTGCGGAGCGTTGAGAAGAGGCGCACGTCTGGGGCTTTCGGGGACAAGGGGAGGGAGTCGAGTGTTTTTCAAAGCACAGCTCTTGATGTGTCTTTACAGACCGGCCACGCTGCTTGGTTCCATTATGTACTTGTGACCTTAACAACAGCCCACATGTTTTCTTTACTTCTTTTTAAAAGTGGAACATTTATGTTTTAAAAGTCTTCCAGACAATTCTCTTTCCCAGGTTGTCTTTGAGCAGTTAGGTAATTAACGCGGGCATTTCAGGAAGGTCACACGGTTTTCTGTTCCTGACTCATCCAGTATCAGTGTTCTTGACATGCAATATAAACCCAAGGCCATCAGGACGTTGAGTAAACCAGCAGAGCACAGGTCCCTCTTCCCATCCATTCACGTTTCCACCATTCCTCCCGCGAGCTGAGCTCGCTGAGGAGGAGGTCATTTCTGCCTGAGACCCTGACCTTCAGGGTCGGGCTGAGGGTGAAGGGCACGGTGGCCTGGGAGCCTGAATTGTTGTGAGGTTTTCTGCTCCATCTGGTGACATTCTGAATCCTCTTATGAGCGTGTGATGTGAGTGACTCGTGAGTTGGAAACTACTGGAAGGCTCAGTGGAATGAGGACCGTCACGCTGCACAGAGCATCCGCACAAACCCTGCAGTCGGCTGACGCCAAGGTCACAGAACATCCTTCTGCCGAATCGTGGAGGCCACTTGACCACAAGGGCCTGTGTCCCTGTGTGCAGAGCAGACTGACGTGACCTGAGTCACTAACCCTTGGTCAGCCAATTTAGCTGGTAGGTGGGTGAGTGGTCAGTGGCTCAGAGCTGTGCCCCTTGTGGAGACCTTGGCTCTTTGATGGGCGTGGACCCCAGCTAAGTCCCCAGGACAAGCCCTGCTTTCTGCTCTTAGTTCCTGGGGGGACCCCCTCACCCCCAGCCCGCACAGTAGGCACAGTTGTCACCAGCTGAGCGAATGCACAGCCGGGACCCCTGGGGGCAAACACCTTGGCCCTGCTGGCTCAGCACAGCCATCCTTCCTGGCACATCGGACACACGGTGTGTCTTTAGCTGGACACCAGCTGGTGTCAGGTTGTGCTTGGGGCCCACGATGCATGAAAATTGTGTAGCCCTGAATACTAGCCCCACTTCTGCTACAGTGTGATGCTCACAGCAAGATAGACACACAGAAGCTTCCAGACCATGGGAGCCAAGACCCCAGTCTCCCCGCTTCACCTGCAGAACCATCTGCACTCAGATAGTAGCAATGACCTTGGAGGTGCTGAGAAGAGAGACGTCCCTCGGAGCTCAGGGCCACATTGTCTCCCCTCAGACTCTCGAACCTCAGTGCGAGGTGGTGGCTGGAGGGGCAGGGGCGGCCAGCCATCGGGGGCCCTGCCAAGGTGACAAAGGAGAGCTGGCTTCCAGGAAGCAGCACAAGTGAAGACAGCATTGGTTAACGTGCCAGGAGAAGAAAGGATGAGGAAAAACAACCACAAATTCCAGGTTTGGAGGTTTGCTCTCCCAGCTGGTCTGACTGTCCCCCAGCTCCACCCGTTTCATCTCTGATCTGTCCCCAGGTCTGTGGTTCCAGCCCTAGGGCCTCCACCCAGCCACCCACCACCTTAACCTCCTGCACAGCCCTCTTGTGGGCTTATCTCCTTCCTTCCTGTCCCACTGGGCTGTCACCTGATGCCCCACAGCACAGTGTCACTTTTGTCCCCAAAGCTCTTTCTCCTTCATTTTCTCCAAGGCAAGAGCCCGTCTGAGCACAACAGCGCCTGGTTCTGACGGGGCCCGGGCTGTCCTTCCCGGGGGCTGCAGAGCAGGAGGCCGGGGGTTCCCGGGGCTTCACACACCCGCCCACACGCCCCGAGCCCCTCCAGCCGCCTCTGCAAACTGGCAGTGACATGGCGGTCTCGGAAACAGCTCTCCCTGTGCTGCAGAGTCCTGCCCTCCATCTTGAGCCAAGTTGGGCGACGTCCTCATTGACAGGGTGCCTGTGACGTCCAGCACAGGGCGGCCCGCCTTCTGGGAGACTGCAGTGACTGCGGTTCCTGCACCACCTGGCTGTGGGGATTCGGCGCCCGTGGGCTCCTCGCAGCCGCTCGCCATTGCTGTCTGTTTCCTGTGGCATCCATCACTCTCCACCTTGTATTATGATGATTTATGGACTCGTCTTATCTCCATTCCAGCTGCTTCATTGTGGAGTTGCAGCTTCAGAGGCAGAGGGAAACTTCAATTTATTTTTGATAAGAAAATCTTTAGGTAACGTTCCAGCATTCTAACCTAACTTGGAAAGAAACTCCTGGTTCCCAGGTCCCTGCCCCATCCTCCCCCAACTTGGAGCCCTGCACCGAGACCCCCGGGACCCTCCCTGTCCGGGCTGGGGACCTGGGGGACACTGTCCCTCCCTCCCTTCCTCCCTGGTGGCACACCTGAAGGGCAGGGACACAGACCCAAAGCCCAGAGTTCAGCCGCCACCCACCCCATCCCACCTCCCAAGTCTGCAGCTGCAGCTCCTGCCCTGTGGCCACGTGGTCCTCTTTCCAAATGTCAGTCTTCTCATTTTCTAACGCAAAAAACTCCCGCTCCTTGAGAGCCGGCCAGCTGTGATCTGTCGTCATGTCCTCCCGCTGCTACTAAAGGGGCCTCAGGGAGGTGGAGTGCGTGGCAGGACCGCCCGTCCCGACGTCCCTCTAACCGTACCGCCTCGGAGAATCCCAGAAGGACTACTTTTCAACCTACTCATTGTCGTCACTTTGGACTAAATATACTGATAAATAATACTAACCAGAATTGATCCACTAAAAGGTCCCATTGCGAGGAAAACATCTAAGTAGGCTTTGATTTGGCTGAACGTTCACATTTTATTAAGTATAGACTCCCACTGGGCTGGCTGGCCAGGGCCTTTTCTGTCCGTGTTCCTCCTCCAAATTTACTGTCACCTGCACGGAGTCTCAGAGGCTAATGAGGACATTCTTGTGCTTCCGGCTATCTGCTACGCTGCGCTCTGACATCCGGTGTCCTTCATGCAGTGGTTCAGAATTTAATCTCAGCTTCCCTAGAGGAAGCGTCGGTCGTGTGGGAGTGAGTCCTAAGGATGAGAGGAAACGAGGAGAAAGAGATGGTGTTTGTGGACGAGAAACCTAAGACTTAGGTGGGAGCCGGAGTCCGACACCCTCGGGGTTCCCAGCACACTGGGGAGTGCGCCGTTCACCTTTCAGGGACCGGAGGCGGAGGCCCAGACGCTGTGATGGACCCGGGGGCGCTGGCATCAGTGTCCCGCCTGCAGCCGCCAGTTCAGCCGGCTGAGCTATGAAGATGAACGTCTGCTCTTTCCTCAGATTTTAACTCAGGAACGTCAGACAGAGGGGCCGATTTCATTGGTGTCTCCTTTCTCAACACGTACATTTTCTAGTCCTGTCTTTCTGACGCATGGCCAGCAGCTCAACCTCTCGGGGGCCTAGAGGACACAACCCCTCGAATGCCTGGTGCCAACACAGC
>NW_017731450.1:3403376-3405533 GCF_001890085.2 Hipposideros armiger | reverse complement strand
CTGCCGACCTCTGGGACATTTGCGCCTCCCCAGGCGGCTCGGGTAGCCCACGTCCACACCCACGCCGCCCCCTGGCCTGTCCCAGGGAGTCACAGGCCTCCCCAAACACCCCTGCTGTTGACGGTGCTCTGAGTCCCTGCCGCCCGTGTCCATGTCACGCGGTGCCCCCTGCTGGGGGCCACAGTTTTCCTAATTTTGCTGAATACTGGGGCCACGTGATCTTATTAAAAGGTCAACATCCGAAGTCCTTCACGGACTCTAATGCACCTTAAGAAAGGGCCACCCCGCCCCAGACAGTCAGGCAGCGGGAGGCAGGCTGAGGCGGATGAAGCCACCGGCCATGGTGCTGCCAGTTAATCGGGCACGTGGTGTCCCCACGACCTCCCCCGGACACTGGAAAGCTGTCCATCTCGGCTTTATCGCTGAGCGTCCCTCGGTTGAGGCCCTTAGAGCTCTGAGAGCTTCGCCCTGGCCAGGACCAGGAAATGAAAACCCCATACATGTTTCAAAGCGTCCCAGGAAACAGTGTTTCCTTCTCGCCCACAATGACTCAGCGGTGCTAGTACCTGGGCTTGGTAGCTGCTCAGCAAATGCTTTGCGCAGAGTTTGACTTCTCGCATTGTTATTTATTAAGCTGCCAGTCCTCTGACCCATAGTAACACAAGGTAGAAGTCACAGTGCATAGCTCATTAGGACACAATCTTCGTGCATGAGAGCTATATCAACAGAGATCAAAGTATCTGTGGATTTTTTAGTTTTAGAAATCAGCTTTTCAAAAAAATCAGGAAATGTGGTACTTACAGGTTTGCTAAAGCAATTTTTTTATTATTTCCCCATCTCTGAGAGGTGGTGCCCCCCCCTGAGCCCGCTTAAACCTTCAGTAAATATATAAATAATGCACAATGCAGTCTCCAGTAAAAATGCTGCATTTCAGAGTCTATTTTATTGTTGATTAGGATATGTTGAAGCTGACTTATTACTTGTTTACTTTGTAAATTTTTTATTTAGAAATATTATTTATCTTTCAGCCTTGGAATCTTTAATATATGAGACTTTTTTCCACTTGACAACAAGCCAACAATAGCTTTGAAACAAAGTAATTACTCACAGGTGAACTTGCTTTGAAACATAATTTTTTTTTAAAGATTTTTATTGGGGAATTGGGGGGATGGGAACAGTGTTGGGGAATTGGGGGAAGGGGAACAGACAAGTTGCTGTCCTTTTGTTCTTCAGTCTAGTTGTGGAGGANCTGCTCGCTCAGCTCCGGCCGAGGAGACACGAAGGGGCAGGTGGTAAAGCTTGATTTTTCCATTTTCTGGGTGAAATTCATCCCGGAAACTTGTCCCGGGTCCCGGGGAGGCGGTCGTTGGAGCCGTGTGGCTGCGTCTCTGGGCACAGCTGACTGGCTGACACCTGTCAGGCTCTCCATGATCTGCTCGGAGCTCGGGTCACTTAACTGTCATCAGGTCTCCCAATGACCCGTCAGTGAGGGAAGCCTGCGGTTCGGAAAGCAGATTCATGAGGTAGAAATGATTGATTTTCCATCTTCGGCTCTGTCTAAGCAGCTGGAATTCTGAGATTGTTTCATAAGCAGGGAAAAGCATGCTGCTAGGTCTGGTGCACTTAGGGAGTGTATATGCCACTTTGATGAACGTTAAAGCCCTAGTATTATTCATCTTTGTACATAGATGTATGATGGGAAATAGACTTATTTATTCACAGTACTCATAATCTCACACGATTGGACGTCACTGTGAAATAGAACAGGTTGTTACTGAGCCATTCTGGTGACTGTAGCTGCCACATTATCAGGTTTGTTTTTGAATAACTGGGACACATGAGGCCTGCCCAGCGCTGTGGCCAGAGTGGCCATCTCCTTGGTGCAGGAAGCAACTCGGAATCTCCCGGATCCCAAAACGCAAGCTTCTGACACTCGGTTGTGGCTGTAGAGACGAGTGACAGGCAGCTGACAGGAGTCACTATAAGCCGTCCGCTGACCTCCCCTGATTGTCTGCGTCTCTGTTCTTCCCGACTTTAGGATGAGAGCGCTGGCCGTCCTGGGCGTCACACTGGTGGTGGCCTGCAGCCAAGTTTTCCTCCCTTTCTTCTTGAGAGGCAAGAAGCTCCTTTGGGGTAAGAAACAACTTCTAAAGTTGT
>NW_017731450.1:3391922-3393675 GCF_001890085.2 Hipposideros armiger | reverse complement strand
TCACGTTCCGTGGTGACGGATGGGCAAGGGTCACAAGCTAAGCCATTTAGCGTGGTGACAACAATGCGGAGAGAATGGGAGAGTGATGTGACACAGTGACCAGGCTGCACCTCTGAGACCTGGTGTCCCGGGAGGCCCCACAAGCCGCGGGTTGGTGCTGAGATCAGGGTGACACCAAGAACGGTCTGGGAGAGCAGGCTCCCTCGGGGTGCAGGCGGCACAGCTGGGTTCCCAGGTTGAGGACAGCTGGCTGGGAGAGGCCGTGGCTCAGGTTGGAGTGGAGACCAGCCCACCCAGGTGCTGAAAGGGGCAGAGGAGACACCCAGGGGAGGTTGAGTAGGAAGGGGGGGGCTCAGAAAAAACGCACCGTTCATTTCTTCATTCATTCATGTACCTATTTATTTAAACTATTTTGAGCTCCTGTCTGGCCAGACACTCTGTACACGCTGGGAACATGACAGCCTCTGTTCTCACGGAGCTGACAAACGGGGCAGTGGGCCACAGCTCCCCTGGGAGAACCCACGCTCACAGCCGTGGGTCCAGCATATCAATAGTTCCATTTCTGTTATGACAAAACATTTCCCAATTTGGAGGACAGAGTATATGAGTGCTCTCCTCATGGACGAATAAAAAATGCAGAACAAATATCAAAATGTAAACGGTGATGACCATGTGATGTGGCCGGGTGATGGGAGGACACACACAGGGGTTCCTGTCAAACAGACGCATTTCATTAGTCGGGGTTCAGGAAAGCTTCGCTGGGGTGCCGATGCAGGAGTGAACCAGACCCCGGGATGAGCAGGGACCTCCCAGGGGCAGAGGACGAGCCAAGTCCACAGGAGGAGTTTTCGAGCAGAGCCGTGAGCGCAGCGCCTTTTGGTTGAAACACAGGAAGCCATGATGGGGCTGAAATGCAGCGTTAGCTCAAAGGAACATGGGCTGCTTGGCTGGCCACCTGTGGGGGGACAGTCCCTGAGCATGACGTGGAACCTGCAGGACCCCGGAGGCGTGACATTCAGTGACGTGGCAAGACAGAACCGTGACACATTCCTGAAGGAGAGAGAGGCTCCCCTGAGGGCGGTTTTATACGTGAACTGTCACAGAACAAAACGAGCACAAACGGCACCGGAGTCCGTGGGACTTTCAGAGTTTTGGGAATCCCTTGAGCATGCACCAGCTAGAGAACAGCGCCTTCTCGTCTGAGCGGGTCCCAGCACCCACTCCTGGCTGCCCAGCACCGGTCTTGCCCCCAAACCGGCT
Source organism: Hipposideros armiger (assembly GCF_001890085.2). Classification (NCBI taxonomy): domain Eukaryota; kingdom Metazoa; phylum Chordata; class Mammalia; order Chiroptera; family Hipposideridae; genus Hipposideros; species Hipposideros armiger. The sequence continues at coordinate 3,392,415 of NW_017731450.1, read as the reverse complement.
GGATTCACTCACCTCCAACCACGCGGCTCTGGCCGGAGGCACAATGTGCGACCAGCCGCGCCGTCCCACACGTCAGGGCCTCGCCAAGCCCCAGGCACCTTCTGGAAACCAAGCCTTCCTCAGGGCACGGGCCACCTTGGGTCCGCATGTCGCATGTGAGGCACACAGTCCCAACCCGTTTCCCTCATGGCTGAGAACGTGGGAGGAAGTGGGACAAGGACGCCTTACGGCAGAGGTGCCAAGCCAGCTTTCGGTTTATCCTGAAATTAACTGGAACCATTTTGCCCTCGGATGAACACTGTGTGCTGCTTTTCCAGGGAGGGTACACATGCGGCTCTGTGTGAGCCGTGGCAGTAACTGGACACGCACCCTGCCTGGCGTCTCCCAGCCTCAGCCTGAGCTCTGCACCCAGCTCTCTTCAAGCTGCAAGCTTAGAATTCGGAGCATCGCGAAGTCCGTAGTGATGGGTGCCTGGGAGAGAGGGCCTCGTGTC
>NW_017731450.1:3381799-3385682 GCF_001890085.2 Hipposideros armiger | reverse complement strand
GACGCGGGTGTCACTGAGATGCAGGTGTCACTGACACGCTGGTGTCACTGAGATGCAGGTGTCACTGACACGCTGGTGACACTGACACAGGTGATACCGAGATGCAGGAGTCTTGGGGCAGATGGGCTGGGGTGGAAGTAAGTAGGAACGATGACAGAATCATGGGGGTGCTCCTGGCTTGGCTGCGGGGGAGACGCTCAAGGGCAACGGCTGGACACCCTTCGAGGGGCCTTCGACGGGATCTCCATCCTGGGCTGGGGGTAGGGGGATAAGGGGAGTCTGATACGGTCGCACCTTCCGGGAACTTGCAGTCTCGTACTTTTCTAGTAGTTTTGAGTCACAGTATTTCTTTTGAAAGGAGGTAATCAGTTAAGTTTTAGGACAGAGGCTAGTAGTCTGTTAATCCTGCTGAATTCCTCAGGAATATAATATACTTTCCGGAACCGTGATGCCCACTTAATTCTAAAGATATTGAAAGGTACCTTTTAAAAAAAGTTTTACGAGATGTGTAATATTTGAGAGCATTCTGATAGTGTGTTTAATTTCAGGAATGAGTGTGTTTCTCTTGATAAATTGTTGATTATGCAGAAGACAGTTGAGTGATGGGCGTCACCTGTGTGTCACCAGGAGCCTGGCCTTCTTGTGTTATTCGTGTGGACTTGACCTTTTCACCTAGAAAAGGAATCTTGGTGCTGAACTTGTTCGGGCCACACGGGGCTCGTAAGCAGCCAACGTCCGCTCCCCACCGTCTGAGGCTGGATGTCCAAGGCCAGGCCCCCGCGGGGCCGGAGTCTGGAGTGGCCCCCTCCCTGGTGCACAGACGTCAGGGAGGGTGAGGGTCCCGGGGTCTCGGTCACAAGGGCACCAGTCCCATCACGAGGGCCCATCCACGTGGCCTAATGACCTCCCAACTTCCTCACCTCCTGACACCACCAAATAGGGCACTAGCGTTTCAACATGTGGATTTGGGGAGACAAACATGAGACCACGTGTCAGAAAAAAAGCTCCTTGGAGTCACTAGAGGCGGTGTGGGCAGTGAGAGGGAAAGGAGAAGCCAAACTGAACTTGCATGAGGTGAGAACGGCGGGTGCTCGTCCCACCCCCCATCCCCCCACGCAGCTCTGCCAGGGGACGAGCACCGCTTTGCGATGGGACATCGGGGTTCACAGGCCCCACGACCTAACTGGCCCCAGCGGCCAGCCGTGTGGTTTCGTTCATCAAGCTGGACCCCGTGGAGAGCGCTAAGGCGACAGAATCGCCGGACGTCCGTTTTGCGCTGATATGTGATGCTTCCTCCACAGGAACGTCCGACGACTCGCATGTGATCCGCGTTTTGGAGGACAGCAAGCTGCTGGTGGATGACGCCATCCACAGCACAATGAAAAGGTGCCGTGTCCCAGAGGGCACAGAGGGAGGGGACTGGAGGGACGTCACCCAGTGCGCGCCAAGTCCTGCGTGAGCCTTGGCACACCTACTGTGTCTTTTACAATGACCTCTGAAATTGTTCTCAGCGTCTCTGCTTTACCAATTAGGACCTGAAGCTCACAGGGGTTAATTGACTGTTTCAAGGTCGTATGCATGCAACGGGGCAAACCACCACCAGCCTCAGTCTTTCACTAGTAAAACACAGAGCAAAGGACAGTGACCCACCTGGGGTTGGCTCTACTGGGTGCAAAGGCGAGAGAGACTGAAGTCCAGACAGGTGAGCGGGCTGCTCCCTGTAAACAGGCAGAGACTAAGAGCAAAGGGTGGTGCAGGCCACTGAGGTACAGCTCTGACATCGCCTGGGTCACTGAGGTACAGCTGTGACATCGCCCGGGCCAATGAGCTACAGCTGTGACATCTCCTGGGCCAATGAGGTACAGCTGTGACATCTCCCAGGCCACTGAGCTACAGCTGTGACATCGTCCGGGGCATGTGGTGGAGCATTAAATCTGCCCATCATTATCTTTTCAATAATTAAGAAATGCTTTAATTTTAAATATGTAACTGACATGAATATTACAGTGTCATGTTAGAACTTTGAAAACAAAACAAACACGAAACTGAGAAGCAGGTTTTATCCTCACAAGCTCATTATTTGGTTGGACATTAACTAATAATTACATATGCGCTCAAGTTACCAAAATCACAGGGCAGAAGTTGTTTCTTTTCAAATTTCTATTTTTCCAATCAGAAAAAATTCTGTTGTCCATACTGGCTGCAAATTCATTTTTACTTATTTTCTAAAAACTTGAGAAAGAGTAAGAAAAACTTTCTCATGAACTCATGCTTCCTTCGGCGTGTGTGCGAACGTGAGGCGTGAGGTCCAGCTCTGTCACCAGTCACGTGACCCCCATGGTCGTGGCTGCGCGTCCACAGGAGCCTCCTGACGTCTGCGCCCCCACACGTGTCAGCTCTGAGGCCACGACAGGGCTGTGGCTCGGAGCCCCCAGGTCACCGGCCCAGACCCAAAGTCTAACTGGATTTTCATGAGAAGGTTTATCTTACACAATTGTCATCGGAATCGAATGACTTCCGGTGTGGACATTTGTAAATATTGGCCAGTCCGTTCCTCACTCAACATTGGTCGGTCACCTGTACTTACGTTCTCTCCCTTTACTAAGTCCTGCGGCCCGTGTGGTGGGACCTGTGCGAGCTCTGTCCTCTCACGGGGTCTGGGACCTGGCAGCTGCTCAGTTACGGTCTGCTTAATTGATTAGTAATTCGCTACCAGAACAGTCGGAGAAGAATAATTGATTTTGTATGTCCTCCTTGTGCCGTAGAAATCTCGAGAAAAGAGAACTCATTTCTCCATCTCAGCTTCTGTCTTTTTCCAAACTCCCTGAGCCAACGAGCCGAGCTGTCGCACGCGCAGCAGAGATAATGGAAGTGTCAGTGCGGGCGATGCAGAGAAGAGTCCCCCTGCGCCTGGAGCAGTCGCAGCCTCTCACAGGTAAGCGCGCCGGGGGTGCCCCATCCTCCCGGGCGGCCCCCTTGGGTCCACCAGCTGACCTGGCCGGGGCCGGCAGGCGTTTTGTGGACAGCCGTTTCTTACCTGTCACCACGAAGGTGTGATTTTCCCGCTCACTCAAGGGACAGAAGCCACAGTTCTTAAAATGCTGGTGAACACTCACATGCTTTGTGTTTGTTAGTTTGAGAATTCCTTGTTACTCTGCCATTCAAATTGAATCTGGAGAACTAACTCAATAATTGATTTGTTGAATAAAAAGTGAAAGAATTGGCAAAAATAAAAGACTGTTTTCTGGAGCCTAATCTAGAAATATTTACAAGAAGGAAACCAAAAATCAATACAAAGGAAAGAAGGGATTTGTAGGTGGGCACATGGACACTGTCAGCAGACCTGACGGAGGCAGGTTTCATTGGCGGGGGAGGGACAGTGTGGGTGCCCGCTGTCCTCTGAAGCGTCAGGCCAGGGCTGGACACACTGCTGAGGCAGTGACTGTGACAAGTGACAGGAGATGGGCCATCACCCTGAGCACTGGCTCACCTGGGCACAGAGCTCTCTAACTGCTTTTCTGAAAGATCACAATGCGAAATGGATTGACAAACCCAAATTCTTAGTGATGAGGACGCACCAGGGGTGGGGGTGCTGGAGTTAAAGGAGGAGGAAAGGCCTCCCACACAGAGGGGCGCGGGCACGTGGGACCCCCAGACTCAGAGGCCGCGGCCAGGAGGGGCCTGAGCAGGCAGTGTCCCAGAGCCTGCGCCTTGGTGTTCTCCGCAGATGCCTTATCAGAAGACCTCCTGACCACCATTGCGGAGGCGTCCGGGTGCCTGCCTCACATGCTGCCCCCCAAATGCCCAGACACCTGCCTGGCAAACAAGTACCGGCTCATCACGGGGGCTTGCAACAACAGGTATTGTCTCCGGCGTGCTGAGC
>NW_017731450.1:3355850-3379759 GCF_001890085.2 Hipposideros armiger | reverse complement strand
TGTCACAGCGAGTCGCGTCTCAGAGCCAGAGGAGCGCCAGGCATTGGGCCACAAGTCCCCAGACGGCCCCGGGCGCAGCCACGGGTGTCCACCACACGTTCGCCGGGGTTCCTGCTGGGCCGTCAGAGGCCCTGGTTACGACAATCAAGTGCCGCATCCAGTGAATGTCCACAAAAGCATGTGGGCACTCCCAGGCTGCTCTTACATTCCAGGGAGCCGCTGGAACTTTATTAAAGGGCCCCCCGACTCCCCACGCTGACGAATGCGGCTAATTTAAGGCAGCGCTGTCCCATCTCGCTGCCATGAGCCCCTCTGGGTGCTGGAGATGAGTGAGGCGTTAATAGCCGACTCAGTCCCCGCAGACATGCACTCGGAGCCCCCACCGCCTGTGGCTGTGTCATCCCTGAGTGGCTCCTGGGTACAGGAGCAGTGATGTGAGTGACAGCAGCAATAAAACCCCTTCCCTGGTATCAGGAGCCCTGTGTGTCACAGGGAGGCGTGCAGGTGGGCCGTGCATCCACTCGGTGTCGGCCCAGCCCGGCCGAGGCCAGGCCGTGCTGCACTTGCCTCAAGCACCCTGACCTGGTCGCCCAGGCGGCAAACGGTCCTCGGAGCACAGGGCCCCTTCCGTTCTTGCGCTGACCAGCCGAGTCAATCTGAAGTGAGAGTGGCTGACACACGCCATGTCCACGGTGGCAATAACACTTCAGCCAGCAGCACGGTGACACCTGCGGATGCGGTCACCTGGCATGCAACAAATCGGGGGTCATTTCGCAAGGTCTGCAAATGTCTCATTGCTACGTGGTACGCCTAAAACTAATGATATCATATTTCAACTGTAATTGAAAATTTTCTAAGTTATTTAAAAAAAACAATAATAATTTGGTACCAAAACAAACAATCTAATTTTTAAATACTTGTATTTCCAAACACTCCAGGAGTTTTGAAAAATCGTTTGGCCTGTCATAGCTCTTGTAGACGTCACTCCCGTGGTCTTCTAAGTGTCTGCCCATGAGATGCTTGAAGGAACTTTAAAAGCCTAGATCCTCACCTTTTCCCATTCTCATTAGTTTGCCATGTGACCTCACAGAGCCCGACACCACTTGCCTACTGCAAACCTCCGACCTGAGGCCCGTCCCTTCTGTCTGCAGAGACCGTGTCCCGCCCCGCAGATGCCCATCTGCTGGCCTCCCCTCGTGGATTCAGAGATAAAGGTCAAGGGAACGTGGCTGCCATGGCAGTTTTGTACCCAAATAACCCATTTTCAAAAAACAGCATATTTTTCTCTAACAGAAAATCCCCTTTCTTGGTGTTCTTTCAACTGATATTTCCATTCTAACTCATCTATCATTTTGTTTCCAAATGTGGGCTATTTTATGATTGAAAGTCTTTTATTTTCTCCTTTTACATATTTCATTACTTCATGTAGGCTCTGTAAATTTATAAAATCTGATTTCATTCTTACATAAACATTACATATTCATTTATTTTTTATGCATTTATATAATATATCATGTAGTTATGTTTAAATGTCCAGGTATTTATTTTGCATATTTATATTATATTTCATAAGTTGAAATTTTATATTTAGACAATTTCCAGAGCGCATAAGTGTTAAACAGTCATTATTTTCTTCGAGGTTGAGACTTTTTTTCACAATTGTTTTGAAGACACAATCGATCAAATCTGCACAAATATGTTGCCAATATCAATAAGTAATTAAGCAGGGAAGTAAATTTTTGTTGGAATTAACCTAATGACAAGATGGAGAGAACATTCCAGTAGCTCATGGGTCAGCTGGGTGGAATCACTTGTTGACCATGTGACCGTGAGCCTGGCTACCTAAGATGGCCCCTGTTGCTACGTGTTACCCCCAAAGTGATCCATTATTTGCAGTTTCCGTTTCACTCTCAGATGTTCTTCATCTGGCTCATGGGTTACGTGTCACCCTCGCCCTAGAAAATGAGGCGGAGGCGAGGGCAGCTCCAAGCCTGTTTACACCAGGTGCGCTCACTCGGGTGCCCTGCGGACAGGGCATCGCACTCTGTTGCAGCCATGGGCCTGGTCCTCGAAAGCCCATCTGGGATTTATCAGGAAATGAACACACAAAGAGGCTATCACTAAAATTACTTTTATTGATCTGTCAGCAAATGACTCAATCGGGTTGTCCTTTAATTCTTTTTTTTTTAGCAAAAATTAGAAAGCACCTGATTTTCACAGGAATTCACTACCAATCATGACTCTTTTATTTTCTTAGTTTCGGGAAAGTGTCCTAGGACATGTCAGTCACATCACTCAGTCACACCTGTGCAGTTACTAAGAGGCGCCCTCTTTAGCACAATGTGCTCAGAAGTCGCTGGTTCGATCGCAGTAAAACTAAGCACAACTTTGCATCATCATGCTTTTTATACTTTTGTGAAAATATGCTTTGACCAATGGAACGAAGCCGCAGCCCAGGCTGTGGTGGCAACACTGCCATTCACCCCAACGGCTGAGCCCATTCTCACAGCTCAGACAAAGCCCCCAGGAAAGGCCTGACTTATTTTTAATTCAAATAAATGTAGTAATACAGGCTCCCTTGACAACTAGTTCACTTCAGAATCTAGAACCTTCCAGCGAGTTCCAGAGAGCCCTGCCGTTAGCAGAAACTTCGTGCTGAAGCCCCATCTCCACGACGGGAGAGAGTGTTGTCTGTCACCCTGATTAAAGGCCGTCCCACACAGCAGTGTGCCCGCTGCCTGTCGCCGGGAGCCCCACAGCTCTGTGCCCCAGGGAGGACCCCACCACACCCAACAGGGTAGCAGAGGAGGCGAAGGGCTGTGGGAAGGGCAGGTGCCAGCGGCACACCCACAGGAGGGACCCCTCAAACACAGGGGTGCTTGCAGGCCGAGGGAAGGGTGCATCCGGAACGGGGGTCCCCAGGCCTACCTCCTTGGAGACGTCCACGTCCACACCCCCCGGGAGGCCTGCTGCGTGTGAGCTGGAGACGTCTTCACGCCAAGGGCCTCGGGAAGCCAGCTCCGCCTGCTGTCCTGGAGAACGGCTCCCCGTCCGTGGACTTCTGCTCCCTGCCCGCTCCCCCGTCTCACACAAGTGCATGCTTGTTCCCGCAGAGACCACCCCAGGTGGGGCGCCTCCAACACGGCCCTGGCCAGGTGGCTGCCTCCTGCCTATGAAGATGGCGTCAGCGAGCCCAGAGGCTGGAACCCCCACTTCTTGTACAATGGGTTCCCCCTGCCCCCGGTGGGTACCTCAGAATGCTGTGTGGACACTCGTGGGGTTAGGCCCCGCCGTCCTGGAGGAAGCAGAGCTTAGCTGGGCTCTAGGTCAGTGTCCCGGGCTCTGGGCGGGCGCCGTGTTTTCCTGAGACCCTCGCCCCCTGTGAGGTGCGGCATCGCAGCTCACTTTGTATCTTAGGAACTGGAGCTCGCAAGGCCAGCGCCTCGAGCTGGTGAGTGGGTGATGGAGACTGTCAGTCTCTCTCCTCCTGACAGTCACTCCAGTGTATTCCAGGAAGCCCTTCCCTCGTAGGAAGGAGACGAGGCGTGTCCAGACACACTCATTAACCAATTCACTCACTTTGTGCGAAGATGCCCATTACCTCTCTACTCCAGGGGCAAATTCTTCCCTAAACTCAAACCCAATCTGCTGATAACTTTTTTTCACCCAGGTCCGGGAGGTGACCAGACAAGTCATTCAAGTTCCCAACGAGGCTGTCACAGACGATGACCAATATTCTGACCTGCTGATGGTGTGGGGACAATACATTGACCATGACATAGCCTTCACGCCGCAGAGCACCAGTAAAGCTCCGTTCGGGGGAGGAGCCGATTGCCAGCTGACCTGTGAGAACCGGAGCCCGTGTTTTCCCATACAGGTAGAATTTCCACACTTTTCACCATGAAACTAATAGTGCCATTTGAAAAACTCAAGCAACGAAGTCCCTTTGTCCTGTTCCCGGGGGTAACGGCAGTTGAGAGCGTCCTGTGCACCCTGCCAGAAATGATCTGTGCGTGAACGTGGACGTGACAGGGACACACCTGCGTGCACGCGCTCTGTGTGCCTTACATGCGTGGTCCCGCACCTGGGCCACTCAGCAACAGTTCTCATGCTTCTCTCCACGGCGGGACACGGGCTGGGACTGCATCGCTTCATGGCTTCTTCTCTCGCTGTGTGCATATGTTATCGCTTACTTAGCCAGTTCACTTATTAAGGAGCATTTGAATTGTTTTTGGCATTGTGGTGGTGGTGGTGTCATGAATAACGAGGCTAAGAGCACCCTGGGACCTAAATCTCGGTGCACGGGTGCGGACATAGCAGACAAGTCCCTGGGGAGCGGCTCCCGGGGGTGCAGCCTGCCGGAACCAGAGCTGGTGCCGGTGGAATTCCAAGACCCTGCAAAATCCTTCTCCACCAATATCGGCGTAACTGTCCCCTTTCAGCAGGGAAAGAGGCAGTGCAGGCAGGTTTTCCTGTCTTCGCTTCAGAAAACGTCTTTGAAGCTGACAAGGGACGTTTTCTACCTAAGAGCGAAGACTGGGGCTGGTGTCCTCACTGACACTCGTGCCCCAGGCCTGCGTGTGCAGCGGCTCTGGCCGCTGAGCTGGGCGCGCGGGGCGGCCCCGCGGGGAAGGGCTTTGCGGTGGGCCGGCCGGTGAGACAGGCGGCCGCTCCGACGCTCGGGGCCCAGCGGAGGCCTCGACGGGCGAGGCGCTGAAAATACACCAAAAGTAGAAATGGGGGAGCAGGACACGGGCAGCGTCACCGCGTCTCCAGTCACAGCAAACAGCTCCGCCCGCGCCTCCGCACCCTGGCCCTGGGCGGCGGGGAGAGTCGCGGGGACACAGGGTCGTGGCCCGGGGGCCCTTGAGGGGGTGCGGAGAAGCGGAGGTGACCCGAGCTTCCCGTCCCGGCAGCTCCCCGCCAACGCGTCGCTGGCCGCGGGCACCGCCTGTCTGCCCTTCTACCGCTCGGCGGCGGCCTGCGGCACCGGGGCCCAGGGCGCCTTCCTCGGCAACCTGTCCGCGGCCAGCCCGCGGCAGCAGATGAACGGCTTGAGCTCCTTCCTGGACGCGTCCACCGTGTACGGCAGCTCCGCGGCCCTGGAGACGCAGCTGCGCAACTGGAGCAGCGCGGAGGGGCTGCTCCGCGTCAACGCGCGGCACCGGGACGCCGGCCGCGCCCACCTGCCCTTCACGCCTCCGCGGGCGCCGGCCGCCTGCGCGCCCGAGCCCGGCGCCCGGGGCCGCGGGCCCTGCTTCCTGGCCGGGGACGGGCGCGCCAGCGAGGTCCCCGCCCTCGCCGCGCTGCACACGCTGTGGCTGCGCGAGCACAACCGCCTGGCCTCCGCGCTCAAGGCGCTCAACCCGCACTGGAGCGCCGACGCCGCGTACCAGGAGGCGCGCAAGGTCGTGGGCGCCCTGCACCAGGTGAGCGCAGCCCCCGCGGCGCGGGGCCCTCGTGGGCGCAGGGACCCGGGGGCGCCCGAGCGGGTGCCCGCAGAGCCGTCACGGGCGCGGTGCTTCACGCGCGGGGGGCGCGGCGAAGCCTCCTTGTCCCGCTCGTCCCGCCTGGGGCCGGTGGCGGCCACCCGACCAGGAGACCTACGCAGCCACAGCCGCGCAGCGGCGGGAGGGGCTCCGCTCACCCCCGCTGTCCTGGTGCCCAGACCGGTCCAAGCGCCTTAGGGGTTCCCTTAACTCATTTAGTCCTTGCCAGGCAACCCTTTCAGATGCGTGTCCACCAATGATTTTGATCTTTTTATATTTTGGAGAAATATACAACGGAGAAAGTGAAAAGGGAAACAGTCTGTGCGACATTTGCCGATTAGCAAGTGAAAATAAGAGTCTGTTTTAATTCTTTCTTCATTTATGATGATTTTTTAATGTGGCATCAGAGGACCGTGGGTGAAGTGTCAAGTGGGCCAGTTATGAATAATGTCAGTAACTCCTTGTCTTTTCTTCCCACACTCTGACCTGCTGTCATTTAATTTAATTTAGGGCATCTCAGAAGTTTTCTGTGGCCAGTGGGGTGTGAGTGTGAGTGTGTGTGAGTGTGAGTGTCTGTGTGAGTGTGAGTGTCTGTGTGAGTGTGAGTGTGAGTGGTGCAGGAGTTGGAGTAGAACATGGCGACTTGACACACACACCGACTGGACTCGCTTTAATGCTGAGCTAGCGCCCTCATTGAGTTACAACCTCCCTCGAGAGATGGGGACGGACAGAATGCGTCAAATAAACGCAAGGAGCACAACCATGTTGGAACCTGTGAGGGGGAATTTAAGCAAATGTGGATGACAGAGTATGTCACGACCTGGTGCCTTGTCACGGTTGTGAGTAAAAGTCAAGGAGCTCGTCAGACATCATCTGACCTCCGAGCCCAGTGGAATCCAGTCCGTCCAGACGAGCACAGAGGACGGGGCTTGTGTGGCCGAGTTAGTGCTTCCAGGACTGGTTTGCGTGGTGGCGGCTGCAGGTCCTTGTCCCCGGCTGCCCGGGCAGTGCCCACTGCTGGGCCATCCTCCCAGTGCTCAGGCCACGCAGGGCACAGGGGTCCAGACGCCCACGCCCGGCAGTGTCTGCGGGAGCTGGAGGAGCCAGGAGGTGGGGGAGATGGGCCAGAGGGAGCAGCGCCCTTTGGACGTGGAGCCCCAACGGGGTGCTGGGGAGAAGAAAGGAGGCAGCCGTCCGCCCTCAGGAGACGGGGGGGGGGGGGGGCTGGTGCCCTGGCCTCGCGTGGCTGAATGCGGACACACCAGAGGGCTTCCAGAAGAGTCGCCATGGGCGTTCCGAGGGGGGCTGGCGTGATTCACATGTGTAAGGCCACCGGCCAGGGCGGTGCTGGCCTGCCGTGGGGACAGTCACAGGCATTTCAGCACCGTCACAGCGGCACCTCAGGTCAGATCCTGAGAGTCCGAGCAGTGGACAAGAGGAGGGTCGGGCGAGGCGAACGGAAAGGTGGGTGGGGACCACAGGCACGCGGACCGCGCTCGCTAAGGGGACTTGGTGTGCGCTGGGCCTGGGAGGCGCATGATGGCCCGTCCAGCTGTGCTCACGATCCCAGCGCCCGCGTGCTGCCGGCCTGTGGGGAGAAGACACCGAAGAAGGCCGTTCTCGGCAGGAAGCTGCCGCCCGTGAGCTGCGGGAAGGGCCACTCTCCCTCGACTGTGCCGGAGAAGTCCCAGACAGAGGTGGCTGTACTGCAGGTGACACCATAAGCACCGAATGCTGATCAAGAACACGGTGCTTCCGGCTCCGGACAGGGCCTGTCACCCATGTCTTCTGGGCCTTGTCCCTCGTCCTCTGCTTGCTGGGACAGCAGCCACGCTCCAGGGCGTGCTGCCACCTCCACTCCTGCGAAGCACAGGTCACACATTGAGGAAACACATTTTGTCATTCGGAGGTGCACAGTGCAGGGATGCCGTTGTCGTTTGTTGCTTTTTACACAATCTGAGAACGGTAACAGCTCGCCTTCCTAGGCTGATTGGCTGAGTCTAGGGTAGAAACATTCCTACTGGTTTGTACCTCGTTGCATGAAGCTTATTGGCCAAATAGTCTCTTCAAATATCAAAACAATTTGATACTGAAATACTGTTGCACCTGAAAGAAGGCCCCTGTACACAGTTCTCCCGAGACCAGGACGTGGGTCGCAGTGACGAGGCCGGTGGCTGCGTGAGGGCTCACCACCGACAGGACGCTCAGCTCTGTTGGCCTTTGACTCAATCCCCAAAGAGCTCAAGGAACAGGTGATAGATTTTCATGGGAGAGGAAGCTGCTGTCACCGTAGGTTACCCACCGGCAATCGGTCTGTTCCACGGGGCGTGGTGCCACGTTTGTGCCACCGAACTGCCAGGAGCCACCCGGCCACCACCAGCCCCACCAACGCCTGGGGACGGCACTCTGAGGTCAGGCTTGTGAGCGGAACTCCTGGGTATCCACGCACACAAGCTCAGTGAGGCCTTGACCGCAAAGTGAGCAGGCACCGCGTTAACGAGACCTGGTCAAGTGAGTGACCGTCCCCTTTCCGCGTCCCATCGTCCGATCATGGAAGGAGCTGTCAGCCCTCTTGTTTCAGACGGCGATGCGTCCCCACAGGTGGCACGGGAAGTGGGAGTTCAGGCTCATCTGTGAAACCCACAGCACACATTCAGCCCTGGTGACACCCCTGGTGGCCCCTGTGTTGCCGCGTGTCTGCGGCTCTTCCAGGGCACTAACCAGTGGCTGTGGAGACAGCTGAGGAGTCACCCAGGATCTTAGTTCCTGCGTGAGGGTTAATTGACGAGCGGCTCCCAGACCGCGTGTGAGCTTTGACGGGTGTTTCATGTCCTTTACACTGGGGGCCGGAGTTGTCTGACCTACATCATGTGCTGCATGAAGTTACATGCGTGTGTGATGCTACTGACATGTCTAACGTCGAAAACCATGTGTCCTTGTTATCACAAAAACTCCCCAAGAGAGGCTTCTCCAGGTAAGGACTCACCAGGAGGTCTGCCCGGCCCTCGGCGTCACACAGCTGGGCGCGGGGACTCACGCTCATGGTCGGAGCCGGGAGCCGGGAGCCGGGAACCGAGTCCTTGCAGCCCCAGGTTTCTGTCAGTCCTGGGGCCGATGCCGTGGCCACAGGGAAGGGGTGTGCAGGGAGCAGGCGGTTTGGACGGAAACTTTTTCATGTTTCTATTTATGTTTTTATTAAATGTATTGTGGTGACATTTTCATAAACATGTACAGGTTTCAGGTGTTCGACTCCATCGCACATCCTGTGTATTGCATTATGCGTCTGTCCCCAGTGCTGTCCCACTGTGCCGCCTGCCCCTGGCCTGCCTTGCAGGGCGTTTGGGGACGTCCCTGCGGGCCCCGCCCAACCCGTCGATGCAGAGCTGTCAGCCAGCCTGGCACTGTTGGCGTTGCTACAGCTGTTCACCTGCTCACCTCCCCTTACCTGCAGGCATGCCCCCCATCCCGGGACAACTTGGGACCCAAGGAAGTGCGGGGGGCCCTCCCCGAGCCTGGGCCGGGCACTGGCTGTGTTGCCTTCGCTCCCTGCTCAGGGGCTGGTGGGCTCTCCTTTCTCGTAGATTATCACACTGCGGGATTACGTCCCCAGAATCCTGGGCCCCAAGGCCTTCGGACAGCATGTGGGTCCCTACCAGGGCTACAACCCCACCGTGGACCCCACCGTGTCCAACGTTTTCTCCACGGCCGCCTTCCGCTTCGGCCATGCCACGGTCCACCCACTGGTGAGGCGGCTGGACGCCCACTTCCAGGAGCACCCCGGCCTGCCCCAGCTGCCGCTGCAGGACGCGTTCTTCAGCCCCTGGAGGCTTCTCAAGGAAGGTGCGTCCCAGGCCACACGGCACCCCTCAGGCTCCGCAGAGCAGCCCGGGGACCAGCCGGGGGTGCCTTTGCCCTTTACGTTGACACTTGGCCGGGTACCAGCCCGTTACCATGTTTATGGAGAAAATAAATGTACACAGAGCTTTGAAAAGGCTAAGCTGCTCGTCAGGTCTTCGAAGCTCTTCAGAATTCACTCGATTCCGTGAACCCTCTCACACCATCCTGCTGCCTCAGGCCCCTGCCAGTCAGCTGCCCGCAGTCCTGGCCACCGTGCAAGGGCTGAGCCTCTTCTCAGGCCAGGCCCCTGCAGACCCAGGCCACTCCTTACCCCTCTCCCATCCCCGTCCACGTCACTCCTGCCCGGCTGTGGCTTACCTCCCACCTGTTATCTCAAACCGCTGAGTGGAACCTCCATTTATGCTGCACATTGTAAATAAGACCATTGGTTTTGCCATGAACGTTTTGTCTGCTCCACGGCAGAGCTCGGCATAGGCTGAGGTGGAACAGAGCAGCTGGGTTGCATTTGGAGGTGAATCGTTTGGAAAACCCATTACAGTTCGCTCCTGTCTTGCTCTTTTTTCCCAGTGCTCTCTGCGTGTCTGCTGGAAGCTTCTAGCCTTCCTCAAAGGGTGGCTGGCTCCAAGCAGGTGTGGGGGTGCAGGGAGAGGGGGACGAAGTCACCACATGTGCCTTTGCCCCCATGTAAGCTTTCACGCAGACCTCGTGGGAGAGAGTCCAGGGCTGAGCAGGAACCCCAGCATTTGATGGCCACCAAAGCACGCCGCAACTTCTGGGCTCCATGTGACAGGTGGAAGGGAGCTCAGGGGGAATCGCCCTGCCAAGAGGCCCATGGGTGACTGGCGCTTTGGAGGTGAAGGGCATGGGGTCCCCGGGCACCCTCGCTGTTCCTTAGCCAACGCCACCTCTCACTGTTTCAGATGTAAGATTCAGCAGGTGCTGCCTCTGACAGTAACATTTGTGCTGCAGAAACAAGCAAGCACACGAGGGCCCCATCTCCGTGTCCCCTCAGGCCCGACCCCCACACACACGGCCAGTCCCCTTGGGGTCCAGACAGGAGCCTGCCCCCGACAGGCAGCGCCTCAAGAATATCAAAATCTTTGGAGTCACATGAGGTGAACTTAGGAAAAGCGACTTGTTCCAAACAAGCCTAGTTTAGGTCTGGGCACCTCCGTGTCTCCAGAACAGAGCGGAAGCCACCACCTTCTCGGGGTGTCTTCCAGGTGGTTTGGACCCACTCGTGAGGGGCCTGCTCGCACGGCCGGCCAAGCTGCAGGTGCAGGACCAGCTGATGAATGAGGAGCTGACCGAGAGGCTCTTCGTGTTGTCCAGCTCAGGGACCTTCGACCTGGCATCGCTGAACCTGCAGAGGGGCCGGGACCACGGCCTGCCAGGTCAGCCTCCTGCCCACGTGGGCACGCCAGCCGGCATCCTGGGCTGCAGTAGGACGTTTCCATAGAGCTGTAATTACAAACGTGTGAGAAACAGGCTTGTGACGCTCTCTAGTTTGTTCCTCTGAGCAGCCCACTCAGCTTTTCCAGGCGACAGAAGCGACCGGAAGGCCTGAGGCCCCCCGTGAGCAAGCAGCCGGGGTGCTAGGGAGAGTGTCCGCAGGGAGCTGTGTCCCAGGCAGACCACAGTGTCTGCGCCACACGGCGCAGCGGGGACCAGGGGCTGCGACACAGGAGACAGTGGAAGGCTGGCCAGACAAGATAGCCACGACGTCTGGTGTGTGTGATGTGTGTATATGTATATGTATGTGTATGTGTGTGCATCTGTGTTATGTGTGTATGTGTGTATCTGTGTGCTTGTGTGTCTGTGTTGTGTGTACATACATGTGTGTGCATGTGTGTGTGCATGAATGTGTGTATCTATGTTGGGTATTCGTGCGTGCGTGTGTATCTGTTGTGCATATGTATGCATGTGCATGTGTGCATCTGTGTTGTGTGTGTGTGTGCATATGTGTATGTGCATGTGTGTGTGCGCACATGCATGTGCGTGTCACCCTCACAGTACTGTGGAGCGTGGTGAACCCAGCGGGGCAGGTGAGGCTTGTAGCAGCTGATTGGTGGAGACAGCCGAGGGCAGGCGGGTGACACGAGCCAGGTAGGGGGTTGGGGGCCACACTGCTGCTGCCTCCCAGCTTGTTTATGGACAGGCTCTTGATGAGACGTGCAAGTCTGGAATGTTCCAGCACGTTCGTCTCTGCAGGACAGGGGTGGTGACGTGGTTTTCTGTGTTGCGGGCGTTTATGGGCAAGACCCACTGCTGCAGCCACAGTGCTCGGTGGCCACGGCAGAGGCGAGGCAGACAGGCGAGCATGCTCTGTGCCCCACGCAGGCTACAATGAGTGGAGAGGGTTCTGCGGCCTTCCCAGACTGCAGACCCGGGCCGACCTGGGCAGCGCCGTGGCCAGCGGGAGCGTTGCTGACAGGCTCCTGGACTTGTACAAGCACCCCGACAACATCGACGTCTGGCTGGGCGGCTTGGTGGAGGACTTCCTCCCGGGGGCTCGCACGGGACCCCTGTTCGCCTGCCTCATTGGGAGACAGATGAAGGCCTTGAGGGACGGGGACCGGTAGGTGTCTGGCCAGTCCCATCCGCGTCCACACGGCCGGCGGCGGTCCACACGGCTCATTTGAAGTCATGTGGCCTGAGGCAGGTTGTTTAGCCCCACTCTGCTGCTGGGCGTTGTAAGAATGAGATGCATACATGTAACACAGGCGCGTGTTTCTGAGCATTTTAATGTGTGAACCCTTGTTGGCATCTCCTTATCACATGGTCACACGATTAAGTAGGCAGCATGTGGATAAGAAACTACCCAGACGGCCCTGACATTCCAGCTGTCCTCACGTGTCCTCACGTGTCCTCACATGTTCTCACACATCCTCATGTGTCTCCACATGTTCTCTGGCCACATCACAGAAGCGGGGAGGGTCAGGCTGGCCGAGGGGTGGGGACACAGAGGGTTCCACCTGGACACACGCTGCTCTCTGCCTCCAGCCCAAGCTAAGTGCTCCAGGTCCTTGTCCCTGCGTCCAGCTCCAGTGTCCACATGCTGCAGCTCACGACGAAGCGGGGATGTGGAGGATACAACAACGGGAAATGCTTTCTTTCCATTTTAATGGTCTCCGTACATCCAGCTCTGTGTTGTGCTTGCTGTGGCCGAGGCCAATTCCTCTTCAGGAACATTCACGGTCTTTCTAATCAGAGAGCTCATCAGCCGTGTCCTGAGTCGCCCCCATACAACACGTCATTAATGGCCCAGGTGCAGCATTTCAGATAGTTAAGAAAGCCTGGGGAGAAATCGCTACAAATTGTCTCACTCAAGCTCTACCTTTACCAACTCCCATGGCTTGAAGTGTTCTGGGACAAGGGAAGGCACTGACTCGGAAAGGGACATGTTCGTCACCACCTGCTGCTCTCTCCTTCTGCGGAGGTTCTGGTGGGAAAACGGCCACGTGTTTACTGAGGCACAGAGGCGTGAGCTGCAGAGGCACTCCCTGTCCCGGGTCATCTGTGACAACACCGGCCTCCCCCGCGTGCCCGCCGACGCCTTCCGAGTTGGCAGATTCCCCCAGGACTTCGAGCTGTGTGAGGATATCCCGGGCCTGAACCTGGAGGCGTGGAGGGAGGCCACTCCCCAAGGTAATTGTCACCCCGCTTTAGCTACGTAGCTCCCACAGCGTAACCCCTCAAAGAAGCAGTTTCAAATTAGCTCATTTGAAGAAAATAATGGGAGAGCGAAGCTTGCAACTTCAGGTTGCGTCCTCCCTGGTGAGGGAGGAACAGTCCCCAGCCTGGATAACCCCTAGGAGAGAACATCGTCCTGTGTGTCACGAGCTGAGTGAACGCGTAGATCAAGCTCCCAGCCCCACACCAGTGACATCTCGGGGCTCACTCTGTGTTTCGGGGTCCGTCCTGTGCTCTGTAGGATGTGGTGCACCAGCTAGGTCCCGGTGGTGCCACTGAGTTGTGACAACCAAAGACAAATACAAGACAGCTGCTGAGGAGTGGGCGGGCAGAGTCCACTCTGGCTGAGAAGCAGCAGGTCGGGGTCCAAATCAGGCAGCCGACACTCGGTGACAGAAAAGAAGGTTCTGGGAGGATGAGACTTACCAGGCACCGGAAGCTTATTTAGGACTCGGTTTAGGAACGCAGAGGCTTCCGTTTTAATGTTACGCCCACCAAATTCTCTTCTAATAAACGACAGAGCCAAGACCTAACAGCGGGGCTTCAGCTCCCGTTTTTGTGCTACACGTCCTGTCACGCACATCAAATTCCCTCTCTCGAATCTCGGCTACGCGTGGCGTCCCGTCCTGCTGTTACGGATGATGCCAGCTCTGTGCCGTGTGCCCTGGCTCCAGGCAGGAACTGGGGCTGCTGTATGCTACCTCCTACGTGACAGGCACTTTTCCAGGTGCGGGGACACATTTGTAGGAATGAACACACATGATCACACACATGCACACACATGTACACATGCACGCACTGATGAACACACATGAACACATATGCACACATGCACGCACGGATGAACACACATGCGCACACACATGTACACATGCACACTCGTACACACGCACGCACACCGCATCTCTGCCTTCACAGCACTGACGCTCTGGGTAGGGAAGTTAGACGACGTATTAACAGTGGTGTGACGAGCTACTCGTGTCCTCACGTCCACGGGCAGGGCCACGGGGTGAAGGGCTGAGGGCCTCGCGAGCGAAGGCTCCACGAGAGGCTGTGGTTTCCCACCACCTCGTGAGGCCAGGTCGTGCCCGGAGTCCTGGGGTCCCAGGAGGCCAGTCTGAGGGGTAAGCGAGGAGGTGAGGTGACGAGACCGGGGGAGTGACAGGGGCTTCAGCCCCTGTGAGGCTCGTCTGTTATTCTGAGTGAGACGGTGTGGCAGGTTTTCTGTGGGGGATGCACGTCCTTGATGGGGACCCCTGGCTACTTGCTGGGAATGTATGTGAGTGGAGGCAGTGCAGACACGGGAAGAACCAGCAGAAGCCGCTGTGACAGTCCCTGGAAGAGAGGAAGGTGGCCTGGCCCCAGGTGGCGGCGGCAGGAGATGCCAGGGGGTCCAAGGACAGAGCCACGGGGCTTCCTGGGAGGCTGATGGCGGCCCGACTGAAGGAGGGGCCTTGGGGAGCCAACAGGGTCCAATCAGCCCCCTCCTCCCTGGGGAAGGCGGGCTCGTGTGGTGTGGCCAGAACGCAGGCACCAGCTGTGGACACGTCAGGCGGGCTGCGCGCTGGACGTGCGAGCAGAGGTGAGTGGAAGGTGGCCGGCTAGGAAGAGTGGAAATCCAGGGAGAGGGTACAGAGGTGGGGCTCCTCTGTAAGCCCACCTGCAGAGGTCGTATTTAATGCTGACAACCGATGACACAAACCAGGGTGAGTGCTTCTGGAAGGGACAAGCCCTGAGTCAGGGACCCACTCGGAAGGCAGGGAGGGCGCGATGCTGACAGGAGCTCCTGGGGACACCGGCTGCAGGCGGCTTCACAGAGGGTGTGACCGGCTGCGTTAGGGGCTGCCAATGGCGATGGCCCGGTGACAGGCGCCTGGAAACTGCTCATGGCCTTTGGCACCGAGGGACTATTGTCAGCCTTGAAACAAGCAGTGCTGGAGTGGAGAATAGGGCCTGATCAGAGAGTTCAAAGGTGAACAGGGGACAGTGAGCGAGAAGGGACTTCCATAGGCCAGCGGCTAGATGGTGGCTGGACGGTCACTACTGGGAGCGGAACTGCTTTGTCTGTGTGTGGGAGAGCGACATGGGCAAACGTGGAGTCCTTGTGAGGCCCAGAGAGGTGGGGACAGTCCTAAGAGGAGGTGGATGACAGCGACAGTGTGTTTACAGCACTATCTTTGAACCCTGCACAGATGACACGTGTGGCTTCCCGGGGAGAGTGGACAACGGGGACTTCGTGCTCTGCAATGAGTCTGGCAGACGCGTGGTGGTGTACGCCTGCCGTCACGGGTTCGAGCTTCAAGGACGAGAGCAAATCGCTTGCACCCACCAAGGATGGGATTCCCAGCCCCCTGTCTGTAAAGGTCAGTCCTTTAGCTGTGTCTTTTCATGGCTTTACTGCCAAACCTGCAGTTTCTAGATAGGAATTAGGAACAGCTGTCACTCATTCACGAAAAGGTGCCTCTGAGCACAGCTGCCTTCCCAGGGCTGTCTTGGCGTGGAGTTCAAGTGCTGTCCCCTTAGCTGGCCATGTTCCCAAGCTGACACCTCGCTGGGTAGTGAAGCATCAAGACCGTCACATCAGACGTGCTCAACAGGGTGACGGGGACCAGGAAAGAGAAAGAAACACGCTTCGTCCCGTTTGTAGGTCAGGCTGGGGGGCGGCCGGCAAGCACCCCACTTGCGGCCCTGCGTCAGGACGAGACCCCGGCCCCCCTCACGTCACTTCCCGTGGCCAGCAGGTTGAGGCCCATGTCCCTCACTCATGTGCAGTCACCGCAAGCACAGCGCCAGCTCAGACACTCCCGTTCATGTGCTGGGAGGTGAGCGGAACCCGTGGCCGGAGTCGGGCCAGTCCTGGCTGGTGCTCACGAATCCAGCTTTTCCACCTGGGTGGCCCTCGACCTGTCTCCGTTTCCGCCTTCTGTCGGGTGTGTTGGTGGCACCAGGGTCCCAGACTAGAGTGAGGCGCAGAGCCTGGCCTGGCTGGCCGTAAAGCTGACATGAGTTCCTTCTAGTCCCTCTGGACAGAGGACCCCCAAGAACATGCATGTGACATTTAATGGTGTTTATACAACGTGCATTAGTAATGCAACGTACTTCTCCTCCAACGCTCTCCCGGTTTCCTGGAATTGGCCAGAAAGGATCGCTGTCTGAGAGGAGGCAGCCGGCGCGTCAATTGGGAACGGGAACCTCGGGAGTGCGGTGACGGCCGTAGGTTTTAGGCAGGAGGCTCTGAAGGCAGCACAGGTCCCCTTTGCACTCTGCAGGGTGGGTGCTGCGTCGCGGACGCCTGGCTGATGGCAGTGTTTGGGGACAGGGGAGGGGGGAGCATAGGGCCCAGGCCCCCCTCGGTTGTCCACTTGTGATGAGCTGACACCCTCCACCATCCCGTGTCCTGCACGCCGTGCAGTCTGACCAGTGAGCAAAGCACCAGCTCCCCAGGGAGGCCGGGCGCCAGGCTGCTGCCCGTCAAGCCCGTGCAGGCGGCTCAGGCGGGTCAGCATCAGTGCCCGAAGATGCTGCTGGGGGTGGGGGGTCGGAGGGGCCAGAGGGAGCTGACAGGCGCCACCCTGACCATGGACCACGGAGGGTGACGTCCCCTTCTTCCTGGCTAGGGATGCAGCCTTGGGGACGCAGCCTTGGGGGCACAGCCTTGGCCTCTGTGGGGAGGGCTCCCCCAAGCAGGAGCTCACCGAGGTGGAGGGTGGGGACGCTGCCTGCTGCTCAGAGGGCCCGGCCTCTGTGTTTTGTGCAGACATCAATGAGTGTGCGGACGTGACAGACCCTCCCTGCCACTCGTCCGCTCGCTGCAGGAACACCAAGGGTGGCTTCCAGTGCGAGTGCTCGGACCCCTACGTGTTAGCAGAAGACGGAAGGACATGTGTAGGTGAGACCACGCGCCTCATGTGCCTGGCCTAGGAGGGGCACAGGGCACCCTTAGGGACGACGGCGGGTCCTTCTGGCTGTAGCTGGTGACGAGTGTGTCCACTCTGCTGCGTGCTCGGTGCGGGCTGGGAGCAGGAGGCATCGGTCCGTATTTACACCAAGACGTTGTGGAAACAGTGCTAGGCGCCATCCAAACCATCCGCACTGCCATCCCCCGTGAATTACCTCCGTGAGCTCAGCATGATGTCCCCCTAGGGACAGAACAGCAGAGTTAAGTGACTTGCTGGGGGTCACAGTGCCACTCAGTCACAGGTCTAGGGTTCGTAACTTGGTTTCTAGCTCTTCTGAAAGAAAAGCCACACGCAGATACTTGTCAACAGGGCAGGACAGACTGTATCACATTCTGCAGGAGTTTCGTGCCGCAAAGGCCGCTGGTGGTCACGGACAGCGGGCAGAGTGAGGGCGCCTGTGGAGGGAAAGTGCTGGAGGAACTGGGCTAGACAGGGTGGGGGTGGGGGTCCAGACCTGGCCGAGCAGGGGGCCTCGGAGCAGCCTGACCAAAGTGAGGTCAGGGAGGGGGTCCCTCACCACCTGCTGTGCTAAATGTCCCCAAGCATCGTCCATTCGATCTAAAAGTGTTCGTCAAGCATCTGTCATGAGCGTGCACGAGCCCTGGGCCGCAGGGTGAGTGGGACTTGCCTCTGCCCTTGAACGGAACGGCCAGCCAGGACGCGGCGAGCCCCCAGTTAGCTGCATGGGGGCCCGGCGCCTGCACAGAAAGCCAGCAAGGAGCCGTGACCAGAGGGGCCGTGTGTCCGAAGCCCGCTGGCCCCCGACGGCCTCGCCTCACGTGGGCAGTGGAGACCTAGGACCTGATGGAGGGGGAGGCGCCACCGAGTCTGTCCCCGTGTTTTTAGGGTGGCCCGGTGGGGAGAAGCACTTCCTGAGGTCCGGTCACCAGAAGCGGAGGGTCCCGGGACCCAGCCCCCCCGGCAGCCTCTGCCTCACGCCCCCCAAGCGAGGCCTGTGTGCCCCGACTCCTGCCAGTCCCGCTCAGTTTCTTTCTAGAACAAGCACTCGCGCCCACGGTGGGGGATCTGCTGCCGTCTGTCCCCACGGCTGCCCACGGGCAGAGACAGCACTTCCCTGAGTGGTGGGACCTCCTCCTGGGGACGCAGAGGCACCAAGGGCGTGAATTCACCCATCACACTGTGCTCCCCCTCCCATCTGCCCGTTGTCACAGCCCCGCTGCACCCACTTTCTACCCCCGCCCCCAGGACCTCTGCAGTGACGCTCACAGCACCCTCCTTGTTGGGAGGGAGAGTGTTTGCACGGAGAGCACCGTCACCTGGAAAAAGCCAAGGGCCTCGTCTGCTCTGCAAGCTGTCCCCTACCCTCACATTTGGGGGACCTTGTCTGTGTGAACGCTGCTTCCAGGCGGACTGGGCCCCTCAGTGCGTCGTGCCGTCACATGAGGCCACCCGGGCCAGGATTGGGGTCGGGCCTGCACGCCGCCCTTGGCCCAGCCAGCCCTCTAACTGGCTCATCCCCACTCCAGACTCCGGGAGGCTCCCAAAGGCGTCCGTGGCGTCCATCGCGCTGGGCGCCCTGCTGGTCGGCGGCCTGGCGGGCCTCACCTGGACGGTGATTTGCAGGTGGTAAGTCCCCCTCTTCCGCGGGCACGAGCCTGCCTCCCCTGCGGGAGCCGGGCTGGCGATGGCGTTGCTGGTGTTCTGAGGCCGGAATGCATTGCCCCCGCCGCCCCACTCCCTGCACGTCTGCCAGGCTGCTTTGTACCAAGTCGAGGCCTCTGGGTTCTCACGTTGCACTTTAAACAGTAACGTGGGACGGTTGCTCGCTCACCGTAGGCATCGGCCGTCCATGGGCAGCCAGTCAGGGACACTGGATTTGTGACAGTGTGACAGAGCCGCACGGACACCTCATTAGAGTCTAGTGCCACCGGGACGGGGCAGAGTGTGGCCGTGGGTGAGCGCGTTCACGGGCGGTGATGGGGTCCTAGCTGTTAACCCGCCTCCCCGGCCACCGCCGGGCAGTGTCGTCATCTGACAGTGATGACGGTTTGGAGGGCACGTAGTGACAGTGTCAACTCGGCGTGTGCTTATCTGCAGGACACACTGTGCCTCTCAGTCCTCGCTGCCAATCACAGAGGGAGACGGGACAGCCGCCTGCCCGTCAGGACGCAGGCAGTGTGCTGAGCCCGCTCCGGGCGCCGAACAGGTAGGTGGCACCTCGTCTGCTTGGTCTGCAGTGCCCGGTGTTTCTGTGAGGCCCAGGGAGCCGTCACAAGTGTCCTCGTTGTTGGTGCAAACACACACGGGTCCTTCTCTATTTCTGCTCGGGGCACGGTCCCCATGCCCTGCTGTGTGTTTTCTTATACAAACTGTATTTATACAAGAAGGATAATTGTGAAAACCTGAACCTACTTTTAAGAAAGCGTAGACAGATCAGGATGAGTGAGCCGCCGTGCGTGGAACGGACCCGCCTTCCGTCGGCACGACGCTGTCCCAGCTGGGGCGCTGGCGTCCACGCCGTCTCCAGTGCTGGCTGAAGGCCGAAAGGAAATGAACCAGAGGCAGAAAGAAAATGCTGGCTTTTAAAACGTGCTTCTTTCAAAATGAAATCGTTATAATCAGTGTGAGAGAAAATCAGTGTAAACTTACTTCGTACCATCTCGACCTTCTATGCAAGGCCCCAGGAGCTGCTATAGTAGAAAGTCGCTCTGTACCCCCCGGGGGGGTGGGGGTGCGTCAGAAGCAGAAGGGCTGCTCAGAGCTGAGACAGTCCTGTCCGGGGAGGGTCACTGCAGACGAGTCAGTGCTGGCACCAGCCCCCCAGCCCGGAGCCGAGAACCCCCCCCCGCACCCCCCTCCTCGGCACCTCGTCAGCCTGACGGAGACCCCAGGGCCCAGCCTGGATTTCCCGTGTGTCCGTGTGTTCAAGTCCCTTCTCTCCTGTAGGACCCAGCCTGTGGATCCCAAATCCTTCTCTGCGAGTAGCACGCGGCCGCCGTCCACGCGGAAGCCCCGTGTCACCACGCGCGGCCCAGCGACTCAGGAATTTCCTTCCCCAGATGATGAGGGAAGATGTTTGATCTCGAAATGGCCCTTTGTTTATTAAAGCCACGCCAACCCGGCGCCCCGTCTTGTAGAAAGCGTGTGTTGCTGCTGGAGAGGCCAAGGCGACGTGATCCACGCTTGTTCTGAGTTCCATGGGACGGTGACCACACAGAGTGACAGGACCCTTGCACGTCGTCGGGTGCGTGACCAGGACACGCTGACCTGGACATTCGCTGCTTCAGGACTGTTTTGTGTTCCAAGTCACCATGAGGCTGTTTTCCAAATAAAGGCCAATCTAGTGTCCCGTGCCGGCCACGATGGGCTGAACAGACGCCCACCTCACGGTGGCCCCGCTCTCTGTGGTAAACACTGCCTGCGGGTCCTCCTGGGGACCTCCATAAAAAGGCGTTTACATGTCATCCACATTTGTAAACTTTTTCTTCCAGCCAAATAAATAGGGAAACATTGTTTTCACCATGCTCATATCTCACTTTTTCTTTATGTTTAATTTTCTCCCTTCTCCTGAAATCCCTTCTTTCGCCCCAGAGTTCCCTGCCTGCCTGCTCACTGTCTCTTCTCTGCTGACTCTTGATGGACGCACCAGCCTCGTGCATCTCAGGGCCGCTTCGGGTCACGCTCGGATGCCCAGAGCCCCCAACCTGTTCCCTCCTGTCCCGGGAGCGTAACTCGGGGTCTCCTGGAAGTGCGGCAGGACGGCTGTGGTTTTTAGGACCAAAAGAAGGTGTGAGGGGGTGGTTTGCGCCATCATGGAGAGATCTGCTGACAAAATTAGGATAGAACTGAGGCCTCCACTTCCCAGGGCCCACCTGCCACCGACCCTCTCACGTCCCCCTCGCCTGGGTAACAGCCTGGTTATCCTTTGAGGGCCCCCTGAACTTGAGGGCAATCCAGGGGAGCTTTAGTCCCCTCAACCCCAAAGCAGCCCCTGTCACCGTTTAGCACACGAAGTGACTGAGCCACATAGGTGAGTGGCCTGCAGAGGTGACAGCCACAGGTGGCAGAGCTGGCAGCCCTGAGCCCCACAACACACCCCCGTCCTCTGCATGAACACCAGGCGCAGGGACGTGTGTCCGCCCTGGGGCCCGTGCGTCACCGACACGGACAGCACTTAGTGACAGACAGACAGGACTTCTGTGCAGGCAGCACTGAGTGGACACGCCAGCGGGGTCAGTGGCGAGGGGTGTGTGACGTTTGCTTGGACTCCCCACAAAGCTGGTGTCATGTAGAGAAGTGGGTTTTACCTTTTATAACCTAACGACACGGCGCTGGTTCCCACAGCTCCTAGGGCATCCTTGTCTCTGTCCCCAAATGTTCTTGTCAATACGATGCCCGCCCTGACTTAATGATTCAACCTCCATTGATGACATCCTGGCAAAGCCCACGGACCACCCGTCCCCCACGTAGCCTGGCTCAGCTTTTCTGTCACACGGTGGCGAGGGCACCTAGCGAGACAAGGAACCTCAGGCGCACCGCCACCAGCTGGAGGAGGGCGGGCCCTGCATCTCCGAATAACTCCTGCCAAGAAGCAAAGCGGTGGGGGTGACGCTGACTGACAAGTGGACTTCGGCCCGGCAGAGCCTCGTGCTGCTGTCTGCACCCGGGAATGGCCCCTCGGCCCAGCTCCTGGGCTCTGCCCGGCCAGACCTCGCCGTGTTCGTCTGCGTCTGTCCCTTCCTGCGTGCTTCATCTGTGCCTCCTAAGCCGCGTCAGTGAGCGAGCAGTTAGCCGGAGCCGCAGCCCACCACATACGAGGCCCGGGGCGCGCAGTCCCCACGCTGCGCAGCGGGGGCCCCACGCTCGGCCTTTGCACCGCTCGCCGTCCTCACTGGTCAGAGTCCCTGCTGTCGTGAAGGTAGATGGTTGGGGTTCGTGCCTCTGCTGGGGGCGGAGTGTGGCTGAGCTGCTGTCAGGATCGGTGATGGTTTCGCCCGGACCCTCTGTACCTGGAAGTCTGAACGGAAAGGCTCTGTCGCCGGGCTGGGTGCCCAGGGGGCCGTCGGCTTCCGTTCAGGCCTCTGCGTCTGCGGCCCTTGCGTTCATTCTCATTATCTCTGGGAATTCATGGATGGGACGGTGAAATTTGACAGTGGACTGGCCTGTCGATGGGATGATGACATCAAGGGACGAGCACAGGAAGTCCCCAAATATCTCCCTGCGTGCGGCCGCTTGGCCCTGTGGGGGAAGAGCTGAGTCCTGGCATCACACAGCAGACGTCCGTTCAAGCAGACACGAAGCACACTTCACAGGCGGCTCCTGGAGGAAGCGCTTGCCGCTGAGGCAGCTGACCACCCCGCCACCCCCCAAACCCACATGTGTCAAGTTGGTTGCTGTTTGGATGGTGTCGTCGTCTTCTTTAAACCTCTGCTCATGACGAACGCGGGTCCAGTGGCTGAGAGCCGGCCGCCTCTTGGCCTTGGCATTCCCGTCCCCCGAAGGCGCCCTCTGAGCACATTGCTGGAGCAGCCCCTCCAGGACTGGCTCTGGGCCTTTCCCTGTCGAGGGCCAGGAGGACTGTTCCCTTGGCAGACAGCACCCCCTGCTGGCCGGCGGGGGGCACACACGGCCCTGCTGAGTCCCGACGCAGCCCCTGAGCGGCTCCAGGGCCCTGAACAGCGGCAGCCTCTGTTTTCTCCCAGCTGACACATCCCCGCCTCGTCACTGGGCCGTGAGGTCGAAGGGTCTGGTGTCCTGTGACCTGCTGAGCCCGAGACAAGCTTGAGAACCTCACACGCCCAGCAGCGGCTTTACGGTGCCTTCTGAGGCCGAGGACCCCCACTCATGCCCGCAGACCCTCTGGCCTCATTCACTAACCCACTGCTGACCAGGCACCCGGGCAGTGGACAGCATGGGGTGACAAGCAGGGACAGAAGCTAAAGCGTAAGGACAGCGCACACACCCGTCCCTCCAGGCGCAGCCAAGCCCTGGAAACAGCTGTGGCCCAAACCAGCCGAAGCCCGGCTGCACGGGGACATCAGGCAGAGGGGGCAGGCCCCACTGTTGCGCCTCCTGCTTTGCAATGTTGTCTGTAGACACTGTCTGTCCAGCCACCTGGGCACCTGGGGTCCTTGTGCACTGACGTTGGGGTGAGAGCAAGCGGGGGACAAAGTGCCACGAGGCAGGCTGGGGCGTGCGGCTCTCCTCCGCGTCTCCCAGACTTCGGAAGCCCTTTGGGGTGTAACCTGCATAGGCTACTGGCGGGTGGCCCCAAGGGGAACTAGCCTGCAGGTCCCAGGTCAGCAGGACCAATCCCCGGAAGCTGCAGGCACCCCGGGACAGGGAGAGGCAGTGGACACCGCACAGGTGCTGACGGCCCTCTCAGCTGACACCCAGGCCCGGGGACAATAGCGCATCAGGAGCAGAGCCCAGCAGCACCTGCTGTGAGCCCCGCTCCTGCACCCATGAAAAAGAGGGGGCCGCCATGCTGGCCATAGCCAAGTAGTTCTTTTTGATGGAAAGATATTGTTGCCGTATAAGCAAACATTTAAAACTAAAGCAAAACAATAACCAATCAGTGAGGTGTCTAAACTACGATGCAGACGGGAAGGTCTTTGCTGTGGTTTAACATGAGCGACATTCTCGATAGATTCTACATCTGATTTTGGGTGCCTCTTAGGGACCAACTGTTCATGTTGTTTAACAGTATCCTTTAAAGAGTTTTGAATTTGTTTTTAATCTGAAGAAAGAACATTCTGTGTCGATGCAGTAATAGAAATTGTGGAAATAAAAAGAAAGGCCTTATCCCCAAAAATCGCATAAATTAAATTTTGTACAACACAGTAACCTGACAGTTTTTGTTTCTGTTACATTTCAACTTGTTACAACTTTTGGTGGAGGAAAGTGCACTGTTACAGAATAGGTCATTTCAAAAGAATGAAATTATTTT
>NW_017731450.1:3287781-3355600 GCF_001890085.2 Hipposideros armiger | reverse complement strand
GGACGCTCCGGTGGGGGGGCCGTGAGCCTTCCGCACGCTTTGCTGTCACCCGAGCCTCCGGTGTCGAGCACAGACTCGTGCAAACCCTCTCCAGAAAGGAGCTCGGTGCTGCAGACACCTGGAGAAAACAGTTATCTAAGCCTGTGGGAAATGTCCTTGGCAGCGTTTAATCCACTTTCCCGAACCTCCGGGGCTGGAAAGACGGTTTTCACTTGAAAATGCTGTGGACGCACGGCCAGGGCACGTGAACCTTCCCCCGGTGTGTGGCCTTGGCGAGGGCAGTGCTTCCACGTGTCGTGAGCGTCGACTGGTGTCCACTCCGACTGCCTGAGTGTGGCTCTAGGGGACAGGTTTGGGGGGGGGGCTGGCTAAGTGGCACATCTGGAGGAAGCAAAGCAGCGCTTGGTGGCATATTAAACGGCTGGGCGCCCGCTGGCACAAGAGGAACTGTCCTGGCCTGTCTGGCAAGTGCGCCGGGGCCATGTGAGTGGGTCTGGCCGGTCGGATCTGGGCCAGGACAGCGCCTGCTGTTCAAGGCAGGATGCCCCTCTGAGCACTGTCCCTGCCTTTGCTCCGGGGCGCCAGGCCCCAGACCACACGGGCGGGGGGGCAGTTTTCTGAGAGCTGCCACATGAGTCAGACGATGGCATGACTGGGACGTGACGGGTCGGAGATACAGTCACTTACTTGCCGCTAGGACGAGGACAGACTTCCTCTCCAACTCCCTTCCCCTTCGGCCAGCACCACCGCACGGAGCCCAGACCTCGCCTGGCTTGACGCTTCTGCCACTCAGGGCGCGTGGGTACTTACTGTCTGTGGGGGATGAAACCAGGCTGACGGCAAGCGCGGCCTCTGGGGTACCAGCCGCTTGGCCGAGGCTGACGAGTGGCCTTTTGCTTGGTTCCCGGGGCTTCGGGGGCAGCAGCTCCTGCTGTATCCCAAGGATGAGGCCTCGGGCCAGAAGCGGCGTGTGGGCCGGACCCCGGGGAGGGAGGTCCTGCTGAGATGAGGGATACACAGGCCCAGGAAGAAATGGGCCCAAACTGCACCCGTGGTCCCAGGACTGATTTTAAGCCCAAACTGCTTCCACTGGCGCCAAACACAAGCCCCTAGGAGCCCTGGTGAAGGGCCTCCTAACAGACAGCGCCCGCAGGCCAAGCTGCCTCAGATGGAAGATTCCAGAAGAACTCAACGGGGCCAAAGACATCTGCCCCTGCTTGACGGACAATTCAGCTCAGTACTGCTTGGCTGAGCACAGGTGACATTTGGTAATAATTCCAGGAAGTCAGATTTCCTTGGGACACACTTGGGACAGGTCAGGAGGAAGCACCTTTGTTTCGTGAGGCACTGACTGCTGCCCACAAAGCAGATGTCACGTCAAAGGCGGTGGGAGGTCAGAGAGAAAAGGGTGGAGGGTAAAAACCTTAATACATGACCAGGCTAAGTGGCTGTTACGCTAACAACAGACACATGTGCATGTGGTTACCACTGAGTCACGGAGCAGACTCACCCGCAGACCGCAGGCGAGCTGACCACTGGACCCACAGCTGTGGGTGACGTCGCCGTGCTTGTTTTCCAGAACCGGGGCGCGAGGATGTGGGGTGAGCCCAGAGCTACCCGCCCTGACCCTCCTCGCCGTCCTCAGGAGGAAACTGGCGGCAGCGCCTCCACGTGGACGGGGGAGGGGGCATTTACCCCCAGGGTCCACTGAACAGAACACTTTTGGGGCGTCCCCGCTGACTCAGAGGTCAGAGCTGCATGGCCTCGGACCCTGAGGGCTTGCAGGGACTTGGGGGCTCGGACCTGTTCTTTCTTTGCAGGAGGGGCATCCAGGGCACCGGGCTGGACGGGGTGCCAGCCTGCAGCTCGGACATTCATCTTTTTCCCACTGACACTCCCGTGTTTATGTCAAAAAAATTCCCACCTGGCCAGTCATTTTAGAGGCTCAGAGGAGCTGTGTGGTCTGAGAGCAGATGGCCAGGAATCAGGTCACCTCAGGTGTGTGACTTACAGACGTCAAGGTTCTGTTGTGATCACCCTGCACCATCGGCACCAGTGAACGTGGGGGCAGGGCCAGGCTGGTTTGCAAACACCTAGGAATTCACGGTCACCAATGACACGTGGCCGTGAAGACGTCACCGTCTAGCTGGGACGTGGGGCTACACTCGGGAGGGGAGACACGGTCACCGGCGAGCAGCAGAGCACCACAGATGGGGGCCCTGCCCTCTGCACAGCTGTGGGCTGATCGCCACGGACAGAGGTGGAGACAGAGGTGGAGAGCGAGAGGCACAGGAATTGTTCAAGGACCAAGGATGAGGCGACGCGCGGACACGGGGGCAGGGAGGCGCCTGGGAGGCCACGGGAGTTCAGCTGCGCACAAGGGGGCCGGGGGCACAGCTGGGGGGCCCGGAGGGTCCAGCTGGCCCAGGTGCTCTGCCCCTTAGAATCGCCTTGCTGGCCTCAGCCACGTGCCTCTAATTTCAAGACGTGGGTAAAACAAAGGTGTTTCTCATAGAAACATGATGCCTACGTTCAGGCCGCACAGGGAAGTCAGGGCTTCCCTTTCTTGTTTGTATGAAACATGCGCCACCATGTCATCCTTTTAAGAACCAATCAAGGCCACGCAGAGGTGGCTGCAAAGAGAGAAGTCCTGTGACATCGTTTGAGCCTCGGCCCGGGCAGGCGCTGCGTGTGAGCGGCACCCACGGGGCAGGGGTGCAAGCATCTGCTACAAGTGAAAACAGCAACAGCAGATGGAGGGTGAGTGGCTGGCGAAGGTCACACAGCCGGGACAGGTTCCCGAAGGTACAGGGCTGGCCTTCCCGGGAGGGACGTTCAGCGAGCCGAGGAACGGCCCCTAAAGTGGGTGCAGGTGGAAGGAACACTGGAATCCACGCAGGTGTTTCATCTCTCTAAGTTTGGTGAAATGAAAGAGTTCTGACCTCAGTGTCAGGAGTGGGTTTGAGCCTTGGGTCCCGCAGCTCTTGACTTTGGGGGTGAGGGGTTACGAAGTCGGGGGCCGAGACCCACAGCCCCCTCAGGCGTCCCAGGGACACAGCGAGCGTAGCGTCCCACTCCCTTCTTGTGGCTCTCTGGATGAGCACTGTAAGTGACAGCAGCAGCCCCGTCTGAGTTGGTCTGAGGACCATAAACACGGGTCCCCAGCAGCGCCCTTGGAGGACCGTGACTGTCCCTCAGCAGTGGCTCTGTCTATGTCCGGTCGTCGTTTGCTCACTGAGGACAAAGTAACCAGAACAGCTGTCTGCACGCGGGAAGGATACGGAAAACTGGAAACGTGTGTGGCAAGGAAGTCAAGCGGCTGCAAAGTTCAGGGCTTCTAACTGAGGGTTACTGACCATTAGAGAGAGACTTGGTTTTGGTAAAACACTGGGAATGACATTTTCCATGATACTTATTTTTATGCTCCATGTCGGAAGAGGAAAGGTATAATGGAAATCCTCCCCATCCCCAAATCTCTGTAAAAGAAAAGCCACACCAATTTCGATACGTGAAGAGTTACTGCACGTGACAAAGGGACACACAACACCCCTGCCCTCCTAAAACCAACCCAGCAATAACGACGCTATTTGTGAAAAGCGCAGCTTCCTGGCAGAGCCGCGGGAGACGAGCCGTCAGGCTGACGTTCAGGGTCGTGATGGAAAAGCCGTTCCTTTAAGATCACTGTTAAGTCAGGGACATGAGGTAGGGCTGCCAGAGGCAGGACGACGGGGACGGGGTGATCTCTGGGCTGCGATTCCTTCCTCGGAGACACGGCCTCTGAACAAAGCAGCCCCGACACAGGAACAGCAGATAAGACCGAGCTCTTCTCAACAAACACAGAAACAGGCACGACTGGAGCTTCTAGAATCCTCCAAGCTCGAGCATGCCACCCTCCTGTCAATGCCCCAGGGTTTTGAGTTTGAGACAATGTGTCACCATAAATGTAAAAGAAAGCAAGTCCGCAATCTGAAGGCGTCACACACAGAGGCTTAACGCTCAACGCCTGAAGACGTGAGAATGGAGCCTGTTCCGAGCTGTCAGTCACTATGACGCTGAGCGCCTCAGGACGGCGACCCACAGGACACACGGGCAGGGAGGCGCCTCTGCAGAGACAGGACGAGTGGGGACACACTTGGGTCCACGGGGCAGGCTGGCTGCCCAACAGCCGGGCTGAGTGTCAGCCGGACGCCCCCAGACCTGCCGTTCACCCAGACCTGCGGGTGGCCTAGTGTTTGGGGGGCCACTTGTCCTCACCTGCAATTACAGGCTGAACCTTAAACCTACTGGAGCCTCTGACGGCTTAGGGGCCAGGCGACCCCTGTCACTACCGAGGTCGGTCCTGCTCCCCCACCTCCAAGACCCCAGGGTGTCGTGGCTACAGCTGTGGGTGGTGATGTGACGTGGCAAAACCAGGAAGCAACGTTACAGAAAACTCAGCTTGTGCAAATCAGGTGACTCCCTGAAACTCTGTCAGAAAACATTGTTTCTACATAGCAAATAGGTTCAAAATGCATTTAGGATCTTTCTAGGAAGTGTCTACTTTCCTATCGCGTTTTGATCTCACTGGACAAAGAAGGCGCTCCCCTGAGGATGGGTTTCGGGGCAAAGAAGACACCATTCTCCACTGGAAAACATGGCCCCTTTATTGGAACGGAAAGGCATCGTTACACAGTGCAAACATTTCTTTGGCAAGATACTGATTACAGTGACTGTAAGGCTCTGGGCTGTCGGCAACAGCTGGGGAAGGAGAGAAACATGCACACGGCTCCTCGTCACGGCCCCGACAGGGCTGAGCGTGCCCACTGCGACGTGACTGCACGCCAGGCTCACGTGTTGGTTCCGCAGACACCCCGCTGCAGCTGCAGGACTCTCCTGTAGCGGACAGCAGACAGCGTGATCCTGGACCCCGGCCCAAGCCCCACGGCTGAGCCCGCACCTGCCATCTGCACCGAGACCTCAGGTAAACCTCCAAGGCGCCTGGATACTCGGGGGACCAGACCCCGTGCTGTTTGCAGCCGGCAGTTTACATGACCATAGAGCTTTTAGACAGAGTTTTCCATTTCCTATTTACAGAAATTGATTCCAAGATCTGATTACTGAACTTGGTATTTCAAAAGCACACGCCCCATGACACACGCCAGCTTTTGTCCATCATGCAGTGACGTGAGGGTAAGACATCAGCCGCCGGTGTATAAACCCATGGGCAGCGTTCTCCCAGCGGGGTGTTCACAGCCCCCGGACACAGGGCTGCCTGCCGCAGAGCACCGGAAGGGCGCCCACACTGGACTGAGGCCCAGCCGTGACACTGCCCGCTGCCCGCTGGGCACTGCTGGACATGTGCGTCCCACTTGCCCCGGTGACAGCTGGTGTGGACTTGCCCATGTGCCAGCACCGGCCACGTCTTCACGTGTCATTCTCACCAGCGTGGCTTCCCCTCACCTGTGCACAGCACAGCGCCCAGCACGCAGTAGGCCCTCAAGTAAACATCTGTGGGACTGAACACGTATGTTCAGGAACATGCTTCACAGAACACAAGACCACTGTGTGTTTAGAACAAATAGGCTTTTGGTCAGTTAGAGAGTGACCATGAGGTATGAAAGTTGCTTTCCTCTGGATTCTGAATGAACCTCTGCCGAATGGAAATGATTTTTCTGCCATACCTAACACCTAAAACATGGGCAAAATTTCACACAGCATCACGCAGTTAGAAAATACAAGTGAGGTATAGAGACTGATTTTTGTTTCTTTAACACACTCACAGCCTGAAGTCAGAAAGTTCCCAGCATGTGAATTCCTCCCGTTGGAGAATAATCCATAGTGTGTTGCTCACCGTGCAACCGGCCAGGAAGCCCTGTGGGTGCGAGCGGCCTAGAGTGGTCTGTGGGCTGGCGCGGCGAGGACAAGTGGGCAGCGGGCGTCGGCCACACGGCGGGGCTCCCCCATCGGGGCCACACAGCGGGTGGGCGCACGCAGGCAGGACGAAACCAAGCCTGCTCCTAAACGTGGCTCGATGCTCGTGCGGCCACGTGTGGACAGGTCGCAGACGTCGTGGGTGAGCACGCTCGAGCAGCAGGAACGTCTGCTGTGTGTGGGGCGTGGGGACGGTGGCAGAGCATCGGGGTGATGCCATCAGGCGCTATGCCGGGCACTCTCCTAAGAGACGCTGCGTTTGCTGAGCTCTGGTTTTCTCTGTGCCTCCTGGTGGTTCGGGCATGGACCCACCTGCAGGTAACACGTCTGCAAGCTCCTGGTCTCAGTCCCGAGCGGGGCAAATTCTCAGTTGCGAAGAAAGCGTGGTTTCAGGGGAAATGACGTGAGGAGCCTAAATGATTTGACTGTGCAATTTAATAGTAGCACCGACTTTTCATTAAAAAAATTAAATAAAAACCTGAGGATCTAACATGAAGTTAGGACTCGTGTCTGCTCCCACGGCGTGTCTGCGTGTGTCCCTGGCGCTGCTTCTGAGGCAGCCCCGGCGACGTGGCCGGGACGCCCGAGTCCTTCATGTCCTGCAGCGGCCAGCGACCTCAGAGGACACTCCGAGGGGCTTTAAGGCTTCTTTCCCGGGGCGTCTTGTGGGCAAACCGGGCAGCAGGCTCCGCTGATTGTCACAGGCGCTGGGCAGTCGGCAGGCTGGCAAGCTTCCACGAAGCAGGTGACCTGCCCGTCCTGGACAGACATGGCGCCACACCGGTCAGTTCCGGGCCGGCCGGCCGTTCACCCTCCCACCGCCCGCTCGTCCCCACTGTGCTGGGGTCTGATGGCTTTAGTGAGCTTTTCCACAGCGTTGTGGGTCTCTGGGCTAAGTGACAGCTGCAGACCCCGCCCTTCTGCCAGAGGCCCCGCCCCCTGCTGCCCGGCAGGTGCCCAGACCAGCCCTCCGTTCCCTGCCATGCGTGGCCCCAGCCAGGCTGCACCAGACCCCATCCACCGTCCACCCACTTTCTCTGGAGGCCAGAGCTGCCTGGCAGGACCAGCCCTCCTTGCCGGTGTGAACCCCGTGGCCGGCCAGGGGCAGGTCACCCCGGGGTCCCTGACCGCCCTTACTCACGTGGCATTCACAGAGGGTGCACGCGTCCCGCCTCCACCTGGCCCCATCGGCGTGAGGGTCGCCGTCCGAGCCCGTGCACTCCCCCGGGCTGAGCCGGGCCTCCAGTTTCTTGATCTGCGAAGCCAAAACGTGCTCGGTCACCCCAGGTCACGCCCGCGTCACACCTGTCCTCCCTCAGGATGACGCCTGACATGAGCACAGTGGAGACGGCCATCTGTAAAGGACCTGATGGCGTCGCTGGCGCACTCACTGGACAGCTGAAGGCTGGCTGTCCCGAAGCCTCACCCGAAAGCTACCTCAGCTGACGTCAGAGGTGCCTACTGTAAAGTAAGGTCAACGGTTACTAAAAATGGGAGAAAACCATGGACACGAATGAAGATGTGCCCATAGGACTGTGAGCAAGAGCCACTCGGGTGACAGCAGCGTCTGCCCTGAGATATTGAAAGGAACGAGGGGCTGTGACCAGCTGCCAGTCCCCAGCAGCGGGTGTTCCCCTGCTTGTGGACAGCCCGTTCCTCGTCCCCCTCGCCGGGGGTACCGACTGGCTGACGGAGGTCCTGGTCCCTGCACGTAGGGCGTCCGACAGCCCCAGCCTGTCTCTCTCTGGCCTCCGTGAAAGGAATGCAAACTTCCCCTCAAAACCACTGTCACCTGGGTTTGTCACAGGCAACCGAACCCCAAGGAATGACAGGAGGTCTAGAGAGGACGCATTGCATGGCCGTCCTTCTAACGTGCCCTAAGCAAGCACGTGTGGCTGAAGGTGACGTGCCTCGCTGATCAAGGACGAGGGTGGCCACGAACACACCCTGCACGCCCATTTCAGTTAAAGCGGCTTCCATTTGTCCCGTGTCACAGCCTGCCACAAACAGCAAGGTCTCAAGCCTCCCAGGACCACACATCACACTGGCCAGGGCTCAAAACCACCTCGCCCTGCGCGCCTGCAATGACCACTGCGCAGCCGTCGGTCCCCTGAGACTCAGCATTCGGACAGTCTCCGATGCGGCTGAAAGTGAGAGTCACCTTTGTGTGTGAGTCACCGACACTGTGGCCGCCAGAGTCACACTGATCAAACACGGGAAGCAGGGAGCAGCAGCGATGCTGCCATGGGGCCCTGGGGGCGGGAAGCTCCCCTCGGAGCCTGCTGGCGGGCCCAGCCCCAGTGGAAAGCCCGAAGCAGCAGCAACGCTCGGCCCCACGGGCCTCGGCGACGGTCAGGATGAGCTGAGCCTGCCCATGGGGGCCCAGAGGTGAGCGAGAGGCCAAGGGTCACCCCACAACTGTCCTGAGCAGCAGAACTGCGCAAGTAACAGCGGACATGCCACCCGCCCTTCTGGGGACTTGGCAAGGGGACGCTGGCCCAGGCCCTGGGGGGCTATGAATGAAGAACGTAGAATACCTCCCACAAAAGATACGTCACGGCCCCAGGGGCCTGGGGTGGGCGTCACAGACCCACTCGGGACATAGTGCCGCCTCCCGGGTCGGGGCCACCAGGACACCCTGTGTGTGCCTTAGCCTGGGTGTGTGTGGCTCCTGGCAGCAGGGTCTCCTTCCTGGGACCCTTGTGCCAACCGGGAAAGGAAGAACCTACTTCACTGGGCGGGGCGTGAGAACGCTCATTTTCCCCAAACCCACAGCCCTCAGAGAAGAGCCGGGAGCCCGTGGTCCTGCAGCTGCCCTTCCCCACGTCCAGACGGCCTGACCGCACAGCCCCTCGGACCCCGCTTTGGATCAGCACTCAGCAGTCACCCTTGAGGAAGTGGCCTCAGGAGGACCCGAGCTCCTAATCCCCTTCAGGGCCCTCGTCCTCAGCCCCTCACGGCCAGCGTCCCGGGCCCTATGCCCACCCACGCGGCAGCCACGGCCAAGGGTCCCGATCACCGGGAAACCAAGGGAGCTCCGTGTGTCCCGGACCAAGACAGCCATGGAGAAGAGCCGGCTCGCAGAGCGGCGTGTCCTGGCTCTGGGTCGGGGGTGGGAGGCGGGCCCACACCCTCAGGACAGACAATGAGTCTGTCTTTAGTCTGCAGGAAGGTGTGCTAAGGAAGCGACGGGGCCAGGTACCTGTTTCCTGAGGTCTGTGATGGTCTTCTGCATCTCCAGAACAAAGTCCCTGAAGTCACTGGCCCCCGGAACCTGTGGGTGCTCAGAAGAGGCAGACGTGGCGTTCCTGGGGTGCTCGCTCTGCTCCCCAACACTGTGCAGAGGGGATGGGGAGAGGCAAACGTGGCCCAGCGTGTCACAGCGAGTCATCACGCATGTTTACACCACGCCCAGTGCCTGTGCTTGTCCAGGGGCCGGGACCGTGTGGGTGGCCACACGGGACGTCCCCACCCGGGGCCCCACGGCCAGCACGGCGGTGCGGACAGTCTCACCCTCGGGAACAGCCATACCTCAGTGTCCTCCCAGGCTCTGCTTTCATGGCGGGCGCCTCGTCCCGGTAGCTGAAGTCGAGGGACCGCTTGCCTCGGAAATGATACGAGAAGGCGTTGAACTGTCCCCTAGTCCTGCAGTCTAAAGAGGAAGCGTAAAGGGGCACGTCAGCAGCCAAGGGCTAAGTTCATCGTGGGAAAAAGCAAGTCTTCCCACACACCTGAGACAAAAGGGGACGCTTCGTGGCCTGCGGGGGCCAGGCTGCACACACCTGGTCGCCCACATGCAAGCCGGCGCACGGACAGCGTCCTTCTGCCTCCTGACCTCGTCCGGCCTCTCTGGGTCCAGCCAGGCCCCCGGGACACCCTCCTCGGGTCACACAGCACACCCCGACCTCTCCCCCTGCCCTGGTCCCCACCACACATGGAGCGCCCCGCCCCACGGCCGATGCTCTGCGCTGGGCACCCCACGAGCAATCAATCCCATTTCACACTGTGCCATCGCATGCACCCAGGACAGCCCAGGACGGGCCTGGCCGGGGACGGGGCCAAGGCCACATGGGGCCCTTTTCAAATGATGTCCCCTGTCCCCCCGAGCACGAGAAAGGCATGTGACACGTGAACTGAGGCCACTTTCTGTCCTGGCTTTCTCGTGACTGGCCAGCTCCACCGCCATGTCGGAAACCACAGGCAGTCCCTCTAAGTGCTCTGCGACTTGTGTCACCTTCCGACTCACCTGGGCCAAGCTCACATCCCACCACACACCTGTGTAAACGCAGCAGAGCCGCCACACCAGGACAGCTCTGTCCCCACAGAAAGCCTGTATCTGAGTCCCATCACCCGCTGAAACCTCCCCAGCGCCCTTCACACCCAGGGGACAGCGCCGGGCCCAGAGGGGTTAAGTCCCTGCAGTCCAGGTGCTTCCAGGGTCCAGGGCTGTCCCAGAACTTGTTTGAAAAGAGGAAACGTGTCCATCTTCCTAACCCGGACAATTGCATTTTCATCTTTTATCTGTGGGTACAGATATTCAGGCTACACACACGTGCATATATACGTGCTTATATTCAGATTTCAGTTAGTTTTTAAAGTTGGGAGAATAGCTATTAAGGTCTTGTTTTCTATTTCTTATACTTGGTATTTTAGCCTTCATACTAAATGCTACGCACGTCACTGCAAACTGTTCAAAATCGTGACTTCCTGCGAGGTCCCAGAGTACCTCAGTGTGGACACGCCACCATCGGACAAGCCGCAGAGCTGCCCACCTGGCTCCCGCTGTCCCCACTCTGGCAACAGCGTCCAGACTCGAGTGGAGACGCCCTGGCCCTGGCAGTGAACAAGGGCACACGCTACCAGGGGGCGGGGGTCTCGCGCCCACCTTCACAGCAGTCCTGCCACACGCGCAGGTCCACCCTGGGGATGTCGTCACAGCTGCCGTAGCCGTGGGGGAACTCCGCCACTCTGAACACATCCTTCTGCACACGCGTGATGTTGTCGGAATTGTCACACAGGATCCTGGCGAGGGACGTCTGCTTGATCTGCGTCAGCTGGGCCGGGGAGAACAGTCCCGGGTTCTCGTACCACAACCTACGTCCCCGGATGGCGCAGCGTCAGAGAGCTCGGAGCGCCAGCCCCCACGGGGCCAACTAAGCCATCCTCTATCACTCTGTCACCAATGTCACTCACATCTCCAACAACAATCGGACTAAGAACTCAGGGCAGTGCCTGATGGACAGGCCCCGCCGGCCCCTCCTGCAGGAGCCCCTGCTGAGCGCTTCCTAACAGGCAGGGCCACCTCCCCACGTGACACCGAACGGCAGCCCTGCACCAAGCCTGAGCACTCAGCCCTTGGAACTCCCACGGAGGTGACACCAGAGGGACTGTCCACTTCTAGGAACAGGAATGGTCTGAAAAACGGAAGCGACACGCGAGCACCTTCGAATCAGGCTCTGGTTCGTTCTGATGCTGCGGTGACAGGCAAGCCCCAGCACGTGGGGAATTGTCACCAACACTACAAGGGGCAAAGCCATGTCTGCACGCTTAGCACTTAGCATGGACACCGGGCCGCCACCAAAGGCCCCTCTCGTCCCTTGGTCCCCAAAAAGGTGTGTTCAGGACAGATCATCCTCTCCGGGCGCCCGCGGTTACCTGTCCCCATCTCGTAGGCGCTTGAACTGTGTGCTCAGCAGGCACATCAAGGTGGGGCCCAGGCGGCTGCCGGGAACCAGGTCTTCCACCATGAGGGCGGGGAACAGGTCGATGTTGAGCGGGGACCCGTACAACCTACAAGGAAAAGTGACACCTGAAGGTTATGAAGCAACGCTCTCTGGAGGAGCACACGGCAGATGCCGAGAAAGCCCTCCTTTCTTCCTATCATTATCTTACGTGATTCAGACCTTCACTTAACAAAGAAAATTCATCCTTGTTTTTTTTTTTAAGATTTTATCGGGGAATTGGGGAAGGGAACAGTGTTGGGGAATTGGGGAGGGGGAACATTGTGTTTTTCCAGGACCCATCGGCTCCAAGTCAAGTTGTTGTCCTTCCGTCTTAGTTGAGGAGGGCGCAGCTCAGCTCCACGTCCAGTCGCCGCTTTCAATCTAGCGTCACTGGCCCATGTGGGAATCGAACTGGCGGCCTGCTGCTCAGATCTCGTGCTCTAACCAGCGGAGCCACCAGGCCAGCCCTCTCCTTGTTTCTTTAAAGCGCCTATCCATTAAATTTTAAATAGTTTCTCCTACTTTCCATTTACATACACATGTATAAAACACATATGTGTATTTGTTATAAAGGCCAAGAAAATAGTGGGGAAGAAAACCAAAACCACGCCTCTTCTTCCTGTTCAGAGTCATCACACGTGTGAACGCTCCCCACCTTTTTTCATAATTATAGATGAACAATGAACTATATTTGGCTAAAGACACTTTTTTAAGCATAATACTGGGAATCTACTATGCATTGGAAACATATTTGCTACCAAGAAAATGGTTAGGAAGCAGGGATAGTGTAAAAAACTGAGGTAGCAGGGTTTAAACGCTCAAGAACAAGCATTTTCATTGATCTCTTCCCATTCCTTACAAACACTCACTTTCAAGGACAGAGCTGACAGTTTCGGGCCAGACTTCCCATGACTCCCAAAGAACGACCCAGCTGCCACGCCAAGACCTTTCAAATGCACCCTGTACTGAGACCGGCTCTGCCACTGCACCGAGTGACAAGGCCTGCGGGGCCTGACCTCGGGGCCGATCACCTGACAAGCGGCATGCGGGCAATGCCCTTCCACGGGTAAGCTGCGGCCATTTCCTTAGAGTTCAAAGACGTTCGCACTGAACTCCTAGCTCAGGTGCAGGGTCAGAAAGAGCCTTGCAAGCCTTCTGGCTCCCCGACAGAGCAGGCTCAGAGCGGGTCTACGGGACCGCGAGAGGGCTTTTCCCAAAGGAAACAGCATTCCGGGGTGGGGTCCTCCCCTCTGCTCCCCCCACCCGCCCCCCCAGGGATCCGCCGGCACAGGCTCACCAGACCTGACCAGGCATTGGAGACACACAAGCAAGGAGCTTTGTCCCGGAAGGGACAGGACACCTTCTCCCCACCCCTCCCCCGCCTGCTCAGGACACACGGGTCCCTCAAGCCGCCAGCAGCGCTAGGCCAGAGCGCCAGCTCGCCCGCCGCTTTGAAGTAAGTTTGTCAGATGAGATAAATGGCTGGGGACGCAATCCGCATCAGTCTGGACCAGAAAAGAGGGTGTTTAAGCACACGAAAAACAGGCGGTTCACGTAAACCCCGATGAAGCAAAACCGTGGCGGAGAGGCCGAGCACCACGGAGCACACACTGCGCCGTATGGCAGCCATCCAATCCCCGTGATTTAAAGGAACTTTGGGCGTGAGAAGCTTAGGAGGACATAACATTCATTGCTTCCTAACTTGCCATAAATCACAAGTAAAAACTCAGCTTTCTCTAGAACACACAGGCCAGGCACCAGCGGGAGCACGTCTTAACTTCGGCATTCAGTGCGAGGTGGGAGTAATTTACTCTTCAGTGAGCTGCAGAGTCCAGAAAATACGCTAAGTGGGTCCTTAGAAGAACATTTGCTTTCTTTTTAAAAAAGTTCCTTCAAACGTGAATGAACGTGTCTTAAACACACAGCGGCCTGCGTGTGGCCTCCATTCTTAAGCGCAGGGAGAGTGAGGGAAAGCTCCGGCCACGGTCATTCCACGAAAGCCCGTGTCGAAGCAAGTGGTGCCCACACCACGAAAAGTTAGTGAGCAGAGCGGAGGGCAGACGGGGCATCTGAGGGAAGGAGAGCTGTGGGGAGCTTCACAGCCAGCTAGTGGTGCGGCCACAGAGGGTCCACCCAGGGGAGCAGACGCGTGTCTGTGGGGAGCCCAACCCTGACCGGACCTCAGCCCGGGTCCACTGGGCAGGCAGTGCGATGTGTGTGTGAATGTGCACCCCGGGGCGGAGGGGCTGCCCCAGTGGTCCTCAGGCCTGATCCTCCCCCGCCGTGTCCTCGCACCTCCGGCACCACAGGCCTCGGAGATCTGCTCCCGGGAAAGACTGAAGCCGCCGCTGATGCCTGCAGAGTCCCTCAGGCCATCAGCAGTGGTCCTGGGGACGGGACACCAGCCTGGGCCTGAGCAACAGGATGGGTGAGTTTGGAGAGAGGCTGTGAGCCCGGCCTTAGGAGCTGGTGACTCAAGGTGGCACTGGGCCAGCTCTGGCGTGCCTGACGCCACAGCAGGGTCACGTCCGGAAGCCCCAGGCAGACACGGCCTGGGTTCTGGCATTTCCCCCTGCAAATCCTTCACCGTGCCCTCCTGCCAGGCCCCTGCCAGGCGAGCACACGCCTCTGTCAACTCAAAACACCGCACATGTGGCCGGAATCACCTGCTGGCTGCCTGCCCGAACAGCACAGCCCCCAAGGCGTCCCTGGTCCTGCTCAGTCCACAGGCCGCTGCTGTGTGAGCCCTGGCTGCACACACGCACTCAGACACACAGACACACAGACACGGAGCCCCCAGCGCGGCCCCGCCCGGCGTCCTTCTCCGCCCATCTGGCATTCACCAACAACACGCACCCGAAATGTCCTCCCACTCACCGTCTGAGCTTCTCCCGGATCTCGGGATCCTTGATTTCGTTTCTCAGGTCCTCGAAGGTGTGGGCGGCCGACAGGTTGCAGTAGACGCGGTACTCGTGGTAGGGCGGGATGCCGTGGTCGCGGCCCCGCTGGATGTTGATGGCGGCCAGGTCCAGCGCCACCGCGTGCGCCATGGAGAACAGGCGCTCGGTGAGCTCGGAGTTCAGCAGCTGGGAGGGGACGCGCATCTTCCCGGCCACGCCGAACAGGCCGCGCAGCAGCGGGTCGATGCCGCCCTCGTTCACGATGCGATAGGGCGAGAAGAAGGCCTTGTGCAGCGGCACGTGGCCCTGCGCGATGGGCTGGAAGTTCTCGTCCAGCCGGTAGAGCACGGGGTTGACCAGCGTGTGGCCGAAGCGGAAGGCGGCCGTGGCGAAGGCGTTGAAGATGCCGGCGTTGACGCCGGGCTCGTAGCCGCGGTGCTCGCCCAGCATCTTCATGCCCGCCTCGCCCAGCACCTTGGGCAGCCAGTGCCGGTAGGTGATGTGCTGCATCTGCGCGCCCACGATCTTCCTGGCCTCGTGGTAGATGGTGTCGCCGTCCCAGTGCGGGTTCAGCGCCAGCAGCTCGGCGGCCACGCGGTTGTGCTCGCGGAACCACAGCGTGTGCATGCTGGTCAGGCCCAGCTGCTCGTTGGCGCGGTGGTCGCCGGCCAGGAAGCAGGGGATGGGGCTCTCGTTCTCGTCGCGCATGCACTCGGTGGGCGGCCCGGCGGCGAAGGGCAGCAGCGGCTTCCCCGAGCGCTGCACGATGCCCTGGCGCAGCAGCCCGCGCTGGCCGGCCAGGTCGCGCACGGCGCGCGCCTCGTGCTCCGAGCTGCCGTACACGTTGGACGCGTCGATGTAGGAGGTGAGCTGGTTGATCTGCTCGCGCGGGTACACGGAGTTCATGAGCAGCGAGGTCATGCCGCTGCCGCACACGGGGCTGGAGCGCACGAAGAACATGCAGCGCGCGCCGTTGCGGACGCGCGGGTCGTTGGGCGGCACGGCCAGCGAGAAGCACGGGGGGTCGTTGCTGCACGCGGCGCTGCAGTGCTGCCCGTCCGAGAAGCGGGCCTGGCTCAGCGCCACCACCGTGGAGTCCAGGTCGTGGTCCAGGAACTGGCCCCACTGCATGAGCATGTGGGTGAAGCGCTCGTCCGGCGTCACGGTCTCCGTGCCGATCAGCGTGGTGGACACCAGGCGGGGCATCGGCAGCGCGTGGCCGTGGTACAGCCGCCCAGGGGTGACGCCGCGCGGGGTGTTGAAGCCGTTCTCGTACACGGACTTCAGCAGGCGCTCGAAGGCGGTCAGCGAGGCGCCCCACATGGGGTGCTGCAGGTTGTTGCAGGTGCCGTCGTGGGTGCGGTACTTCTGGTGGAAGCACATGTCGGAGCAGTTGTTGACGCGCCGGTGCGCGGTGCAGCCCGACAGGTTGGCGATGAGGCTCAGGTACTGCGGGGACACGAGGTCATTGTAGTGGTAACCTGGAAGGGAGGGCAGGACGGCTTACTCCCCGCACGCACGCGGGCGGCGCCGCCCCTGAGCCTGAGAGCACCCGCCCCCCGAGCGCCCCGCCAAGGCCGCTCCTCGTCCTGCGCCGGACCCACCTCCGCACAGCTAACCCGCTCCGAGTCCACGGCGCCCTGACCACAGTCCCGCTTCTATTTAACGATCCCGTGCAGCTCGGCCTCACCACGCGGAGCTCCGTTCCTGGAATCCCGTCCAGTCCCCCACTCCCACCCCGCGTCCTGGGGGCTTCGTGCCACGTGGTCCCCACATCCAAGCCCTCCCGCCCTCCGTTTATCTTGCTTTTAAATTGTTCCTGAAGACCGTGCCCTCTCACATTGGAATTCCATAACCCTGGCCAGCTGTTCAAGTCGCCTTGCCTGGAATTCCAAAAGGCTCCGCCAGGGATGTGCTCTCCACGGTCCCCATGCGCCTCTGATGACCTCGGCTTCCTGCCCACGACCTCAGTCTGCCCACGAGCTACAGAAGCAGCTCCGA
The DNA here is from genome assembly GCF_001890085.2 of Hipposideros armiger. Classification (NCBI taxonomy): domain Eukaryota; kingdom Metazoa; phylum Chordata; class Mammalia; order Chiroptera; family Hipposideridae; genus Hipposideros; species Hipposideros armiger. The sequence goes on along the minus strand of NW_017731450.1, from coordinate 3,339,066 downwards.
GCGGTCGGCCTGGCAGCCTGCTCCAAACGGACCTTCCTCACTCAAGACCTACTCAGCCTAGCCAGCGACTCCACCTCCCAGGACACGCGGTGCTCGGCCTGTGTTCTGGGGACATTTCTCAAACACGCTTGCACCGGGGCTGCTCCCTGCTCCACACTCGCAGAATAAACAGCTCCACACACGCCAGGGGCGCACGCTGACACAGGGTGTGCTGACGGGCGTGCGTGCTGATGGGCATGCTCACAGAGGGGCCAGCGCTGACCCTCACCCATTCCCTGCCCACACACTGGGTTCTCAGTCCTGACGCTGTGTTCTTTCTAAAGGAGAGCTCCTAGACCAATCTGCATGTGTTGGAAGGACACACGCTCTTCTTGTGGGGACGTGTGTGAAACCACATAGGATGAGGTACAGAACTGGACGTGAAGAAATTCCACAGGCTGGTGAGAAGCAATAAAACCAAGCACTTTGCCAGGAGTGTGGCACTGCGCCCCGGGCCACCTGGGCGTTCGTGCTCTCTTAGACCCGGGCTCTTCCGCAGCACACGAGCCACCAGAACTGCGCAACGGGGGTGTCTGGCTCTGTTCACGGTTACTCTTGAGAAGTCTCAGAAAAGTCTCAGTCTTGAACCTCACAGACTCAGGAAGAACAACACTGCCTCCCAAACGTCATCTGGCCCCAGGAGCCTTCTTCCCGCATCACCCCTTTTTCTGCAGCGTTTCCATGGGTTTAGCAGGGACTGGGGCCAGAGTGCAGCGGGCCAGTTCCTCCCACCACCTTCCCAGGTGGGGCCCCACTGGAGGGCAGAGGGCAGGCACCGGCCAGCAGAGGGTGGACACAGACACAACCGCCTGTACACACTGGACACATCTGCTCTGTTTTGAGGAACCAGAGCTTCCTACAGTTTCACTGATAACGTGCTGCAGATACAAACCCATCCACAAAAGCAGATGCAGAGGTGACATCTGGAAAATGGAACTTTGCAGGCTGCCCTGACCCATTCACTCTAGTTCGCGTTAGGAATTAAAACTGTCTCAGAAAACAGGCAACTATGGGTTAAAATACTGGAATGTGAGGAAACGCATGCCCCAAAGAACGCTTCGCAGCAGAAAGACGCCTGGGAAGCACTGTGAGCAGGAGTTTTGCCCCACGGCGAGTCATCACTCCCAGGTTTGTGGAATGAGGACTCAGGCAGGCCCACGGGACACATCTCAAGGGCACATCTGTGTGCGCGTCCAGAGCTAGGACAGTCCTTCCCCGGCCCCTAGCTGTCCTGGCCCAATCTGCTACCTTTTCACTAAGGGTCAGCCCCCTACCTTCTGGCCACTGGGGCAAAAGTCATGCTGAGTCCTCTCTCTGAGTCATGAGTGAATCTGTCACCTACACGTCCACACCTAGAGTCACTCCTCTCACCAGGACACCCTGGGCTCCCTGCAGTCACCTCCTTCCGAAATCACTCCAGACACCTGCCCAGTTTCCAGCATCTATCCCCACCCCTTCACGGTGACATCACCCAACAACTCTATCCATGTGAAATCACATCACTTCTCTGCAAGAACCGCGTAGCTCCAATGTCACCCAGAGCTGGGGACAAAATCCTCACCTTGCCTCCTGGACCCTCTGACAGAGGACCCCGAAAACGTCCCGTCTCATCTCCTGCTCCAGCCAAAGTAGGCTGCCTGCCCTTCTCAAATATCCCAGACGTGGCCTGGACCCTGCGTCCCCCCTGCCCAGAGCGCTACTCTGGTAGACGTGGCAGGGCTAGGCCTCTGCTCAAGTGCCACCCTGGTGACATTTGCTGAAAAACCTGTAGAAAATGGCACCCACAGGCACCCAGGACTCCCCAGGCCTCCTGCCTACCAGACTTGCCCCGCTCACCGCCTGGGGGCTGCATGCACCGTCCCCACCTTCTCAGCCCATCTGCACTGACACGTCAGACCTCTGAGGGCAGAGGTGTGTCTGTCTGTGGCTGCTGCATCTCCAGGTCTGGCAGAGACATGCGCCCACATGCGTGTGCAAGGAAGGAATGAATGCACGAACACATGAGTGGGTGCCTGTGCATTATTTAACTACTTTAAGTAGAAGCAAACAAAATTATCTCAGGTTGTGAGGGATTTGAGTGATTCTACTTGTCCTTTGTCTCTCCAAGTGTCCACATGTCTGTAAACAACATGGACACGGAGCCGGTGGGCGGTGCCTGGGGAGACGGCCTCTTCTCTGAGCAGCTGCAGTGGAAGGTAAGAGGCGCAATGTTTAAACCAAATGAAGGAGGGGAGGCAGCGTCGAGAACAAACACTGGGCCACCCCGGGGACCAGGGGCGGGAGTCGGGGGCTGGGAGGCACCACAGGGACAGCCAGCTCTCCCGACGCATCCCCAGCGCCAGCCCTGTGCCTGACGAGCAGGAAGTGCCCCACAGAGACTGGACAGAACGAACGCCTTCTGACTTCTCCCAGGGTGCCCCTGCGAGCTGAGGCGGGGGGTCCTCCGGAGACCGGCGGGGACGGCGATGCGTCTCCCCAACCCCCCAGCAGGCCAGCACCCTGCAGACGGGGAAACAGGAACCATCACACACAGCTCGCCGCCCGGGGAGCCAAGCACAGACGGGCCCCACACGTGGCAGGACTGGGGACCGGCCCGCACAGGGACCGAGCTCCCGAGACGGGAGAAGCGACCCCAGCTCTCTCCCCATCTCCCTCACCTGACGCGTCATATTCACGGATAATGGTCAGTTCCTGAGAATGTCCTTGTCCTGACGGGAAAAGACGTTCAGCAGAGACAAGAAAACACTGAACAAGCATTAAGCGGAGAATTTCACATCATGCCGTCGCCGCACTGCCCAGGGATGGCTTCTGCTCACGTCAACCCCAGTGATGTGGGCACAGCTACCGCCTGGCGCGGCAGAGGCTGCTCTCACTTGTGGCAACGCCACGCGCCGGGGCAGCGTGACAGGGCGGCAGTCACCCCATGCCACCCACACAGTCCCAGGTGCTGGGACATTACAGAGGCCGGAGCTCCATGAACATCACTTCTAACAGCTGCGTGGACACAGCGTCATCCTGCAAAGTCTTCCCTCGATCACCTTTCAACCCGGAGGACCCAACGGTCAAGGCGCTGGGCAAGGACAGCCCACCTCGTGTCCCCGTGGGTCCCCATTAGACCCGCTCTAGCTCAGAGCCCACATGTGCATCCTGTGTCCTACACAGACCCGTGGGACAGGAACGCTGGAACCTGTCCCTGGAAGGCCACCGCCCCGTGCTCAGGAGGGGCTGGGAGGGGCCTGGGTACTGACCGGTGCCGTTGAGGTCCACCGTGAGGCCGTGCTGCACGTGCTCCTGGATGAGCTGCAGCGTGCGCTCGAATATCTCGCCCGCGCGTGCCTGCTCCACGGTGTACGGGTCCCTCGGGTAGCGGAACAAGGCCAGCAGGTCGTTCGGGGTGCATGGCCGGCTGGCAGTTGAGGGTGAAAGAGACAAGGGACAGTCACTGGACAGAAGTCACTCGATCCCAAAACATAACTGCTGCTTAATGTTTCTGTAGCTTCTCTTCTATAGGGAGACATACCGTACCTTACTCATCCCAGCGGAAGGCAACAAAGCAAAAGCAAAAGACACTAAAAACAAATCGTTAATTAGGTCAACAGAGAAAGTAGACACTCTATTTCAGCACATGCAGAGAAAACACTCTGAGACTTGCTAACATGAACAAATGCACGAATGGCTTGTGAAATACTTTGTTTTTGCCAAACTGTTTAGTAACAAGCCAAAGGAACAAGTTGAAATTTTTAAGACATGTTTCATTTGTGAAGCATAGTTCAGCCTCTACTTGGAAAGGATGTGTTATCTTAACCCCCGGAAAGTGACGCCAACGTTGCTTATGATTGCTAAGTAACAGTTTTCTTCAGACGGAACGGCTCCCACTGTGTGCTAGAATCGCCTGTGTCCTTGAAAGAAGCCAGAGCTGAGTTCGGTGAGGGCCAGGCTCCGTGTCCTCCCCCCACGTACCTGTCGAACAGGTGTGTCCGCGTTGAGTTTATAGCTCTGTCAACAGTCGCAATGGCTTCCACAATCGATGTGGCTACAAACGGATCCCCGTTTCGGCTGACATCAGGAACTAGGAAAGCATGAACACACGTCACCAGAAAAATGCTGTATAAGTTACTCATAACGTCTAGACACTACATCACTTAGACTTAGGACACCCTTTCTCCAAATGTTATTTCTGTGTCTCACACCAAAGCTTATTTTATCACGAATTCCACTAGAAGCTGTTTCCAAGCAGGATGGAAATCACACTTTCAATTTTCAAAATCACGTGACATCCCACAAAAGGACAGGGGAAATGCAGCTATAACGTGAAACACCAAAGCACGACTGCACATGGGAGGGGTTAACTCAGGCCACACTGGGGGCCGGTCCCCCCGGCAGGTAGCCGCCAGCGAGAAGTCTCCTCCGGTGGACTGTTCGTTCTCATCAAACGCCAGCCCTCCCTGGTGTCTGGGTGTCTTACCGTTGACGCTGACCACCACGCTGACCGAGGCCTGCCCGATCGTGTTCCGGGCCACGCACTCGTAGCGGCCTGCGTCCGCGGTCCCCACATCATGGATGGTCAAGAATCCCTCGGGACTGATGTGGAACTTCCCACTTTCTGTCACCTGAACCCCATCCTGGAGCAAAACAGCAGAAATCACAGTGGGCGTCAGACTCGGCAGCACACGCTCTTTCTCCTGGGCGGTGGGGTGCCGCTTGTCAGGGCCTCACAGACCCGCCCAGCACTGAAGAGGATGTTTAATCAAAGTCTCCGGGACCAACTCAGTGGGACACACGTGGCCCCCGTGCCTGCACAGACCCAGAGGGCGTGAGCACAGACCGTGCTCCTGGGCCTTTCCAGGATTGGGACAGGGCACAAAAGGCAGCCCCGCAGGACACGGGCTACAGAGGGACAAGGGCCCTGGCACTATCTCGGGCAAGACTGACGCGTGAGCCACCCCGGGAAGGACAGCAATGTCCCAGCTGAGGACACCGAGGCTTCACCAGCCACACACCTGCGGCTCCTTCCCAGGAAACTGCTGCGCGGGGCCACCTGCCACCCCGTCCTCCCGACATCGCAGATTAAGCACTTGTTCATATGTATAACATCGCCACACGTTTTTATGGGGATTAATAAAAACAAAACAGAGAAATGGGACAACGAAAAGCCTTCCCTGCTGATTGCAAAGTCAGGGATCTAACAAGAGGGTTTCTTTGCTGTTGTCCCTGAGAAGGACGTGAGCAGATGGTCCTGAGGCTGTCTCATCCTGTTTCATTACTGAGGTCACCCACGGAGCCTCTGAGCTCGGGTTTGCAGTGTGGGCGTCTGCTGTGGAAGGGTGCAGGCAGCCACCGCACGGCACCCTGAGCACAGCGGGTACCTTGTTCCAGGTGATGGCCGGCTCAGGCTCCCCCTGGGAGCTGCACGGCAGCTGCACGTCGGTGCCCGACTCCACCGTCACGTCGCTGGGAATGCTGACGAACACCGGGGTGACTGGAAGGCAAGAGACAGGCCGCTGACCGTGGTGGGAAACCCAGAGGGGCTCGGGACTGACGCCCCAGCTCTTGACAATTAGCAGTGACGTGGACGCTGGCGCCCAGGCCGGTCCCGTCACGTCACTATTTGCACCACCAGGCAGGCACCACCGGCCACGCACCTCTGGGCTGTACCATCAGGTGGGCTGAGACCCTCTGGGAGCCGATGATATTGACGGCCTGGCACTCGTACTGGCCCTGGTCGTGGAGGGCGACACTCGAGATCCTCAGTGTCCCTGATGACAGGACGAGGTGCCGCCTGTCCACTGACAGCTGGCTCCCTGAAAGGCATAGACACGGGTCAGTCAGTGGACACACAGGTGTGACTTTACGCTGTTACCGGTGATAAAGCAGATCAAGCAGAACTTTATCAGAGAAAACGAAAGGATCACAGGAACCCGTCTCTGCCCGAGTGAGGGCCAGGGGTCATCGTCCTGGCCCTCCGGTTGGCAATCGGTCTGCTCACCCGCAGATGCCCGTCACACACCTGTGCAAAGTGCCGGCACAAGCTGCGTGCAGACAGCTCAGGGATGAACAGAACATCCTCCGTCCCCAAGAAAGTCCTCAGAAGGGGTGAGGGGAAGATACCAGGGTGACAAGAACTACGTAAGCCGAAGCCAGGACGGCAGGGGACCCGGGTTCCGGGATTGACTGGCCCCACGCTGGGTATAAGACACACACCTGGGAAGAGGGCAGCAGACTGGAGATACCGACAGGCGAGGTCACCCACCCGCTCGGGGATGAGCCTTCCTGCCCGGGAACTGGGAGGCCCAGGGTGTGTGGTGCACAGGGGGCCTGCGAGTCCCTGGAAAGGGCCCTCAGGGGACAAAGAGCTGCCCTTTGGTTCAAGGCAGAGGTCGTCAGCAGCAGGTTCTCAGGGTCACCCTGTCTCAAGTCTAGGGCAGAACGCTGAAAGTCCACCAGTGTGGGCACCTGCCCTCCGTCACCCCGACTTTGTCGGCCAGGCTCCTGTCACCCCTGGGGAGGGTCTGTGCCTCCAGCCAAGTGGCCAGCGGCTCACCCACTGGAGAGAGGGCTGAAATCCCACCCCGAGAAGTAATGCGATGGAGAGACAGCAGGAGCACTCTGGGAATTAAAGTGAGAGTAAAAGCATTTTTTAAAGTATATTCTACTACTGGTTTCCAGAAAGTTCTATCCCAGGTGTTAAATTTCATGCAATGCTAATTGAGTGTGCACTACAGGCGAGACACAGACTATCTGGGTGAAGGTGACCTTGAGCAGGCCACACCCCTCTCCCTCTGGTCGGCAGATCTCCAATGCAATGGGGGCGCCTGCGGCCGGGACAGGCGGGCACCTCTGGTCCTCCCAGAGCCTGAGCCCTGCGGGTTCAGCCATGTCAGCCCTGCCCAGAGGACTGGGGTTTGCTGGGCCAGACAGACAGACCAGGCTGAGTCTGTCTGAGGGAGGGAAGGAGACAGGGCAGGCCCAGGGGGCCAGGTCGGCATCTTACCTCCTTTGGTCCAGGCGATGACGGGCTGCGGGTAGCCCTTGGCCTCACACTGGAAATCAACTGTCTGACCCTCGATCACAGATCTGTCTTGAGGGGTCACAGTGAACTGAGGCAGAGCTTCCAGAAGGAAACACATTGGGAACACGCGTTAAAAAGACAGCTTTGCCGAGAACGCCACACACCCTGGCGCTGCCACTGTCCTCCCCCACAGGAGGTGCTGCCTCAGTGACAAGGACAGACTCCAAAGGACCCTCTGTCCCTGCAGCAGCTGTGCACAGATGGGGGAGACTCGCAAGGGGGGGCAAGTGAAGGGCAGGCACCCTGGTGGCGGGCGTTTCCGGGCATCGCCCCGCAGACGGCAGACACTGGCCGGACACCCACGCCAGCTACAGCTGCCAGGACAGCTGGCGTCCAGGCCACGGACGCGGGCAGCCCTGGAGACAGCGCGTCCTTGCCCATCCTGTCGGTATTGCCGATGGCTGGGAACGTCATCAAGTAACAGCTGTGTATAGTGATGGGGCTGTTTTGTGACTTGGGTGAAAATAGTGTATCCACCATGATTCCATTTTCATAAAAGTAACCATATCAAAGAAAGCGAGCACCAAATGGTGTGAGGCACAGTGACACACGCAGAGCCAGACGTCATGGCAAGGTGCTCGTGAACCGGCTTCCAAACTTACACGTGCCGGGCACCCCCAGGCTACACATAACGACCAGAAAACAAAGCCCCCGGCTGCCTGAAGCTTCGGATCAGAAAATAAACCAATCACCAAGTCACACGTAAGCAATCAGGTGGTGGGTAAAGAAAAGCCAGTTCCGGGCGGAGGACCAGGCCCCGGCGGCCGCCGGGCAGGAGGGCGCAGTCCCGACTCTCACCCTGGACGATGATGAAGGCCGTGGCGTGGATGCTGTCGACGCTGTTCGCCGCGAAGCACGTGTACTCGCCACTGTCCTCCTGCACCACGTTCTGAATGTACAGGCCGCCGGAGGGAGTGATGCTGACACGAGGGTCCGCAGGCACGGACGTCTGGTCACCTTTTGTCCAGGTGATCCGTGGCAGCGGGTGGCCGGTGGCGCTGCACTCCAGGGTGACACTTTCCCCGACCAGGACCTCCGTGTTCTGCGGCTGGATTACAAAAGCGGGTCGAGCTGTCACAACAAAACACAAGTGCTGTATTATTTCCTCTAGTTGGACAACAGTCGGCTTGAGTTTTTCTATGTTCATGCGACTCGTTCTAGCTGGTGACCTTTCATTAAGAGAAACCACATAATTCAACCGCCTTTCTTGCCTTCTTTGTTTCTTAAAGAAATGTGCAGAAAATAAAAGTGGGCACCGCCGTGAGTCACACGCGCGGCCAGCAGCTACGAGCGATTAGCGAGAGCTGGTTTCCGGTTGAAGCAGGGACAGAGTGCCTGAGCATTCTCACTGTGTTTGTCCCAAACACGCTGTCGACCTGGCTAGTCGTTCTTATGGGTGTAACACGTTGTCTTTAAAGTATATTCATAACAAATAAAAGAATCCGTTTCACTCACACATTAAAACTACCCTGAGATAATACCTTTCAACTCTGAATCTAGAAAAAACCCCGCACACTCAATGTGCTTTGTGGGTGAGTCTGGGCAGAAACCACACTTTCCCACGTCAGCAGCACCAAGTGTCACGGCCCACCTGGAGTGTCACGTGGCCTCTGACCTCAGAACTAAACACCTGCAGGCACTTTGGCCCAGAAATTACCCGCTGGGACCTTATGCAACATAGTCAACAGAACGTGAAACGGCTGCACAGAGAAGCGTTTCTTTAATGGTTGTGGTGTTTCTTTGGATGGACACCTTCATCCATAATTCTGGAATCCAAAAAGCTCTGGAAAAGAAATTATTTCTTCCTAATTTGCTGATAAAAGTCGATCTCCCTTCGTGAGGCCGCTTCACATCCTCATTTCCCTGGGAGTTTCCACGCCATTTGCTACAGGACGCGACACATCGGGTGTAGGGTGTGCATGTCTGTTACACATGTTATGCTGCACCACGCGGCCTTCTGAGAAAAGTCCCCAAATTTCCGAATGTCTCACATCTGGCCCCAGGGCTTTGGGATAAAGGGGTAGCAAAAGGTCTTGGGGAAAAGCCCAACGTGCCCACAGGGAGCGGGTTTTGTTACATCATCACGAAACACAACACAGCTGTCAAGGGACAGCGTCAGCCTGAAGGGAAAGACCTCCAGCAGCAGCGCTGATGGTTCTTCCAGAACGAAGAAGAAACGACCGTCTGCAATGTGGGGACGTGGGGTTGAGGCAGCAACTAAGTGGGTGATGGACAGAGACGTGAGCGGGACCTTTCTACACCGTCCTGTGTTCAAGTGTAGGCCTCATCAGCCAAATGCCTAGTGACAGCACGTGAAAGGAGAGACGAGAGTCAGCACCAGCGTCTCTAGACAGCGGCGAGCCCGAGGAGGCTGTGGGTCGTGTCCAGGGATAAGAGCAGCAGTCAGGGCCCGAGGGTGGCGGGGCCCTCGGTGTCAGACTCCCCTTAAACGGGGAACATCAGAAAAAGGGGGAGCCAACCAGGAACGGGGCAGCGGGGTCCCCCAGTGCTACACCAGCTGGAGATGCAGTGGGACCCCCTCCCCACCCAGGGAGCCTGCTGAGGAGAGGGGGCAAACAGGGTCATTTTAAATTTGTTAACCAAAGGCTGGTCCTCACACGGGTTTGGGCCCAGGAAGAGCTGAGATGCAGAAAGCGGTAAAGACAATCAGAAGTGATTAATACATGGGTGCAGCGAGACAGGCGTTAAGAGGACAAAACGATGATGTTTTACACATTGGAAATCACCAGCCCGCAGACAGACTCAGAGGTACGACTGCATTTTGGAGATAAAGGTAAAGACAGCAGCTACGGGCTCTGGAATTTAAGAATGCATTTAAAATGGTCTGGAATAACCACTGAAAGAAAAGAAATAGCATGTAACTTCCCAACTAGAGCTAGGAAAATAGAAGATGAAAAACAATTATTCCAAAATAAGGCACGAAGCACAGAAAACGTTAAATAAATAGTCCAAAAGAAGAGGAAGAATTTATACATCTAAGCATGTTACTGACTACAATAATTATAGATGGAATCACTTTAAGAAAATGTCCATCTGAGTTTTTTTCACGTCGCTCGGTGCTGTTCATAGCTTATGGGTACAGAAAGGCTCAGAACAAAACGACGGGGCAGCGACACTCACACGCCCGGAGGAAGCTGGTTGCGGGCTGCGTCGCTGTTAAGCCAGATTAACGCTGAGGCAAAATGCACTGACAGGTACAAGTGTTCATGACCGAAAGTTTTGTTCACGGGGAGATAAAAATTGCGAGCTACACGCCCCTAATAAGAGCTTCAAAATACATAAAGTATATTTAGCCCTTTAGGCTGCTGGAGCCTTACAAGTCGGTCTGTTATCATTACTACATATTGTCACCAGTCTGGGGACAAGGCTGACACACTTGTTGTGGAAAGGGCCAAAGCGTACTTTTTAGGATCGCAGACCCACACAGCCTTTGTTGCTGCTCAAGCAAAATGCAGCAAAATGCAGCCACAGACAACTTGTAAAAGAATGAGTGTGGTTACGTTGCAATAAAACTTAATTTATAGACACTGAAACTTGACTTTCATGTAATTACCATATATCCTAAAACTTCCTACGGTTTTCAATCACATAAAAATGTAAAACCAGTCTTTGTAGGTCTTAGGAAAACAGGCAGTGGGCCAGGCGTGGTCTGTAGGACAGTTTGTCAGCCCCTGGTCCAGGCGGATGGCTGGCTGCACGCGGCAGTGACCCTGTCACAGATCGGGGCGCCCCTTCATGTGTGCTTCAGGGAGCTACACGGACATGCTCGGACTGCACACTCAGTAAGGCCGCCGTCCCCGAGGAAGAAATGACTTCGGAGGGAGACAATGCTGCTGTCTGGAGGGCAGCCAACCCAATGGAAGTTCCTTGTCAGGCCCCACTGTTCTCCTTGTCCTGCAGCCTATGCTGAGGGCACTGCCGCCGTCCACTGTCCTGTGGGTGTTCCCACTCCTCACACACAAAGCACAGGCTTCTTCTGGGACCGAGAGCTGTGCCCTCGAGCCTCCGAGCAGCAGCAAGACTTCGTGGAGACGCCCAAAGCCCTCCCCATGTGTGGCAGCCCTCTGACTGGGCTTTGCTCTCCCTTGAGCTGAAATTCCATACTAGGAATTGTCATTCGCTAAGGAATACTGACTGTGTGTATGCTGTCCTACTGGGCGTACCAAGCAATGCAAACATCAGACCAGTTTTTCTGAGCCAAGCATCTGAACAAAGGCTCACACACAACCGCGTACACCGCCATCGGACAGTGGGCGGGGATACAAAGTAAGTGCAGGGAGACCCAGACACAGAGTGGTTTGCAGAGGAAGCCGCGGGCGGCAGCCAGGTGTCAGCAGGCAAGTGTAGGCGGCACCCGTCCTGGGTACGGGATCAGCTGTGCTGGCCCAGCCGGCGGTAGTGACACTGCAGACCCTCCCCTATGCCATTCCAGCAGCAGTGGGGTCATGGCCCCACCGCTCAGGGCTCGCCTCCAAGGGCCACTTGCTTTTCTGACCCCAGCCCTGCAATGAAACACGTCGACAAGAGCAGACCTGCCACCTGGTGGGACCCACACCCACTCCAGGCCATATCTGTGCCTCGCTCGACTAGGACGGTCTTTTAAAAATCAGGTACCAACATTTTAGATGTGAGGATTTTGCATAAAATTCCAGATTTTGGCTTCATTTTCAATAACCAAAGTTCTTAGCACAATGGAGACCCCACTGGCAAATGGGGACACCTGGCAGCTGCCCCTTGGGGTGGGCGTGACGGGGGTGGGCCCGCTGCGGTCTCAGCAGGTGTCCACAGCCCCTCTGACGGCTGCGTCACAGCACCAGCCACCTCAACCGTCCACTCTGAGTGTCCATCCTGCATTAGAGGCTGACTGTGGGCCGCAGATATGGGCAAGAGTCAGCTGTGACCCCACTGCCGAGAGCCGCGGGCCGGCCGCTGCCGGAGCTGCCACACAGATGGCGTCTGATCAGGGGGCACGGGAGGAAGAGGGCCTGAGGAAGGCGCTGCTGGAAGGACCCACACGTGCACACTCTCCACGTACCTGGAGACCCAAAGTACCTGAGGGTCACTTCCTGTGTCTTCGCCTCCCCGGCCACGTTTTTCGCCATGCACTGGTAGATGCCCTGGTCCGTCTCCTGTGTGTTTTGGATCATCAGGGTCCCGTCGTCCAGCAAGTTCAAGCGGGAATCCGTCTTCATGCTCAGCTCATTACTGCAGAGACAGAAGGCCGCACACCAAGTCCTCACCACACAGGGACGCCTGATCCTGGCGGCAGGTGCCGGTCGTGGCAGGTGCCTGCGTCCGCGGTACCTGAGCGCTGGGAGCAGAGGGGCGGGGCTGCATGTCCCCCACTTTCCTTTCAACAGCCTGACATGATGGGCGTTTCTGGGGCAGCGGCCTATGTGGTTGCATCTCATTAATTCAAATAGTTGCGTGTTATTTACATGTGCAATCGATTGGGTTGTCGAAGAAGTCATGATGCATTTTTGCAATGAAAAACAGAAAAAAATACGGCATGACTTTTCCGACAACCCAATATAAAGATTTAAGTTTTAAAGTGGCCCTCATTCCAAAGGGAAAAAATAAACACAATGAAAAAAAATATTTTCCTTTGTTTCCGGCAAATTCATTCAAGACAACAGGGTAGAAACATCTATGTTACTGAAGCAAAAGATTACATAAGCTGACAGAACAAAGCCATCATTGTTTATGACCATTTCTATACGGATTCGGCTCAGAGACCGAGGAGCTCCGGGCTGAGATCCCTGAGCCGCGTGAGCGCCGCCGTCCTGCCTGCCCCTACCTCCCCGGCCAGTCACCCAAAAGTAAAACCCGTCCTTGTTCAAGGGGTGTTCTGGAGGGAAGCAAGTCACCTCAGGCCCCACAAATGAGACTCTTACTGAGGTGGCCCAGTTCCCACCCATAACACTTGAGCCAGCAGGTGAAGCAGGCGCTCAGGTGAGGGTGGCCCACAGGTGAGGTAGGCACGCAGGTGAGGGTGGCCCACAGGTGAGGCTGGCCCACAGGTGAGGCTGGCCCACAGGTGAGGCTGGCTGGCAGCGATGGGCAGGTGGAGGGTGAGGCCCAGCTTTGTTCTCGGTGACAGGCTCTGGGGTGTTAACTTTTTGTACCAGTTTGTTCATTTATGAATGTGGATGTGCAGAGCTTAAGCCAAATGTGCTCTGTGCCTTTTCAATGTGTGCCTCAAAATATTTCAGAACTCTTGCAGTGCTCACGCTGGAGTTTCAATACCACTGACTGCAGAGCCAGCCCAGAATCAAGACCTGGAGATATGTGATTTTTTCCCACACAGCAGTGGCTCAAGTCCAGTGTCAGGACAAGTCCGATGTGAGGACAAGTCTGGGCCCAGAAAAAACCCCACATCTTTAGAGCCAGGAACTTGACTTGCCGTTCTGCAGCTGGGGGTTCTCAGACACCCGGCTCACCGACCGCGTCGCCTTTTTTGCCAACACTGCTGGACTCAGGAGCCCAGGCACACTGTCCGGGGTCAGCCCAGGTCTGGAGGACGACGGCCCAGCTGGTGTCTGGGTCCCCATCTCCACAGCGTCCTCCGTGCCCAGTCATGACTCAACAGGGCCCTGCAGCTCCACAGGGAGGTGCCGAGCACCAGGGTGACAGGCCGGCTCTGCTCCTAAGCGATGGTGGCACAGTGCTCACGCACATACACACGGGGAGCAGCGAGGGGTCCCACACTGAGGACTAAGTCCAAGACGGACGCTTGAAATGTTCCCCTTTCCCAACGACCCTGTGGGCTGACCAGGGTCCTAGTGTGTCTGACTCTGTCACCTGCCTCTGCTCCCCAAACCAAATGCTGGCGGACAACGGGGAGGCCGACCTTTCAGGAGATGAGTCAGGCACATGTAAGAGCTCAGCACCTACATGGTCACCTACCAGAGTCTCCAAGAGGACCCCGCCCCCAGCAGCAGGACCCCACATCTGGTGATGACAAGTTCCAATGCTCCAGAGGCCAAGCCCCCACTCACCACACCCGGGGCTTCCAGCCAGAGGAAGCAGTTGGGCAGAGAACCAGTTTCCCCTCCTGTTCCTAACCCGCCCTTTAGAGCAAACGCCGACCAGGGCAGAGTGAGAGCGAGCTACCGCCGCGGCGACCCGGCCGACGGCTCAGGGACCCTGGGACGCAGACGCATCTCCCGGCCCCACTGCTGTTTCAGAGCAGAGAAGATGCAGAAGTGTTTTCTCCTTGATGCTTCCTCCTCACGGAAGAAGAGCAGGGACAAGGTGGGGTCTGGAGGGTTGTGCTGTGCACTGTCCAGCAGGCAGGGCACCCAGGTGGACCTGGAGGTCCGTCCACGGGCGACATCCCATCCAACACCCAACTTACTTATTTCGCAGCCAGATGATCTCGGGTTTGGGGTTGCCCTCAGCTCTGCAGGTGAAGAAGACGGTGTTCCCCGAGGTGACGTCTGCGTCCTGGGGTTCGGACGTGATCCGGGGCCTTTCTGCACCAACAAGGAAGTGGAGACCTTCTTGGTCTTAAACATCAAGGGATCAAGGACCCCAACGGCACCCCTTATGTCACCAACAAGTCACAGGTATTCAAGCTGTATTCAACCAAAAATATCCCCACAAAGTGACAGACAGGTGCGTCCACGGGAAACCACCTGATAAGCTCGTCCACGGAGACCACCTGACAGGCCAATCCCCGCACAACGTCTTCTCGTACTCAGACGTGGGCAGCCTGACATGGAGGTGTCTCAGACAAGCATCGGGGAACGGCCTCAGCATGCACAGTTGTCAAGGGAGCAAGACCCCAGTGTGGACTGCACACTCCATGAATAATGGTTTTCAGTTAATAAGAGAGCAGAAAACAATACTTTTTAGCCAAAGCACCCAGGCAGTAGTAAAGGAACTAAATGATGACAAGTGTGTTTATGTTATCGGTAGGGTCATTTGTGAAATGCATTGGTTTTTAATTTTCATTGTTTGTCTTTAACATGTAAAAAATAACAATGATGCTTTGGAGAAAGAACCAAAAAGCTAGTTTTAGCCCCCAAAAAAAGACTAAAATTAAAAGAAAAGGTGGAGCTCCATGGAGATTTGTAAGGAAGGCTCAGCCATGCACTCTGATTCGGGTCTGGTCCTGTTCTGCAATGGAGTGAGGAATTCCATACTCACAGCGCCAGGCCCAGATGCATCAGAGGGATGGACCTCAGCCCCTGCACCCTGTGTGGCCACCGCCCGGCACCTGTGCCACCTGACTCCTAGCACCCCCGGGGCCGGCCCGTCAGGCAGGGAGCCTTAGAGGAAAGCCCAGGTGCGTTCACTTGTAGTTCCTCACAGATTCTACAGAGCAGGGCTTCCACAGGAGGGTCCTCGTCAGGCCCCACCGGGACTTGCTCTGGGAGCCAGCCAGTGAAGACAGGGCTACGCACACCCACACCCCCGGCCACGCCAGCATTGCTCACTCACCACAGTCCAGCTCTTCCGGCGTGATCGTGGCCACCGACCGTCCCTGGATGCGTCTAGGATATTCGCAGGTGGCTGCTGCCTGCGCGTTGCCCGACCTGGCGTAGGTTTTTAGCAAGTCTGCCAGCCACAGGATTTCGCAGTCACAGCGAAGCGCGTTGGAGTCCAGTCGCCTGTGAGAAGCAGCCGGTGAGATATGAGAGAACAGGCGCTAACCATCCCAGAAAGACTGGGCTGGACAAACGGAGGCCAACGGGCTCCACGTGTTGGGAGAGGTCAGGTGGCAGAGGACAGATCCCACCCAGGCCGGCCCAGCTGGGAACCAAACCCAGACCCTCGTGTCAGCAGACAGGAGGACCAGGAGCACCACGGTCGAGGGGGTCGTGAGGCAGCGCGATGCCTGGCGAGTGGTTAAACGCCGTGGGTTTCAGGTTCAAAACAGGGACCTCTTGTGAGATGCAGAACGGGCCCCTTATAAACGATCACTGGGTTGTACACTGTGTCATCTCAGGGGTCCTTAACTGTCCCACAGGGGACGACAGGGCAGCTGCATCGCGTGGCTGGGGTTTGTTTCTGAAGCCCATGAAGCTCTGATCTCGTAGAAGGAAGTCGTCCCGAAAGTGGCTGGCAAAGTGTGTGCGCAGACACCCCCGTCCCCACAAATGTGACAGGCCGGGGACCCTCCACCGGGCAGGAAGGCCGTTTGTGTAGTACAGCGATGAGAAGCAGCTGCCCCAGGGGACCAGGGCACAGAACTGGCACAGCTGCTGGCAGCGGGCCTGAGCTGGCTCATCAGGAAACCCCACTGAGGCGGGCGCAGCCTGAATCCACAGAGGAGGAACTCACAGGCCCCAAATATAAGGTGTGGGGAGCGAAGGGTTGAACTCATCGTCCTGTAAGTCCACAGTGCAGGCCCAGGGCCACCCTGGGAGACCGTGGCCTGTGACGTCACACCTGCCACCTGCCTTTCTCCAACACGGGCTCAGAGCCACTTCACTGATGACCATCACAACAGAATCTACTGGGCTCCATGCAGACAGGACATCACAGCACAGTGCCTGGACTCTGAGGTGTGGAGGCCATGGGTGGGGAGGGCACGGACCTGCTGGGGGCAGCCCTCGGGCCCGACAGCCCCTCTGAATAACAGGACCTTTGCAACAGGTCACGGGGTAGAGCAGGTGGACCAGTCGGGTGAGCTTGGCTACATGACACTGGCCAGCTCTCCTGGGCCTGGGAGCCACGGGCAGAAGGCGACCAAGTCCGCGCTCCCCTCTGGCGTCTGGGGTGAGAAGAGGACAATTCACTGAGGCCTTAGAATCTGGGGTTTCATGGACTGAGCAAAGTCGGGGGGTGAGTGGGACAAGAAGCATGGGCTCGAGGTGGGAGGACCGACCTCAGTCTACAGAGGGGGCTGGAAACAGAGAAAAACGGTTGTCAGCTTATTCCAGCCTCTGGGAACCAACCTGCCGGCCCTGAGCTGCCTGGGCTGTTTCCGGAGATTTCTCTGCTATGCTCTGGCATCTATCAAATATGGAAGCATTTATCATGGCCACTCCTAGAATGTAAACTTGAGTGTGGCTGCTGACTTCTTTATCCGAAGGAAAAAAATCATAAACAGTGATGAAAAGTGTGTGTCTTATGTCGCTGAAGAGATGACGTAAGTAACAGGCCGCTTTGGCTCTCGGCTCGGTGACTTGCGTTTTCTTTCTTTCTTAAGTCCAGATGATAC
Source organism: Hipposideros armiger (assembly GCF_001890085.2). Taxonomy (NCBI): domain Eukaryota; kingdom Metazoa; phylum Chordata; class Mammalia; order Chiroptera; family Hipposideridae; genus Hipposideros; species Hipposideros armiger. Next base: position 3,321,766 of record NW_017731450.1, on the reverse strand, counting down.
CAAACTGGAAAACACGGTCTTCAAGACCATGAAGAAAAGCACAAAAGGAGAACTGATAGCTTTCTGTCAGCACCAGAATTCCTCACTTCTATTCTAAGAAATTACTCAGCACAGGAAAAGTTATTTTTAGAGGCCTTGAAAAATCGGGTAAACATCAGTCTACTGAACATTGTTATGTGTACCCCTCAATAAAAGGACAAGTGGGGAGGTTCCTTCTAGACCAATTTTGTTTCCACCAGTAATATGCGACATGGAAGTAAAAACTGACTTAAGAAAGTTAGAATTGACTTTTAAAACATCTTATTTGACTTAAAGAATTAGCCATGGCCATGTGCTCTGGAGACCTCGGTTCGGTGTCGCCTCCTAGCGGCTGTGACCCACCCCCTCACGCAGAGCCTCGCCCGATCGGTGGCGCGCACGTCGTGTCACCCAGGAAGAGGGGGCAGGCACGCCGCATGGGCTTTGATGGGAAGAGAGCACAAAAGTGTCATACTTACAGTCTCTTCATAGATTCCAAGTGATTAAATGTCCCCGGGACCAAATGTGTAATTCGGTTGTTGTGTAGAAATCTGTAGAAAGAGATCATACAACGAACCACTTTTGAGAACACTCCTAAGCCGTGTAGAAAAGAGTGCAAGCAGTCGAATGCATTGGCTTTTAAAGAAATCTGTGATTGCATTCACTTAATACCAACGAGTTCAGAGCAATGCTATTTAGTCCAGAAAAGAACTAGATTGTTTTTCTGTTTTATCACCACGCCCAAATACAGGAAATTGTAAGTCCTGCTTGTGAACTGCTAGACAGGAGCTCAGGTTTTATATGAAGACTGTTTTGGGGTGTTTTAACTGATAGTAACCTCAACTCTATCACAGCCAATGGCAGAGCCCGCGGCCGCCCAGAGCAGGCAAAGGTCGACGGTCAGGAACGAAACGTGACTTACAGCCTTTCCAGCTTTGGCAAATGTTGAAATGAGTCTGGGTCCAAAGTTTCTATCTGATTAAAGTGCAGGTACCTATAGAAAGTTAAAAAAGAAAGAAAGAAACAATTTAAATGATTTTAGTTACTTTTTACAGGTCTAGATTCTCTTCAAATGTTTTTTCTAAAGTCATTTCAAATTCATACGTCAATAGGTGATTCTCTAGATGGCCTACACTGTGGGGAAAACAAAGCCCTCCAACAGGAAGGAGCACCACTGAAAACGGGACCCAGGCTTTGTGACTGAGTGGACAATGACAACTATGGGTCAGACATGCTGGCCGAGGCCCTGCACACTCCGAGGGGAAAGCCACGACTGCTCAGGCCCACTGGTTCACTTCCAAAACATCTGGACCTTTCTAGAAAAAAATCAACATCATCTCAATCATAAGACATATTCAGGCATGTGAATACCTTCCTTCAAATCTCTGAACTTATGTATGACTGTATCAGGGGCGTCCACTGTATTGTGACACTGAGGGTACTGTCAGCCACAGAAACCACCTCAGGAACCCTAAAAGGACAACGGCACCGAGGGGAGACTGCGTTTCCCAGAGCCCTTTACTTACATGGCTGCCAGAGTTCATGCCCTTTGTGTTTATGACGCCCCCGTCCTTCCCCTGACTTACACACTCACATACAGTTTCTTCAGATGTTTCTGAATACTGCTTTTCTCACTTTGAAAATGGGTGGTGTTTTTCCTTCAGCAAAACACTGAGTCACCTTCTAACTGGGTACTTCTGCCAGGACCCCCCCCACCCCAACCTCATCCACCCAGCAAGATGAGAGGTCCCCACCCATGCACCCGCGCACCCACCCCACCATGCACACGTTTTAAATGTCAGGTTCTTCAAGAGACGCTGGGGACCAACAGGCGTGACAGAGTCCAGGCCCCAGCAGTGACAGGTCTCTACATAAGCACAAACAGAAGAGAGCTTTCTCAAAACACCCTCCATCCTTAGAGACTTTCACTAACTTTTCCAAATCACTGTCACTTCAAAGTCACCAAACTCAACTGCCCGCGCCCCATCCCGTGCGTGCCCGGGCCTCCCTCTGGGACAGCTCACCGGAACCCCGACAGGCAGGGCGACTCCCAGTCTGTGAGAAGGGGCACACGGACACGGGCCCAGCTGAGGGCCTGCAGAGTCCGGCCTCCCCTGGGTCACGGCCAGGACACCGTGACACCTCCCGCTTCCCACCAGCCCCTCTGCCACCTCCATCACAGGACAGCGCCTGAAGGGACGGATCAAGCAAGAACCTCCAACAGCTACTATGAGGCAGCTCCTGGGACACAGCTGGTCAGGGGCACAGACACGTGGAACAGACACGTGGAACAGACATGCTCAGCTGCGCAGACAGGGGAAGTTGATCGAGGGCAGGAAAGGGGGATGTGCCAGTCCCACAGCAACTGCCCACTACAGGCTGGCCAGGCAGAGGGCTGCCCAGGTGGGACACAGGGGTCTGCCTTGAATGCGCTGAGAACCCTCACTGCCAGGGGCACAAAGGCTCCTAGGCGGCTGCAGCTCTGGCGGCCTGGGGGGCAGCCACCCCTCCCTGACAGCAGAGGAAAGTATGGACCACAGACAGGAAGTGAGTCCGGTTCTAACCCGTGTACCTGACCCTGGCCAGGCGTGTGCGCTGCCTGTGACCCAGTCTCCCAGGAGGCCTGGCACTGTGTCCCTCCTAACCCCGGGCTCCAGGGCCTTGCTCCTTCCAGCCTCTTCTCTGGTCTGGGGACCCACAGGATGGGGACGGAAACAGAGAACCCTGCAACGCTCTGCACACGGCAGGACAGCATCTGACCCGCATTCCTGGCGGGACGCCCATGCCCTCCCTGCACAGGGCTCTCCGAGGGTGGGGGTCCAGTCCTGTGTCTTCACCCCCATGGGACACTCGGCGACGACAGCTGAAGGGGAGCAGGCCGGCAGCAGAGACTCCAGACTCCCCAGTGCTGGGTCAGAAAACCACACCTCAGAGACCTGTCCTGGCCTCTTTCTTTCTTGAAAGTGACTCAGCTCACCCCTCATGAGTCTGGAGCGCCTCCTAACTCTGTCGGCACATGTGAACCATGGCCAACTTCACTGACCCGCCATGAGGACCTCACTGTCCCCATTCCACTAACAGCATGCTGGGTGCAAGGTGCAGGGACGTGCTCCCTTGTGAACTGTCCTTCTATCTGGCTGTTCTCCAGAGACCCCCACATGTGTCTGCGAGGATCCGAGCTCGTCCCGTCTCCTTCTCTCGGAGGCAGAGACTGCCCGACTCCCCAGCCTGCCGCAGACCGTGCAAACCAGCTCAGGACAGCAGCCGTCGCTCAAATCGATAGACAGGTGTTTGCTGATAAGCATGAGCAGTGTGGTTTCGGGGTGCACCTTCTCCCTAGCTCTGCCTGCAGCCCCGACATGGTTCTGCGCCCACCCAGCCGACAAAGCACAGACACATGCACGTGGCTGTGGCACAGGGTGTCACACTCAGCTCAACTCAGCTCAGCTCAGCAAACAGCTGTCTTGGGGCCACGGGAGCAAAGCTCTAGGAGAGCCTGAAGCTCGGAACGACTCTGGCTCAGTGACAGATGGGTGACCCGCCAAGCAGAAAAACCAGAAAAAACTCCTTTTCCTGGGAATTGTGCTGAAAAAGTGAACATGCTGACTGCAGCAAAGCAGGACTTCATATGTGGCCAAAGAAACAACATCCTTCCGACACTAACTAGAAACACATGGAAGACACTTATTTTCTCCAGAACGATGACATCACACGCCAAGAGAGCCACCAGGCTGCTCAAGTGCACCCGGGACGGGGACCACCAGCCTCCTCACCCCACGCACCCCGCTCGGCTCCCCAGACGAGCTTCGCAGGCTCAGATCAGTTTGCAAGTATGTCTGTCCTTTAAATCGGGCACCACGGGAACGGGGCCAATCTACTGTTGTTTGTGTCGCGAGCACAGGGCCCAGGGCCTGGGGTACAGCTGCGACTGGGAAATGCCCAGCAGGGGGTGGACGGTGGCTGGACAGCGGGTCCATGACGGCCGCTTGTTTGCATGCACACGCTCCCTATGTCCCACTAACACAGGCATGCAACATGCAAACAGCAATCTCGGTCCATTCCCCTGCGAGGGGAACAGGGCAGGTGACACCTAAGGAAGCGAGGGGCAGAAGCGAGGGCCACTTACAGTTGCTCTAGAGAGGAAAGTCCCTTAAACGCTTGCCTGTCAATTGACTGGATCTCATTCTTGTACAAATAGCTGAAACAAGAAACATCGGAGGGTTAGCACACGCGCGAGAGGCAAAGCCTCAGAGGGCACGGAGAGCTACGAGGACTCAGGGGCAGTTTCAAAATTAGCGGCCGTATTAGAATGAAGGGGGCGCCTACACGGTGAGCACCAGTCCCTCACGCGGGCCCCCGTCCCCTTCTCAGAGGACAGTCTCGAGTGACAGGCAGCAGTACCAGCGGCAGGCACTCCAGCCACTGCTATCTGGGTTCAGGGAACATGCGTTCTATGGTCTAGGAATTGTGAGAGCTCATTTGCTTCACAGCCTAAACAAAACAAAACCACTTCCCCACAAACATGTAACATGCCCTGATTAAAAGACTCTGTAACCGCGGGCCGGCTGAGTGGCTCAGTTGGTTAAGAGCTCGCTCAAGAGTTCAAGCTCTGAGCAACAGTGGTTCGAGTCCCAGCCTGAGCGGAGCAGCCGCTGAGCTGCCAACAACAGGTGGCAAGATGGCCCAGCTAAAAAAAAAAAAAAAAAAAAGTCTGTAACCGATATAGTTTTATAAAACATCTGGATATAATTTGGGAAGTTGACGAGAGAAGACTAAACGCATCTGAACTACTCACCCACCCAGAATCCACTGTCAGAGCCACGGAACTGGCCCTCAGCCTATTTTTGTGTGGCCTGCAAGCTAAGAGTGCTTTTTACATTTTTAAGTGGTTGCAACTTTCAAATGAAAAACAGTGTTTCATGGCATGTGAAAATTACATGAAAGCTAAATTCAGTGTCCTGAAGCTGTGTGGCACCTGGCCACGCCCACTCATTTGGTTCCGTCCACGGCTGTGGCAGAGTGGCCCATGACGCCTCAAGTCTGTGCTGCCAGGCCTTCTCGGGACAAGCTTGTGCCTCCTGAACGGACTCACTAAGGACTGCGACCACAAGCCGTGTAGGCTGGCTCTGCCCCCAGACACGACTGGTGCTCAGTGCAGGCCCCCCCACCCCACGTCTGTGGCGAGTGCATGAGCCCTGGACTCTGCAGACACTTCCGCATGGGTGAGTGGACCGGCCCAAACCCACACTTGTCTGCTTCCAACCCAGGCATTAGCTACCCTCCCACCAGTCCCTCGGTGGCTGGTGTCTCACCGGCCTATGTCCCCTAGTAATCAACATTTTTGCCGCAGTACTTGTAATTCTGCAGACTGCATCCCAGGACAACGTGTCCTGTTGCATTTTCATTCATAACGTTTGGTGCAGGGCCCCGTCTAACAGGACCTGCTGTGCTATTTTTCACTATTGCAATCCCCTCCTGTGCAAATCTGCTGAGGTGACCTCGCAAAGGATCACGACCAGCCAGAGTCCCACCTAGTGACAGCCCGTGCCCACAACAGAGGCCTGGCCTGGCAGTGACTTTGCCAGGCTGCGTGGGGGTGAGGCCCTGAACTGCCTCATGCTAGCTGTGTGTCCTTGGGTGAGACTCTAGGCGTTGCCCTGCCTCAGTTTCTCCCAGGACCACTGAGACTAAATCAACCGGCATGAAACTCCTAGTGCGGCCAGCGAGCCGTCATTCCTGCTGGGCGTCAGGTGCCACTCCCCGGAGGGCGAGCGTGAAGAGAGGTTTCCAAGCCCCTTCTTTAAAACAGAGCATCGCTACGGGCCTCAGTGAGCATGTGCGCTGAAAAGCGAGTCAAGGAATCCTTTTAACGAACCAAACTAACATGGATGCACACACATCAATAATAGGAATAATAGGAATGATCGGGTATTGATCACCTTCTAATAATAAATTATAAATAATACTCTACTTCATCACAGAGTTGACCCTTGAATGTAAGTTCTATCTCAAGAGTTAATTTCATCATCAGGAAATATTGTGCCTTAACAGCAGTAGCTGGGATTCGGCAGAGAGGGATACTCAGCTTCTCACATGTGCTTTGGCACCAACTAAACACACAAGGCTGAAATAACCAGTAAATCCCGGGAGGGCTCTCACCCATCACACAACCTCCTAGCTCAGTGCTTGTCAGCGTGCTCTCCCATGAGGCCTGAGGTGCTCGGACCCGGGAGCCACTGGACAAGGGTCCCAGGTCCCCGTCCTGTCCCAGCTCCATCCCTGCCACTCGGCGCTTTCCTCACCATGGTCCAGCTGCCCCCTTGTCTGCTGACCACCACTCAGCCCACCCCCAGCGACCTGTGGCAGCTACCACCCGCGGGCACATGCGGGCTTTGAGAGAGAGCTGGTCAGTAGAGAAGGTTGAATGAAAGAATATCGTGTAAAAAAGATTGTCCTAAGTGAAAAACAGTGTCCCAAACTCCTTGACATTAAATACATTTGCAGAGTAAATAATAAATTGCTCTTAAGTAATTCAAACCAAAACCAAAACCAAAATGAAAAGCAAGCTAAACACACACACACACACACACACACACACACACACACTGTGAATTTGCGGTCAGTGACCTGAGTCTGCTTTCCAAGAAATCAAAAGCTTTCTTCTGGGACTTGCACAGCATATAAAATTAAACAAATATAATATAATATTATATTTGTAATTATATTATAATATAAACAAATATAATAAAGCAAACAAATGAAAACTAAAAGAATAAATAGAACGCCTGCCCCTCATTTTAAAAATGGGTAATAAGACTTAATAATGTTCATACAGAATTAAAAATTAACATACTTCGCCAAAAGTGGAGGAGAAAACTGTTTACACATAACACACTCAAATATCTTCATTGAGAAAAATGCATTTTCAGTAAGAGTTACAGCTAGCCATGTAGTTAAGAACCACTGACGTCTAAAAGCAAACAGGTTCTAAAATACGTATCAACACTGACAATATGACTTTGTTTTAAAAACTGACATAACTTAAAGATGTTCAGGTTCACATATGACACAAATTTCCATAAAATCACTGGTATAAATCCCTCATTAAAATGGCTCTATTGAAAAAGTTAGATCTACGCTCTAAAAGTAAGAACCCTGTGCTCGGCGCACACGCTGCGTCCTTCCAATCTGTCTAGAACCAGGAGGGCAGCTGCAGGGCTTTTCCTACCACTTTCCAAGTTCAAAGTAAGTGCCTGTGAAGGCACGAAACCAGCTCTTCCCCGCGAGGTCACGTTCCAAAATGCAAAACCAAGTTCAACAAGCAGGTGTTCTAAATGCCAGCAAGGTCATTAAACCACACCAATTTTTAAAGGTGAAATAAAACTGAACTACCTAAAAATGAGAAGAGGTGAAGTCACTCAGAAGGTGGGAAAGTCAGGAATCAATGCCATTCATTCCAAAGGCACCTGGAGGCTCTTGTGGCCCATCGCCATCGCTGGAGAGGCAGCTCCAAACTGTCCTGAGAGCTTATATTTTACAACACGCACGTCAGCTATTCACCCACGTCGGCGACAGAACGTGTGGCAACTTCTACCCCAAGAAGGGCCATTACTATAGAACTGCGTTCAGAGGCTCTGGCTGTGAAGTTCTCTCAGCCTGTTTTACTTCAGCTCAGTCGCTAAACACATAACGCATAACGTAGCACTTCATACTTACGGCAACTCATTTTAAAAATCCCAGCCAAAATCTCACTCACCTTCTGAAAACCAAACCTCTTTACGCGGCTGTACTAACAGTTCATCAATAGTACAAACTATAGCTCGGTGATGCAACAGCTGTTGGGCTGTTTCATGTTTATGTTTGGTAAACAGCAAGCTGTGGGCAGAGCTCGGCGAGGACTTACAGGTATTTTAGATTCTCCAGGTCTTCAAAGGACCCACTGGGTATTCTCTTGATCTGATTATTGTTGAGAAGCCTAGGAAGGAAGTTGCAGTAAGAATTAAAAACACAACATCACTTGGGAATTGTGTTATGAAAAACCATTTCCTACAGCCTTGAAAAATGTCACAAAATGATTAAGCTACCGACCTTAAGATCAACATTTGCGAAACACTACATTAGCTCAAAAAAAAGAGTACTTTTCGTGATTAACCCTCGTGATTCCAAGTGTTCTTAAGAAGTGAGGGTCCACGTCCCTCCTGCCCCAGAATCACTTCAGCTTCGTGTGCCACGGGGAAGCAGTCACCACCCCTACACAGAGGACATCGCTGTGTCGCCTGGATCTCTCAGGCTCTCCACGCCGGCCAGGACGGCGGCCAATGGGAGGCCAGTGTGGAAGCACGGGAAGGACAGGGACCTCGCCAGACACGTGCGTGCAGGCCGGTCCTCTGGCAGTGACCGCTTGTCTGCCCAGGCCCTCCTCCGCCCATCCTGCTGGTCCCCACGCGGCGCGCTGACTTACAAGGTGTTCAGGCTCCTCAGCCTCCGGAAGGCCCCAGGCTGGATCTCCCTGATTCTGTTAAAGCGAAGATCCCTGTGAAGAGACAAGAAACGCGTTTCTAGAGAGACACCTGCACTCAGCACTATTCTGGGCTGAGGGTGAAGACTCACTTTCAAACAGTGAGGAGGCATTTAGGAAATTAAATCGCGCAGGTCATTCCTTCTCTGGCGGAGGCTACTCAGTACAGGAATATTTATCTGATCGGCGGTTATCACCTTACAGACGTCAGTGTAAATAATCATTATGAGGAGATGAGCGATTACATTAACTTCTGCCAACCCACTGGAAAAACCAATGTCTTCACATATTAAACACAGCTTCAATTTGCACCTATTCAAAAAGAGGGACACAGGGCTGTGCAATTGTGTGAACACTTCAGAGCTCACTCCTGTAATTTCATGAGCTGGAATTTGGTTGTTTACCAGCTAACAACCTATGATGTTTTCTCAGTGAGGACGTTTACCCTGAAGGTCTCAGACCACACAGCTCAATCAGCACGCGAGTGGGAAAATAAGGCCGATGGCACGGACCACAACCTACTGCTTCTGACCAGGTATTTTGGGTAGACCAGTTGTCTGTTTTTGCAGGGACAAAGGGAAGAGCTGAACGGCCTGGGACAGACCAGGGCGCATGGCAGCATCCACACCGACGCCAAGCTGCCAGCCGGCCCAGCGGAGCCTCCCTCGGGCCGGGCGAGTTGGGGGCTCTGAGTGGGGGTGACGAGTCCAGGGACAAAGGCACGCGGCAATGCCTGGCTTGCCCTCCTCCAGCTTAAATTAAAATCTATACATTCAACTAGTATAAACGTCGTTGAAAACAAACAGAAAGACCATCTTCTTTATCAAAGAGTCCTAAACAAATTAAAATTCCTTACTCATAGGTCCAACCCCTTCCAACATAAGTCCAATAGGGATAATTACGGGTTGAACCGTGTGTACCCCAAATTCTTATGGTGAAGTCGGTCCTGCCCCCAGGGCCTCAGATTGTGGCCTTATTTGGAGACAGAGTCTTTACAGAGCTGTCCAAGTTAGAATGAGGTCAGTAGGGTGGGCCCTGATCCAATAGGACTCATGTCCTTACAAAGAGGGGAAATTTGTAGATAGGCACTGAGGGAGGACGCCCCGTGAAGGCTGGACTTACTCTGCCTCAAACCAAGAGATGGCGAGAACTGCCGGCAAAGCACCAGAAGCTGGGACAGATGGAACGGATCCTTCCTCAGGGCTCGGAGGAAACCAGCCCTGCCAAACCCTTGATCTCGCGTTTCCAGCTCCAGGGCTGAGATAACATTTCTGCTTAAGATGCCCGACTGCGGCGCTTTGTCTCGTCGGCAGCCCCAGGACACCAACGTGGGGACCCTGGGCAGCATCTGGTCCAAATCATGAGTGGATGTTTCTCCTGTGACACTCACTGTTTAATGTTCATAATCTTTTCAGGAATCTGGTTATTCTGAGTCCATTTAATAATCATACATGATTTATAGAATTGGCTCTAGTTTATGACGCGATAAGAGCCTTCTCCAAAATGTGTGTTTGAGTCACTGCCATTCGCCGTGTCTGGCTTCTTCCTAGAGTCTAGTCCTCGGTAGGGGGCCCCTCCGCCCACCCAGACGTCCATGGCCGACCTCCCCCTGAGGTCCCAACCCCTCCCCAGGTTTGCCTTCTCTGACAATTCCTGTCATCCACCAACACAACATGCTCTCCGGGGAACACTGCCCCCCTGCGCTGCCATGCCCGCTTGTAAACAAATGAGAATTCACATCAGATTCAGAACCTGGCACCTGGTTCCCCTGGGGGAGGTGCTGAAGGTCAGGACGCTGGGGGCAGGGCTGTGAGGACAGGCTGGAGGGAGACAGGTTTCCAGTACAAACCGGGATCAGCTACTCAGAGGAAATAGCCCAGCCCACAGTGTAAGCCCCGGGGCTGGGACAAACTCTCACCTTGAACATAACAAGCTCGGGGTGACACAGAATTGAACAGATGCCTGGGCCAACACCAGAGCAAAGCTTCCTGGCACGCCGGGCTGCGCGCCAACCCACAGCGGGAACAGGGCCTCAAATCAAGAACCAAGCTTCAAGTCCAGAGTGAAGGCCCCGGCTGGAGCACCCCCAGCTCTGCCTCCTGCTCCCCATAAATCTCAACTGCCAGAGGGGAGCCAACAGCAAAAACAACTTGGGGACGAGAAGGCAGCCCTCTGATGCGGATGAAGGACTTGGCCACTTACAATTAAACCCAAGCAGATGGCGAGAAAGGCTACGAACTGGTCCCTGAGGTGCACAAACCCCCCAGGTCTGTAGTCGGTGCTGCCAAACCTTGTGGAGTGAGGGCAGGGAGGTGCCGCGGGCACAGCAGCCCCCAGAACTGCTGAGCGGCCAGTCCCAATCCCGACGTGCTGGCAGCTTGCAAGCACCTCATCTGAAAAACAGAATTTACCAGTAACTCTTGTCACTGACAAAACATGGATATTGGTGACGTGTTGAAATATGAGTATGTTGGATACACAGGAGTTAAATAACGTCCTAGTAAAATTAACCTGTTCACTGCTAATTTTTTAGTGAAAGTATCAGAAAATTTAAAATTCCTCATGTGCATCACATCCTAATTCTTTGGGACAGCACTGGCCTAGGTTAAAGGGGATATTTTACAACCAGTTCCCCTCTCTGTCGGCCTGACGACCTGAAAAAGACCCCATAGCCAGCCAGCCCAGGTGGACTGCCAACAGAAGGCCCCCTTTCCCAACAAGAGGAGAACCTTAGCAGAGAAGTTACAATGGTTTTTTAAAAGAATCAAACTAGATTGCAGAACTGAAGAACACAACAGCTGAAATGAAAAACTCACCACATGGGTTTGACACCATGTTGATTATAGGAAAAAAAGGGGGGGTGAACGTGAGAGCCTAACACTAGGAATTACCCACTCTGAAGAAGATAGAGGAAAAAAATGTTTACACGCTCATCATTTACACGGGCACACGTCCAGGTCACCCCCGAGACGGTGGTCCTCAGAGCAATGGAAAAGTAAGAGGCCATGTGACCCCAACCTGTAGAGACAGCCGAGGGAGTGAAGACCACGGACAGGGAAACCAAGAGTCATTTTAAATACAAGCCCCAAATTCAAAGTCACGAACGCAAAGTGTGGGGCTGCTTTTCACCTGAGTGAGTTCCCACCCCGAAGGAAGTATCAAGACGGGTGACGATTCTCTTAAGCAGTGTTCTCAGTGGTGTCCCCTGATCAGCAGTAACAACATCACCTGGGAACTTGTTAGAAAAGCAAAATCTGGGCTCCACCCCAAGTCCACAGACTCAGAAACTCTGGGGGCGGGGCTGGTGGTCTACATTTTAATAATCTCTCCAGGTGAAGCAAGGTGAAAACCGCTGCTCTTCAGTAATGCTGGGAGGCGGCCGTGTGTGTGTGTGTGTGTGTGTGTGTGTGTGTGTGTGTGTGTGTGTGACTGCATGCATCTTTGTGAGTGTGTGCGTCTTCTGTGTGGATATCTGAGTGGCTTTTGCACACGCACACACCCATGAACAGACACTAACTGCAGGCGTGCGTCCCTCCCGATCCGAGCCTTAGCCCATTGTCACTGCTGACACAAAGCTTGGGTTCAATGAAAAAAAATGAACTCTCCATTTAAAAAGTGGTTAAAACCAAGTGTGCAACTGAAGTCCCCTTTTTAACTTCTAAATAATGTCTAACATGTCTGGGCAGACAAAGGCCACCCCTAAGAATGTCACGGAGGGTCCTCCGTAACCTACATGGCACACTGTGTGTGGCTCGGTTATTTTACAAGTAATTACTCCTATAATCTAGTAACTACTTCCACAAATAACCCTAACAGTAAAGAAAACCGTCCTAAACGCAACAATTAACGAGCATTTCAGAAACACTCCCTCAGCGTGTCTCTGCTCCCCTACACCCCAGTGGAGTCCCCTCTCCATGAGGCCAAGGGGCTGAGTGTGGTGGCATCGTGGCCACACGGCCCTCATCCACGCCTGCAGGCCGTCTGGTCATCAGCCACCAGTTGTGCTTCAGGACCACCTCTCCCAACACACAACGAACTCCTGGAAAGTCCTCCATGGAGTAGGCGTAATGAGGAAAGGAGATAAATCTGAGAAAGCTCTAAGAACGGCATACATGGCGTGATGACAAAAATTCTGAACGCACAGGAACACTGAGAGCAGACAGAGGACAGCCGTTATCTTGCTCTGAAGCCACGAGCAAAGCTTCGGGAGGTCCCCGGGACAGCTCGGCACCCTTTCCTGCGTGAGCTGAGACATGTCCACCCTCCCCAGTGCAGGTGCCTAAGTCACAAAACATTACAACGTGGTGTACGCAGTGACAGATGGGTAAGAGGCCACCACCAACCATAAAGCTCTTTGTAAACAGCCGTGGTGGCCGTCACTTCCAAGTTCAGTGGATTCGTGGATCCAGCCACTGAATGTATTAAGTGCACGTGAGGGGCCGTCTCTGAACTCAGCAGTGTCTACACTTAGGCTCAGCGTAGTACAGGAAGTCACTCAAGGAGTCCTAGAAATTACAACTTTCAGGCAAGATCGTGGGGAATGTCATGGTCCATTCCAACCTCACCTAGCTACAGAAGCGACGACGTAACATGACAGGGTAGGGGTGCCGGTGGGCACGTTAGGGGACGGTAAAGGTGGCAGGTCTGAGGAGGGAGAACTGGAATCCGGTTAGAAGAAATCCCTGCATTTGGCAACAAGAATTCAGAAACTAAGAAACAGGGTAATGTGCCTGCAGCCACTCTTTCAGTAAGCAGCAGGACAGGAAATGAGGGTCAGCAAGGCTGCTCCCAGGGGGTCTCTGTCCCTACCGGTGGATCTGCGCCCCTCCACCCCACCTGGGTGCCGCCTGTGACTCCACCGGGGGCGGGGCCGGCACAGCCCCTCCGTGCAAGGAGTCGCCAGAACCGCCGTGACCACTGAGACTCCGGGTCTGCATGTCAGACTCTCAAAAACAGAACCTGGGTCGATTTACATTTTCTATTAGAAAACCCAGGAGAGTCTAAGTTTTTGAGGCAAGAATTTCAGAGTGACTGTTTTGTGTTAATGTTTCCATCATTGCAAAACCTTGATAGAACCAAAAAAAAAATCTACCAGAAAATTACAAAAACAAAAAAACTGGGAAGAACTGTAGTGTTTGGGAGAAAGCATCAAAGTACAAGTTTACATTTAGTATCAAAACCATGATTCACTGCAGACCATAGAATAACTGCAGTTTAGAACTCAAACAAATTCAAGATCCAAGTTTTAATTTTATTCCTTCTGGGGTTTTTTGCCTGTGAGTTCCCTTTCACCCTAACACAGAACATCCAGGCCACAGAGATGTCTCAATCACAAAAAATCACCATGAGGGGAAAGACTATTACAGACTATAAAAGACATTGAAGACTATTATAAAGCCCATCGTTCTCTAATCTTCAAGAATGTCTATTTTTAAAATAAGACAATCTTGACTTTTTCCTATTTACTTTTTAACTTTTCTTTACATTTTAAAAGATTAAGAATGATTTGTCAACAAATTCAAAATCACACAGTAGATCCTGTTTGGTGTGAGAACCTAAGGTATTTCGATTATAGGTTGAAACCATAACCATATCAGAGCAGCACACCCGACAGAAGTTACTTTTCTGATGATCAGAACTTGGCACCTTGCTCTTTCTCCAGCCTGTACTTGGGGCTGTGTGTCTGCGGGGCAGGAGCAGGCGTTACTTGCCAACATTTGTCTACAAATAACACATCTGAGAAGTGAATTGTCATTCTCAATGCATTTGGATGAGTCCTTTCTCTTTAGAGTCTGGGTTTTTTAAAGCATTGGGGCAGGCGTACGCGTCACATTCTGATCGCGTCTGGATCAGAATGTGAAGTCGTCCGAAGGCTTCTGCAGAACCGTCCCATGTCGGGCTCCTAGCTGACGCGTAGTTTCCACATGAGCGCTTGTCCGAGCACAGCACGGACGTGGGCCAGGGCTGCTCTGAGGGGACCGTGCTCAGCAGCGGCAGCAGCTGCAGCACGGACCCCAAGACTCCCGAATCCCGCGTCAGAGGGGACACACTTCAAGTACTCACTGAGTTTAAAAACCAGAATTACAACAGATGCGACACCCCCTCTGATGACGACTGCCAGGCCCTCCACCAGGAAATGCTGACCCTCAATCGAGCCCCCCCATTCAATTTCTACCCAGAGTGTGGACGTTAGAGATTGGTGACTGTCGCAGAGTTTAAAAACAACACCCTGAAACCCGACCTTAGGGGTTGTCATTCGTATTTGGCTGGAATAAAATGATTTACACGTTCTGCGTGGACGCTGCCATGCAGACACCGAAACCTGTGTTTTCGGTGTTCTTGCTGTTATCGGCGCAGAAGGGCCATACGAATTCATCACTGGGCCCTCGCCAAGGCCTCTGGAGGCAGCGTCTACGGCACACTCGCTTCTTTACAGCGATGAATGCCAAACGCTAGCAGCCGTTGTGGACACAACACCCGCTGACGAGCTGCAAGCTTGCACCAGGTGGCAGCAGGACAAACAGACGAGGGAGTGGACAGTCACCAGGACTGCTGGGGACTGACGTGTGCTCTGTGGGAAGGACTCAGGGTGACTTACGTCAGCTGCCGGCGAGTGTTTGGGCTCCTCACCGAGGTGGGGGCTTGGAGGCAGGAAGGGTTCAGTTCAGGGCACACAGCCTGACACGCCCGTCAGACCTCCGAGTGGAGGGAGAGGCAGACACACCGTGTGCAGCTCACAGAGAAAGCCCGGCATGTGAGGACAAAGGTAAGGCTGCCACTTAAGAGTCACAGGCCTGGAAGATGGCAGGAAGACTGTGCCCAGCGGAGGGGACGACAGGGAGGACGCAGGGGAAGCCCTGTCTGGTCGACTTCCACTCGTGACACTTAGCCAAAGGAGTCGCTTTTAATTAATGTCTGCCCCCAAATATGATTCTTACACAGATGACTTTTAATATAATGTAACTCAATTCAATATTATTGAGTAGTTTTGAAAAAAATGGAGGTCACAGCTAGAAATCACAGAATTTTTATACACAGCAACACATTTAATCTTATTTTTCTTTTCATCCCTATCTCTCTCCTCTCACAAATCATTGGTGGCAGCAGAACACGTACACAAAAAAACAACAGATGAAATAGTTTAAGGAGTTGGGGGAAGGGAAAAGGAAAACAAAGAAAAACCCGAGAATCGCCAGAGATGCCTGAGCCAGGGTATGATACGAGCTGGGCTCCGAGCAGCCGACACGGAGAAGGAACCCGACCAGACACAAGAGTCATTAGCGGCAGAAACGTCCCCAGCCAACCGTCTGGGAGAAACGAAGCTTCGCTGATGCTGCCTTTCTCGTCGGGACCCTGATGACACACGGGTGTGTGAACAGCACCGTGGGGACAGCCTGGAAGCTGTGTGGGCCGCTGCCCCCGACAGCCAGGTGTGCGGATTCAGGGCCCAACATGGAAGCGGGGACACGAATGTCATCCTGTTTACTTCGGCGCGTCTTTCTGCCTCCCGAGGTCCCTCTGGACCCTGACCCGTGCTCAGGATTTGCTAATAATCCTCTTGGGCATATGATGGCCACACACTCACCTTCTCTATCCAAGTTGCTAAAATTTTTAAAAAACAAAACCAAAGATGTAGTCAGCAAAGAAAAAGGCAGCGTGTCACATGGAAAGCACGTGAGTGGGTCAGAGGCCAGGCCCTGAGCACGGGCGTCACAGGGGACCAGACATCTGTGGACAAGGGTCAATTACTGCACCCCCACCGACACCACCAGGCACGGCCAGCAGCCCTGCTCAGCTGCCTCCTGGGGTCCAAGCCTGACGCCTCTGCATGTAGAGCTCAGAACACGACAAGCCGGCTGTGACAACGGGGACATGACAGGACGGCTGTGACGACAGGGACACGACAGGACGGCTGTGACAACGGGGACATGACAGGACGGCTGTGACAACGGGAACAATACAGGACGGATGTGACGACAAGGACACGACAGGGACAGGACAGGACGGCGCTGAGAAGACGCGGGCATTGGGCTCTTGGCTGAATGTCACCCAGCTTTTCTCTCATGAGCCTTCAGAGGAGCTGGGCCATCGGACAGGGTCCCCTGGAAGAGCAAGGGTGGACCTAGGATGGAACTGGGCCTCTGTGAGCCCAGGGCCAGCATGAGGCCGCCTGGGCCACGTGGAACTGCGTTTCCCTCGGGGCGGCTGAGTTCTCTGCTACGTCTACCATTCACCCAGGATCTCAGATCCCAAACAGGCCACACGGACTAAAGAGGCATGCAGGGGCCTGGGACACACCTGCCCAAAGTTCTAGTCTGTTGTCTCCGCATCTTGAAGTTCAGCACCAAGAAGCCAAGGACGCTGCCTGCTACACCTTCTTGATCGACACCCCGTGCAGCAGGGTGCAGCCAGCTATCCCCCAGGGTGCAGCCAGCAGGAGGCTCCTGGCTCTGCAGCCACATGGTCTCTGAGGTGACCACTGGACGGTCACGGCAGCTACGGTCACACTGGACAGTGGGTGTGCTGGGCTCCACCAGAGACACTGCCCACGGCACCGCAGCGTGCCATTCAAAACACTATACGTCAGGAAACAGCCCTCTTCTCCTGACTTTTTCAAGCCTAACGCCTGACTCGCGGACCAGACAAGCCCAGGCGGGGCCACGTGGGCCCTCGGGTCGGGCTGTGGACGAGGGTGCTGGCGGCACTGGGGCTCGCCCCTCTGTCTGGGAGAATAACCTGCTTCTGGGCTGCACGTTTCAGGGCACGTGAGAACGCAGCCAGTCCCTGGGACACCCTCCCTGTGCCTTGTAAAGGACAGCGTGGACCCTGGGACTGTGGTTAAAGTAACACCACCAGCATTTTCCTGCTTTCCAAGGGGAAAGACACAAGTGCACACCATCCTTTTCCCAAGGCGTTTCCTCTGTCCCGGAAAGCCCAGTGTGTGGGGTTAACCCGAGGACACCGTGTCATCGGAGGCAGGGCCCCACTGGGTCTTCTGAGCAAACAGAGAAGCAGAAACCACTGCAGGGACGAGCGTGAAATCCATTCCTTCCAGCTGAGTGTGTCAGTGAAAACGCAACAGGCTGAAGTCGCTCTAATTAGAAACAGCAAGTGAACGGGCAGGTTCCCAGCAGGCTGTGCCAAGGGTCCGGCCATGGCCGTGGGAACGGCCTCCCGCTGCTCGGGTGTGTGTGTCACCGTCCTGCTGCAGGCGGGAGCCGCACCTCCCACGCCTGCAACACCTCGGGCCTCATGGATACACGACGGCCCCCGTCCTGTCGGCCTGGCCTCTGGAAGCCAGACAGGCCACGGTGTCACCAGCCGGGGACACACCGGGGCAGGCCCAGAGGATTCACGCCTGGCCGACCCCCACTAAGGGAGCCTCCCAGCCAGGACGTGCCCGTGTGTGAGTGTGCACACACACACGTGCCCCAGGCACGCGCGCCGTCTCCATGTCGGGGGCTGTCCATCCTTCCTGCTGTGGCAGCAGGCAGGTGACGTGCCACCGGGAAGAGCGCAGACCGGCCTCTGCACTTCGCTGGTTGTGTGAACCCTGGACAAACGTCTAGACCTGAGCCTCACTGCGCTTGTGCACAAAAAAGGTGACAAGGACTGCTGTGAGGAGGTGACGTGAGGTGAGCCCGGCAGGAAGCGGACAAGTAAGAGGGTTCGGAGCCAGGAGACAATGGGCAGGGGCAGCACAGGATGCTCTTAAGAAGGAGGGGGTCCGCCTTCTGTGCAGAGTGCGGGGACCACCTTAGGAACAGGCCACCTCCCACTCACACAGCGTGGTGCCCCGTCATGTCACCTGCGGGGACAGGTTCAGAGAAGTGAGCTGACTGGTCTGGAATCACACAGCCCAACAGGGCAACTAAGACAGTACACCCAGCCTCGTGCCCAGGCCTGGTCTCCACGTCCTTGAGACCCTCTTCTTCCTTGGAGACACTCCCAACGGTCCCTTCACCCACTCTGAAAAGTCACAGCCGTGCTCAGCACGCCCCAGTCTCCACTTGGCTGACACGCATTGTTGGAAAGACTAATATGACTTAAATAGAGCCACTTCCCGTAAAATGCTAATAACACCATTCCACGTTTCTTCTCCAGAAAACATGGCTGTGAGCCACTACGGGGCAGAGGAGGGTGCCTGGCGGGGGCGTTCCTGCCCCCACAGGTTCATGCCAGCCGCCCAGTGGAAAGTCTGACGGTGCAGATTCCACAGCTGTCCGCATGCATTCAGTCCCCTTTGTTCAGAGCCCTGTGGACCCCTGTTCGCCCGCGGCCACGTTTCCCTGCCCTCCACGGCTCTTCCTGCCCGGAAACCATGTCACCAAGGACAATGGGTTCTACACATAAACAAAAAGACTGCCGCCACGCCCCTGAATCTGTGTAAACTGCTGTGGAAATAAGACAGCAGCTCGTCTCATTTACCCGATGGGAGAAACGCTGAGCCTCAAGTTGCCAAGATGTCGGTGCCGGGAAGTTCTGACTCACAGGAGAAAGCCTCCTGCGAAAGGCATCACAGGACTCGAACTGGGTCGCCAGGGCGGCGACCAGTGGTGCTGGGAGGCATTTGTTGAAGGGCTGGAGCGCATCTCAGGGAGCGGAAAGCAAAGACCCACCAACGAGAATGTCACCAAACATGGAGGAACCGAGGCCGCATCCCCAGCTATCCACGGAGCGCAGGGCACCACCTACGAGGCAGACCCTCGCCTGGATGTCACGACCAGGAAGACAGGGGCAGAGTCACGTCACACACAGCAGATGGCACCAAGTCGAAGCGTGGGAGATCCTCCGGGACATGTGACCTGTTATCCTTTTTAACAAATAAAATGTGGAGAACAGCAGATTGTAAAAAGCTATGTGACGAGTTAACCAAACACCCTGTGTAGATGGATCCTGACCTCAAACCAACCATTCGTAGGTCCCACACACGCCCGTGTACACACACACGCACACCCACACACACACACACACACACACACACACACTCACGCACACATACCACACACACACTCACATGCACGCACACACACACCCACACCCACACACCACACACGCACACCACACACACACACACACACACACACACACTCACATGCACGCGCGCGCGCGCACACACACACAGGAGGACTGGGGAAGGTGAGACATTGGCGAGATGATGTTAACATGTTAAGTGTCTAGATGCAATACTGTGGTTATTTTTTGAAGGTGTTCTTATCTTTTAGATACCTACTAAATATGGATGAAATGAAAAGTAAAACTGAAAAACAAATATTTAGTTGAAAGGAATATATTTCTCTTGTTTAGAGAGAAAATAACTAGATTACTAGCCTGCTATGCAACATCAGTATTCGAGGTCAATACCGGTTGCTCACTCACAAGCCCCTCGTTGAGTTATCTAAACGCTGACCGTGAACATCAGATACCCTTCCATAAACTCGTCTCATAGCAGACGTTCTCCCCCGGTTCCTCTGGCTCTCGGGCCCCACTCACCCTGTGCTGGAAACAGTCGTCAACCACTGCGGCGCACCCACCACCCGGGCTTGGCACCTAGCTGTCGGCACGAGGTCCCCGCCCCGAAGCCCCCGTTTCTCCACTCACAGCGTTTAAGGCTCCCTCTTGCGCCCACCGGCCTCCATCCTGCGGGTAAAGGCCCACGTCGCGTACCCAGGGTTCCTGCACTCACGCCCCCAAGCACCCTACGACCAGCCACGGCGCCAGACGGTTCCCACAGCTAGTGGGCGGCTCTCCCACACACTTGACAGATCAAATCGACTCAGACTTCCAAGCCCAGGCCGAGCCTGCACGTTTCCGTCCATGAACACCTCGCGGGCCGCAGAGGCCCGGGCGCCTGGGCTGAGTGACATCCTCACAGCGTACGTCTATTCTTCACACCACCTTGTTCCCAACAGTCAGCGAGCCCACGTGCGTCCCCCGGGCCCCAAACCCACAGTAGCAAAGTGAGCACAGAAGGTGCGTGACGGGGCCGCCTGGGCGGCAGCGGGTCCAGCCCGAGGCAGGGTGCGGCGGGGTGCAGAGCGAGCCCTCTGACAATGCCCCATGGGAGGGGTCCACTCAGGCAGATTCAGTGCCGGTCGAGGTCCCTCCCCACACCACACACGCTCTTACACGGACCCTCCACCTCTCCAGGCTGCAAAGCCTGCGTTAGGAGTGCGGCCACGCACGGAGCAGGTGAGCCATGAAAAGTGCCCACGGAGGCCGCCGCGTGGTGCTGAGTGTGCGCGGTGCCTGCCCCGTGGCCCTGCCTCGCCCCCTGGAGGGCTGGGGGCGCAGCTGACCTGCAGCCCTGACTCATCTCATCTGGAAAGTGGAGCGAACAGCAGGCGCTCAGGGCGTCATGACGACCAATGCCCAGGGTCACAGAAAATGGCCACCCTGGCCTGGGGTGGCGGGGGGACAGCGACACGGGCCCAGCTAAGAGCTCCTCAGCGGCTGTGGGCTCAGCTCACAGGAGACGCACAGGGTCGGGGTGTGGGTGGCCCCGCACGGAAGCTGGTGAGTGACCGAAACGGCACACAGGTGACAGGGAAACAGCTTCTGTGCCCCACGGATTACGGGCTGTGGGGTTCACATGGTTTTCTTTTCCTCAATGTGCCTTCAAGGCCTTTTTAAATGAATGATCTCATGTACACAATAACAAGTAAAAGGTGTTTTTCCCCTTTTTTTATGTTTTAAAACAAAGTAATCAAGTGACTTTCTGGACTATTTGGGGCTCAAGGAATGTAACTGATTGAACAGCTTGCATTGCTGAACAGGACCCGAGATAGCTGCAGGCTCTGACCCCCTCTGCGTCTGCCCAGGGCCACACGTGCCTGCCCGGCGTCTGGGTGTCCACGCCCCTCACAGGGCTTTCCTGGCCCTTCTGGAGCCTTTCTAAGCCTCGCCCACCTGTGGCTGTCAGCTCCCGCCGCTTGTCCCCTCAATCTTCTCTAGTTCCAGTTCCCCAGAGACATCTGACTGGGTCAAGCCAGCCCAAAAGGAACTGGCCAGCACAACGGCCCAGGCCTGAGCCCTGTGGCTGGGCAGACCAGGGCCACGTGTCCATCAACAGGGACCCAGCATCAGTCAGGGTCCCCCCAAGAGGGCGGGGGGTGGGGGGTGAACAAGAAAGTGGCTTCCTTTAAGGACTGGCTTGCATGGCTCAGGCTGGTAAGTCCCACATCTGCAGGGTGGGCGGCAGGCGGGACCCTTGTTACGTCCCTGAGGCCCCAGAGGCAGACTTCCTCCTGCAGGGGCGGGGGTGGGTGAGTGTTCTGGTGATCAGTTCCCACGGATCAGATGGGGCCACCCACACGGGGGTGGGGGATGCAAGTACTGATCTCACCCAAAAACACCTTCACAGAAGCTTCCAGAATAATATCTGGCCAGGTATCTGGGTGCTGTGACCCAGCCAGCGCGACACACGGAATAGCCCAGCCCAGGGCACAGGCAGACTGGGATGTGCCTGCTCGGCACCATAAATATTACAGTTTGGACTGAGCAGGGTAACTGAGGCTCTCCCTGCAGAGGGCCCGATGGGCTCCTGAAGCAAAGCACAGGGGTACCTGCCTCCGCCAGGTGCACACCCAGGACAGCCCCGGCCGCCAGTCACACCGCAGCACCCGCCAAGCAGAAGCCACCGCTTTCAGGCTCCACCAAAACATTGATTTGGGCTCGTTTTTCTAAAGGCCTCAATCAGACTGATTGTGTGTAATTACCTCCCCTGAGGAAATGGGTCATAAAATGGAATCAACAGATACGAGTCTTCCCAACAGACTGGCACGTCCAGCGGCCGCCTACACCCAGAACTGACGTTTTCAGGAAGACAACAAGTGCAGCCCAACTTAACTTTCAAAGAAAACCCTTCTCAAAGGGCTAAAAGAGAGTTTCGTCAATCGGAAAGGATCAGAAGCCAGGACAGCTGTGGACAGACGGCAGACACAATGTGTCTGGGCTGGCCCGTCAGGGAAGGCTCCTGAGGAAGGAAATACAAGAGGAGCCCTAGAGAGAACACAGCCAGGCCGTCCCTCCAGGTGGCCCTCTGCACGGTGACTAAGGTGACTCCACGTTACCGCCTCAGAGTTCCTGCGGTCACGCTGCCCTGTCCAGACAGAAAACGAGAGGCCTCCAGGCAGCACCCCGGTGTGCGATGACCAGGTTTATCTCCAGCATCTCGTGTTTTCTCTGTGGCTTCCAGTGCCCTCCCCACCCTGAGGACGGCAGGAAGCAGCAGGCTGTCAGGGCAGAGGCGCCCGACTGTGACGGGGCTGCCTGCCCCCTGGGTGTGCCTCACAGCCTGGCCCTTTCTGGACAGTGAGCAACCCAGCAGCAGGGTCTGGGTGTCCAGCCCCGTGCTGGACACTTAACCAGAATTCCAGTAATGAGGCAGGGAGGGAGACAGACAGGTGGGCAGATGGACAGAACTGGGGGGGGAGGTGCACAGGTGGGTGGATGGTGGACGCATGATGGATGGGTGGGTAGTCATGTAATCCAAGGGAGATGGATGGATGGGTGGGGTGACACACGCACTAACCTAAGAAAAGTAGACAACAAAAGGCACACACAAGAAAAAAAAATGCTCGAGATTAATGTTTAGCCTCCTGTTGCCATGCCAACACAAATATCCCACAGGTCTGAGTAAGTTAACAATGAGGACCAACTGTATCCACTCTAATTGCTATTTTTAAAAGTTAAAACACTCCTCAGCTGGTTACAGATTTTTAGAAATATTGTTTCAGTCCAGGAAGCGACAAGCCTAATCTAGGCTCTCTTTCCGTAAAGGAAGCTGTGACCAGGATAAACAGCATAAATTTAGCAAGAACTTCGGATAAGCCACAGCCCTTGTCCCACTGGTGAAACAAACACACACGCTCACATTTGTCTACTATCATGTTTCCTTCCACAACATTTCTGAGTAAAGAGGCGTCCTGCCTGAGAGCCGTGACAGTGTTGTTTTAGTCCACGGAAGGAGAAAATACTAATCTAAGACCTCCCATCACTGGAAAGTCAAAATCTTCCCATCTTTACCAATGTCAGCCTTCTGTTTACTTAGAGTAGCTGAATTTCCGTTTCTATTGTCTGTAATTCTTAGCAAATAGTTAACATTCGATCTCTGCCAGGCGGCGTTTTAGAAAAGCTGGGAAGAGAAAGGAAAGCAGAATTCTGCAACATTTCCTGGGTCCCCTCCCTGCGCCTCGCAGGTGCTGTCCTCAGGAGGAAAACAGACGCTTCTTACACATTTGGGTTTGGCCTGTTAAGGAAAACTGCGTCTCTAAAATGCACTGAAAATTCTTAGTGGGACCGCCGAGTGGCACGTTGGTTAAGAGCTGGCTTGGGATGCCAGAGGGCCCCGGTTCGGATCCCACATATGAGGGCCAGTGACACTGCCCTCTGCAGCTAAGATGCTGAACAACAGCTCAACCTGGAGCTGGGCTGCCTGTGAGTCGCTGACAACGGTGTAGGCTGCAGCCCCTGTGGCAGTGGGTTGCCATGGGCTACCGTGTGTAGCCAGCAGCCAGCGTGAGCTGCTGTCCAGAAGCTGGCGACTGCTCTGCCTCGCCCGGGAAGAGCGCAATGATGGTGCCAACTTGGGCCAGTGAAGCAACGTCCTCCACAACTAGACTGAAGAACAAAAGGACAGCAACTTGTCTGTTCCCCTTCCCCCA
The DNA here is from genome assembly GCF_001890085.2 of Hipposideros armiger. NCBI lineage: Eukaryota > Metazoa > Chordata > Mammalia > Chiroptera > Hipposideridae > Hipposideros > Hipposideros armiger. Next base: position 3,297,565 of record NW_017731450.1, on the reverse strand, counting down.
ATTCCCCAGCGCTGTTCCCATCCCCCAATTCCCCAATTTAAAAAAAAAAATCTTTAAAAGAAAAAAAAAAGAAAATTCTTAGTGGTATTTCCTGTTTGCATCGCAAGGATCCGCTTCGATTAAAAGTCAGCGCACGAAATAACAGAACAGTCACGCCCTGTGAGCTCATAGCTGCACTGCCCCAGGAGAAACGGCCCACCGCAGCCCTCCCGCGAGGCCGTCCCTGCCACCCTTCCCCTCTGCCGCGCACATCTAAACCAGCATGACTCAGCACATGCAGATCGTGGCGAAAAAACAGCAGCTCCCACTGTGCCAGGCTCTGGGCGAGGCGGCTTACATACGAGCGAGCATACATCCTTCGTTAGTCCTTAAAGTGCCCCTACAGATGGGAACCGGGAGGCTTGACATGACTTGCACAAGGGCGCACAACACGAAAGCACAGAGCCAGGGTCCCAGGGCCCAGCTGCCCGCCCCCGGCCTGCTGCAGGCCCCCAGGCTGCCTGCCTCAGCCCTCAGTCAGGCTTTGGGCGCAGATCTCTAAGTATAGGGCTGGACACCCCCCATCCCAAGGTCAGCCTCCAACACATCACACTGTGGCTTCCAGTGCAGATTACAGAAGCGTGCCCTCAAGCAATCCAAGAAATTTGCAACCCATAGCATTTTGGAGGTGTTTATAGTAGCAGAAAAATGCAAACTAGGAAATGACCCATAAGAAGAATTTGGTTAAATAAAATTGCAATTCTAAACAAATATGTACTATGAGGCCATTAACAATGATAGTGCAGAATTCTAATTAATGCACAGACACAGGGCCACAATGTGTCAGCAGAGTTTAAAACGTGCACTGTGCAGCACAGGCTGTCAATCGTGACCAGTTTTTTAAGAAGTACTCGTATATAGATAGGTAGTTAGATACAAAGATACATATATAGATAGATAGACAGATAGATATAGATAAAAGATAAATACTTGTAGATACATAGATGATAGGTAGATATAGATACACAGATACATAGATACACAGATAGATGATAGATGACAATAGACAGACGATAGGTGATAGACAGATAATGATTGCTAGACTGGTGGATGCAGATATAGGTGCACCCTCAGACATACTAACATTTCTGTGTACACAGCATGCGCAGACGGTATGTATGTGTGCATCTGACCACATTAACAGTTTCCTCTAAAGAGAATGTGAGTAATTTGTTCTGTTGCATTTATCTGTATTTTCACATTTTCTACCATGAACATGCACAACTTGCATAAGAATAATTTTAAAGTATGTTGTAAAAGAAAAACAAACAGGGCGGTGCAAACAAGCGGGTAAGGGGGCTGCAGCTGGGGGGGCAGGCAGAGGGCGGCTTTCCACAGCCCTGCACCCACACACAGCCCGCCTGCGAGAGGTGAAAGCCTGTGGCTGGGGGTGCGGGGGGTTGGGGGGGGGCAGGCTTCGTACAACGTTGGAATTACGGGAAGCGCACAGGAAGGACGGGATGCTCGGGCCATCAGGCACACTCCTGGATGGGCGGCCCATCCCAACATGTAGGTGGCACGAGCTCGGGCACATCCTGAAACACGGCGATTCCCGGTTCCCAGCAGCTGTGATCCCAGCCCAGGACTAAGGGCTCCTCTTGGGTTCTCCTCCCTGCCCCTCACAGCCTCAGTCTGCCCGTCTGCACTTATAAGACCCGGCACCCCAGGCCTGCCCGTGCCTTGAAGTGACCGTGAGTGACAGTCCCTGAGGCCGCCTGACAGCCCCTGCCTGACGGTCCCTGCAGATCACCACACCGGGCGGCTCCCTGTGGAGGATAAATAAATCTCAGTGCCCGAGTGACAGAATTCTTCCTGTTGGAAGGGGAGCTCTTGGCAAGCTGGGTTTCCTGTGACGGCATCCAGCGCCCACAGCAGGCGCTGCCTGAGGCAGGGTGGGGGGGGGGAGGACCACCCTCCAGTGGGGACAGCCACACACACAGTGGCTCGCAGAGCCCCGGGCTAGAGGCACAACGAGCACGCAGGGGAAACGAACCGCGGATGGGTCCGAGAGCACGGGCGTCACGCACGGGAGTCCAGCACGCTGTGGCCGTGGCCAGTGGGCTGCTCAGATGTCACGTCCCGTCCTGGGCACTTCCCCAGAGCCCCAGCACCCAGGTCGGGGCAGGTGCCCTGTGCCTGCCGAGCTGCCAGCAGCAGGAGTGCGTCACCTCTGGGTGGTCTGGAGCCCTGAGCCTTCCCCTGTTCCTCCCCCTTTCCTCTTCAGTGACAGCCTGGCAGGCCAGGGACTGAGGGTGGCAGAGCGACAGGATGGCCAGAGCCTGGGTTCCCGAGCCACAGCGGGGGGGAGGTGCACAGGTGGGTGGATGGTGGACGCATGATGGATGGGTGGGTAGTCATGTAATCCAAGGGAGATGGATGGATGGGTGGGGTGACNCCTCCCCCTTTCCTCTTCAGTGACAGCCTGGCAGGCCAGGGACTGAGGGTGGCAGAGCGACAGGATGGCCAGAGCCTGGGTTCCCGAGCCACAGCTTCAGCCCTTCTCCTAAAGGGCCCGGTGGTGACGATATGGGCTTGTCCTGACTGCCCTCTGCCTTTGCTGGTGGAAGGCAGCCATGAACCGGCTCCGGACGGACAGCTCAGCCTTGTCCCGCACGCAGGTCAGCTGCAAAGCAGGCAGCTGCAAAGCAGGCAGCCTCCGGCCATGGCCAGCTGACCAGCTACCAGCTACCAGCAGAGCCTCCAATGACAGAGAGCTCCAGTGACAGCTGCCTGTCCCAGAGCCTCGGCCGTGGATTCCGAGGGCGAGGCAGGAACTCACGTTGTTTCAATCCACGGAGACATGGGACGTTTCTGACAGCAGCTGAAAACCACCCTGGCAGCGTCCCAAAGGCCAATGGAGGGCCAGCGTGCAGAAGCTTAACTGTCCTCAGCTCTGACGTGGGCATGTGAGCCGTCATCGTTTTATTCTAATCCTTACTCACATTTTACCAAACTTTGCTGCGGAAGAATGAAAAGGTTTTCAAAAATTACCAAAAAAAAAGTGGGTGGTACTTCCGCTTCTGAACAAGATGAAATAAGTCCCCTCCCGCCTGAGACAATGAAGAAGCTGGCAAGATGCACGAAACCACCATTTTCAAGGCTGTATGTGGAACAGCTGTGGACACAACGCCTGCAACTGAAAACGAACGAGGTCTCTGCCCGGAGAGAAGAGGCCCCAGAACTAACGGGGCACAGACACCGACGGGCCGAGGAGGCAGAGAGAGCCGGGCCGGGGTCTGCGTGCTCGGCTCAGTCCTGACCGGCGCCCCTGCGCAGGCGACCGGAACAGCCAACGGGACGAGCGTGGAAGACGGAGAACAGAGCACACGCCAGCAACCCGGAAACAGGGCAACAAAAGGCAGGAGCCACTGAGTCCAGACATGGGGTTTTGCAAAGAGCAATAAAGCGGAGGACAGCTTTCTGACAGGAGGAACCAGACAGGTGACAGCGGAGGAACCAGACAGGTGACAGCGCCACAGTCCCGGGTACTCAGGAGCGAGAGGAAGAACTTCACGACATGCAGACAACTGGGTTTTACGGGCAGGCTCCCTGTGGACAGTCGGCCACTGCTCACTCCGGAGCTGGCACAGCAGCCCTGATTCACTAAGAAAGTGAACTTGCAGTTGGATCTCTTCCCACAAAGACAGACCCCAGCGGGGGGCTTCACGGGGACGTGCCCCTGGCCCTGGGGGAGCTAAAACCAGCAGGTTTTGCCAGCTCTCCCAAAACGGGCTCCTGGACCCTGTCTGAGGCCGGCTTCTCCTGAGAGCAGACACCAGACAAAGACATTCCAGGGAAGAGAACAAAGACCAAACCCCTGGTGGGCGGAGGCAGGGGACCCTCAGGACAAGGACCCTCCTGACCCTGGCTGGCCAGGGCTTCACAGAAAAGACATCAGAGCTTCCCAACAGCACGCTGTAAACATCGCACCTTTCCAAGTGTTAACTATGCCTCAATAAGGCGTTTCTTTTTCTTAAATGAAAATTCTCCCAGGCAAAGGTAAAAAACAGGACAATCGACAGCTAAGCTTCTACTTCAGCCCTCGCTGCAGAACAAGGGCTGAGGGCCCTGCAGGGCGGGTCCCCCGGGCCTTCCGAGCCGCCGGCTCCACAGCAGTCGGTCCCGCAGACAGGGTGCTGGGCGCGCGGCTCTGAGCCGTCAGGGACTGGGCAGAGGGACCCGGGCACGGTCCCCACCTGCAGTGCAGTCTGCGGACAGTCGGACCTGAAACACGCTGCCACTAAAGCGGGTCTGAAAGAAGCCCCACACGGGAGGACACGGAGCACCCTGGGAACACACAGAGGGCAGTCTGGCCATTCTTCACCCCAGATCTCTGGTGGAGCTTTTGGGTGTTCACTCTCCCCTTTCTCTACCCCTTAGGGGTGCTGGGAAACAGTGGAGAAAGGCAACAGTTTCCAGAATAAAGTAATCAACAAATTACAACCAGAACCTGCCCCACATCAAAGCCAGGAAAAGGGGACCCTGAGAATTAACTCATGAGACAACCGTCTTACTTAGCGTCTGAGTGACGTCACAGGAGAGGTCTCCTGGGATTTGCCTGTGAGGTGTGTGGACCTGTGGAAGCCAAGTGACTAGGGGGTAAAAAGTATGATTTCTATTCTTTAAAATCAACTTCAAGAAAGACTTGAAGCTATGGATGGTACAGTTAGCAGTAATCTCACCTCAGACAAACCTCCTCAGCCACGATTCTGCTGCTGCGAAAAGCTCAACGATGCTATTCTAAACACCAAAGAAGCCATCACCCGCCCATGACAGTGACCCGAGGGGTGACAGGTGGGACAGGCACAGCTCAGTGAGTCAACAGGCCGGGGTCCGTCCAACAAGCTACTGGCCCACAAGGAAGTGCCAAGAACACCCAACACAACCGAAGTGACTATGTAAGCATCACATTCAGTAAAGTGTAACTGCTTTTTAAACTGAATTCACCGCAAAGGTATTTTCAAGTAAATCTCAATTTTGGTGTCATGATTAACATGCGCAGTAAACCCGTGAAGTTGAGGAGATGGTACATGTTAGGCCTGGTCTGACACCCCAGCAGCCTCTGCATGTCCGCACAGCCGTGGGGGCCCGAGGGCCCAGGCGCCCGCTCCAGGCCTGGGCTCAGGCTGTGGGGTCCCCGGGGGCCCGCTGGCCCCGCACGTTCACCCACGGCATCTATTTCCGTTTCTTGTTGTCAAGGGCGCAAGCGAGAGCCTGGCATCTCCCGTCAGAAGGAAAGTCACGCCCACTTGGCCGGCGGAGCACCGTGACGCATGTGCAACCACCAGTGTCCATCACCTTTCCAAGCTGATGACGAGATTGGCTCCGGGGGCTGGAACGTGTCACTGTTTTTGTTGACATTTTTGGTGTTGACCCCTAGTGGGTGTGGGCGCGGTGGCCAGCCTTGTCCGGTCTGCACAACACCCACTTCTTGTAATAAGAACGCCCTGTTTTCCCCTGAGGCACGGGGCCCCAGTCTGCCCCCAGCCACAGCAGGTCCCCCCGGGGTCCCAGGGGGGTGGGGATACAGGACACTCAGGTCCGTTCACACAGCTCCCAGGATGTGCACCATGTACCCAGTCATTTACATCGCTGCTGCTGCTCTGTGGCCCTCTGAAGGGAAGCCAACAGCTGCCAGTTGTCACTAGGTAGGGCTAAATAGAGAAAGCCAGGTGACGCATTCAGCCGCGTCACCGTGATGGCATGTGGTCCCCGATGAAGCCAGCGTGAAGTCAGAGCTGTGTCTGCCTCACAGTCCCAGGGAGGGATGCGTTCTCGGTACAACTATTTCCTCCATCATTGAAGACACAAAGGAGGGAAAGAAGGCTTCTGACATGGACAGTGGCGTGGCCGAGCCTCTAACTTTCCAGACGCAGCTTTCAAACCAAGTGTGCAAACGGTAAAGCAGTAAAGGCTGTGGCCACACGGGGTCCAGTCCCTGAGGGAATGTCCCACCATGTCACATGCACGGCTTCCTGGGAACACTGCAGGGTGTCCTCGGAGCTCCGCACACCGGCGTCTAGAGCTCACTGCCCACACCTCCCTGGTGGCACAGCCCCACCAGGTATTTAGCCGTAGAAGGAAATACTCATAAAGACAAGTTAGTCGTCGCTCCTGACCTATGGGCATGGGTTCCAAGACCCCCGTGGGTGCCTGAAACCGCAGACAGAACCAAACCATGTATGTGCTGCTTTCTCCTAGACATACAGCCCGATGACACAGTCTAATTTATAAACCAGTAAGAGGTTAACAGTAACTAACAATGAGATACGACTGTCACATCCTGTAATGAAAGTGATTGGCATGTGGTCTCACAACAGCTTACTGGGCTGCACGCACCTTGTCACTGAAAGGAGGCTCTGCATGGCTTCTCTTGGGCGGACCCGAGCTGCCGCATCACAGTCTGGGCCGTTGTTAAAAGGAATAAGGGAGACCTGAAGACCTGACGGCCCAGTCGCTGCCACATGACTGAGAGCTGGAGACGGGAAGCATATGCAGCCAGTTGCCAAAAGGCTGGACAGAAGGGTGACTCACGTCCCGGGGGACGGAGCGGGACTGAGGAAGATTTCATCACGCTGCTCTGAACAGCGTGCAATTTAAACCTTATGAATAGTTGATTTCTGGAATTTTCCATTTAATATTTTCAGACTGAGGCTGACCACGGGTAACTGAAACCACGGAAGCAAACCCATGGAGAAGGCGGACTGCTATACTGATACCTCCGTAATTTGAAAATATTCCTATGGTACTTTTCAACGGCACCTGAGCTCTGATAAATAAAGCCTGTGGCCTATAACAACAGGCATTTCAAGTAAAGTGGTGATTTGTTTCACTTAAGCCGAAGGCCCCGACATGCACTGCTGTCCCCAGGCTGCTGTCCCGGCTTGCACAGGCATCCTGCACAGGTGGCAGGTGGGGCGGGAGGCCGCCTTCATGGTGCTGAGCCCCTGCGTCACTCCCCCAAGAAGTGGCCAAACTCCCCGGAAGGAGGGGCCTTGCGGTGAGCCCAGAGAAGACCGCGTCAAGGGCCCGCTCTGACCGCCCCGCTGGGTCTGCGCCCTTTCTACCTCAGCCCACCTGCGCCAAGTTAAGTTCACCTGACAGCCTCGCTTGGGGAGGGTGAGCAGGGAAGCCGGGATTCAGGGCGCCAGGCTCCAGGGGACGAAGCGGAAACCCTGGGACCTTTTGCCAGTGTGGACATGGGCCTGACGACGGGCGTCCATGTGCCCGTGCCCATGCAGCCCGCACACCGGGCGCTCCATGAGGCGGGAGTCAGATGTGGCCCAAACATAGTGGGCACCAGAAAAGTGAGGAGTGTTGGCACAGCTGTGTGGCTGGCAGGCAGTGCCCCCAGGGCAGGGGGAACTCTCCCTGGGCCCCGCTGCTTTGAGGCCAGTCTCCAGGCCCCCCCCCAGCCCACATCGCCAGGCCCCCCCTCCAGCACCAGCGTTTCCTGTCACATGGCCAGCAGTCTGGGAGAACTCAGCGGCTTTGCAGTGGCCGGCGCTGTGGGGTGGGTGTCAGTTTTGAAGAGCGCATTCCCATGGCCTCGCAGTGGACACTGCAGGGAACAGAAAGGGGCTGGGTGGGGGACAGAGGGCCAGGACCCCAGTGGGGGATGACAAAACAGGAAGGCAAGGCAGTTTTAACGCTAGCCTCTGACTCGTGGTGACAGACTTCCACTGTAGTGTGGACACAGTGTGATGTTCAACGCGCAGGCGCCCGAGCCGACTGCACATGCCTGGTGCTCCAGGCTGGGTCGGCGAGGAAGGACTCCAGGCCCTGGGTGCCCCACTCCAGAACACGTGTGCTTTCGTCGGCCTGACTCGGGGTCACACCAAACCTCAATCCCAAGGCGATCTCAGATCATGGTTTTCTGAAGCCCAACCTCGAATCACAACAGTGTAGCGTCATGCCAAGCTCGGACAACGCCCTGAAACTCTGAGGGAGGGAGGTTGGAGACCTTTCCAGCCACTGGCTTCAACCATCTTAGGGGGTGGGGGGGCTAAAGCAAAGGGATGATGTGATGGTTAGATGGCCGCACGAACTTTGGGGGCCACTTTAAGTCTCCAATTTCTACCAAATAATTTTTCATAGAAAATAGTAGTACTATATCATGAGAGCAGAGACCTGGGAGAAAAGCTGAAAGTGAATTAAATATTTCCGCACGAGCGGAATTTGCAACATGACTGCACCCTCCCAGGTGGACAGGACCCCAGAGACCTTTTCGCTCACGCCCTACATCTCCCCAGGGCGCCCCTTCGGACTGTCCGCTCCCCAAGCCTCCTGTGCATCACCACTACCTCTGCACTTGTGCCCTCCAAGGGACTGGCACCAGAGAAACGGCCCCCAGCCAGCACTGGTCACACGGGGACTAGTCTGCCCAGCCCAGGTGTCCCCACGGGCAGCGATGGGCACCTCCTCCCATGGAACTGGGTTTGCACAGTTGTGAAGCGGCTATGACCATGTCACGGTGATCTGCTTCGTTCTACCGGGACTTGGTCCCTTGGCGTCACCCTGCCTGTGTCACAGAATGGGTGGCCCACATGACACGGTCACTGCAGAACATTCTGAAAACTGCAGAAACCCAGGAGAGCGAAAGGGGCAGCATTTTGCAAACGACAGTGTTAGCTATCGTGTCACTGGCCTGTGCTGCCCTGGCGGTGCCACACTCGGCTCTGTGCAGGGCCCGTTTTTGTTCTACAAGCTCTCAAACATTGCTCTTCTTAAAAAGCAATTAAGATCTGAGGGCAGAGCACAGTACAAGCATTAGATATTGGCCAGATGTGAAAAACGGCTTCAGGGTCCAAGTTTTTTCCACTGACTCACTGAAGAATGAAATTACCCGTATCCAGAAAACCTCTTTCACATCGGAAGGCCGCCTCCGGCGTCTGGTGCCCTCCTGGCGGGTGGGGAAGCCGCGTTTCTCCCCGAGGAACAGTTTCACGGGCGGAGAATCCCCGCCCAAGACCCCGCAGGAGGCGGCCCGCGCGCCCACGACCACTCGGAGAAGGGTCTGCCTTTGCGCTTTGTTTGAAAAGTAGGAACACTGACCGCCCACTTCCTGACTGGTTCACTCACAATTTTACAACTTCTGCAGGCTCTGCGGCGGTGCCAAAAGGCCTGGGCTCGGCCAAGAAAAGTGGAAACTATTTTTGGCATTCCGGAGGGCAGCTGTAGGACGCGGAACTATAGGCGGCGCCTGAAACGCACGCCTGCCTGAAGAGACTGTGCGAGTCCCTCACCAAAGCAGCGTCCGCACCCCTCGGGGCCCCAGCGAGTTGGGGCAACATTTTGGGGCCCGGGCACCCGCGTCCAGGGAACGGGGTTCGGCCTCTGGGGAGAGGGGGGCGCGCGGTGCTTGGTACAGACGGGAGCGCCCAGTATCCGCGGAGTTGGGCTCACCCGCGATCGCGGCGCGCCTGGGAAGGAGCCGAGAGGGGGACTCGCCCGGCGGAAACCCGCTGGGACCCCGGTTGCCCCAGACCCCAGGGGCCAGCCCCGCGGGCGGTGCGTCCCGGAGCCTCGGCCGCCGAGCGCGCTCAGGGCTCAGGGAAACCCCGAGAGAGCCCCCCGCCCCCGGGGCGCAGGAGGCTCTGGGCACCCGAGGCGGATGCGGGGACCTGGGGGGCGGCGCGGCCTCGTGTCACTGAAGGTGCGCGAAGGAGGTTCCTGGAAAAGGGAGACGAGGCGGAGGCGGCGGGGGAGGGGCGGGAGGAAGATGGGGTGGAGCAGCAGGAAGGGG